>NC_137937.1:20639474-21066974 GCF_963969265.1 Rhamphochromis sp. 'chilingali'
GGAGAATTACAAGCTGACGTCTTCACAATGTCATCATTCAGAAATCCCAACATACAGGAAAAACCAATACGATCAGAGCTTGAAAGCGATAAAGGGAACGCAGTTTTCTCTATGAATTTGTTAAATTAAGCCCTACATGAGTTCACACCGGCCTTCTTTCTCGACATATGGTTAATATTGTTCTGCATATGGCACTAAGCTGACCTCCACAGTAAATAACGTGAGTGTACCTTTGGTCGGCTTGGGCCTCTGAGGCAGCAGATCAAGAGCAGTGAAGGGGACGGTGAGGCTGGTGGACTGCACAGCTGGATGCTGCTGTGGACTTCCCCACAGCTGGCAGCGGAGCAGAGCGATGCCTCTCAGGGAGGCACAGCACTGATCCTCCACCCCAACCATGGGCATCAGGAGCGCCACGAGTGAGCCGAGGGCGATGCAAAGCAGCGGGCCCCATCCTCCTAGGACACGGGCGCTGTAGTAACTCCACACCTTCACAGCAGCCATGAGGACCCCTGGTTAAATCCTCCATCTTCTGGTGTAATGCCCCCCATCTAATTTCACTCCAGCATGGAGACCCGAAAGGTGGCGAACAGGAGGAAAACGAGCAGCATGGCAGCTGCCGCGAGAGATCAACTAAACGAGACAACTTTTAACGCCCGTAAGTTAGGAAGCAAGCTACCTTTAGCTACAAACGGAGGCTCTAAACCTTAAGCTAACTTAACGACCAAACGGCGGCTGGCTTTTTGTCAGAGTCGGAACAGCTGTACACATAATACACACATCTCCAACTTCCTTAGGCTCAACGTTTGAACATCCTCGAATATCATTGGTCCGAAGTGTATTGAAGGGCAGAGCCGATTGGGTGAAAATACAGCAATACAACTCTCGTTTCGTAGCCGTCCCTGATTGGCTGAGTCATGGAAACCTTTTCCCCGAGTTTTACCTTTCAGGGACAAGAGCGACATTATGTAATCAGTAGGTATCTAATGTAATCTAATTTATTTTTTAGTTATGGGGTATTTTAAACATGTAAAAGAAGAAACAAATCCTATTTAAAGCCCCTCTATTGCCAAAGATCAAGGCTGTAGAGAAATCTTGAAACACAACTGGGTACTTATTTTGTAGTTATTTGAAAGCATTATATAAATTAGCTTTCATTTCTGTGTTCAGTGAGATCTCAAGCTACATGTTTAGAATCTCCACACAAATTAGATTTTTAAAAATTCACAAAAGTTTATTTCTTTGCTGCAAAATAGGGGTTTAAAACGCCCCCCTGCGGTATATACTTCGACCATCATTGTGGATCTCTCCCTTAATATTTTAGTGCCCTCTTGCTCATCTTATACAATCTCCTTTGCTTTGACCTGTTATCGAAGAAAGAAAAAGCAACAACTCACTTCCATCCTTATCGGTGCCTCGTCCTCTCTTCAGGAGATCCAGAATCTATTAATATGTAAATATTTTTTACATTTTAAAAGCCAATGAGAGTGAAAGACTCACCTAATGCAGACCAAATCTACCTACAGGTGCAAACAGAGTAATTTCACAGATCATGTTTGCAGGATCTGGGCGGGCACAGCATTTTTCCACATTTAGAAAAATAATTTTTTTTTTAAAGTAAGTAAGTTTAAGTATTTCACTGTCAAACTCTGAATATAGCTCATTCTGTTCAAATATGAAACCTTTTTTTAATTTCAGGTTATATTCATTCATGCAATTTTGCAGTGTTTGAGACATAAACACAACAAAAGATCATTTTGATTTGACAAGTCAGGGTAAACAACATACAGTCCTGTGAAAAAGGAAGTTGTCAAAGCACTCTGTAACCATCATCATCATCATCATCATCATCATCGTGGTGCATTCCTGTGAAACACTAAATACTCCCTATGGGGTTGTAGAACCACTGTTAGCAGCAACAACCAATGTAATCACTTTCTGTATGACTTCATCAGTCTCTCACTTTGTTGTGGGTGAAATTTGTCTCATTCTTCTCCACAGTGCTGCTTCAGTTCATTGAGGTTTGTGGTATTCGTTTATACACAGCTCTCTTAACCACCTAGTCTGGGCCATTGCAACATCTTGATTATTATTTTTTTCAGCCATTCTCTTGTATATTTGCTGCTGTGCCTGGGATCATTGTCCTGTTGCGTGATTTAGTATCAGCCAAGCTTTAGCTGTTTGACTGATGGCCTCACATTTTACTTTGGCTTCAAGGTATCCAGGTGCTGTGGCTGCAAAACAAACCCAAATCATCACCTCTCTACATAGCGAAACATCTCCTCTTTGGTCTCGTCTGTCTAAAGGACATTTGGGATGAATTTGCTTGGATGTTCCTGGGAAGATCGTAGCATCATGTTAACACACATCTAAATGCTCCAGAGCAATAAAACTGCCAGAAATTCTGCATTTATGCTTACACTTGCTGAAGATAAATGAATCAAATGCATTTGATGAGCAGAACCTGGTTGTTACCTATCCCTTTTGCTTTGGAACCAGTAAGGGTGTACTTGTCCCCACAGCAGTAGTCGTCTTAGATACAGCTGTTTGTACAGCTGCAGCTCTTCTAAACCCAAAATAAAACAATTCTCCTCTCCAAATTTGTAATGCACCCACTTCATCAGGTCTTAAGGTAATAAGCAGGCATATCAAGCAAAATGCAATCACCATGAGGAGATGTAAATCTAGTGTTCTCTGGTAATTACACTGTTTCTTTTTAGTCTAGCACCTGGATTTGCCCGTTTCAATCCCAAACCCGACTGCCAGCTCTTGCACTGCTTCTGGTCATAACAGGAAGCTACTTTCAATTCCTCCACCTGTGACCATAAACTGGGAGTAACTGGTTCTAGGAAATAAATAGACCAATATTTAAAAGACACACTTCACCTCCATTTGCCCTTCTTCTGCCAGCAGAATGTAAACTCCCTAACAAACAGATGAGGGCAGCATTGCTTTTTACGCAAACAACTCGGTCTCTGTCCAGCATATCCTCTAAAGACTGCAGCAGCGCTCTTGGCCTCAAAATCACTATGATCAGGATTCAAAGCCATTGCTATCAAGTCTTTGAATATAACAAAAAAGGAACCCATGCTCGTATAAACCAAGAGTAACATCCTCATCCTCAGCTTCTTTCTCTAGTGACATTTTAGTAATCCTTCTCATCTGTTTATCTCTTTGTCCTTCACATCACTGCCATTCTATTAGGCTTTATATATGTCTTTTAAAGCTTAATGTGCATCCTCTGTTTATAGTAAAATGGCTTTTATAGAGATTACCACCTGCTGTGGACAGCTTGAGGTGCTGAGGATATATTTCTGGCTGCGCGCCAACGCCAACACTATTAGGCATATCTTCAGCAGATGGCCATGGCGGGCTATCAGCTCTAAATAGCTGGTATTCACGCACAGCCTGTAACTCTGCAGCAACACACTCTCACCACAGGTATCTCAGGGGAGGTTATGAATTAGCAGCCATTCTAAGGTCCGTCTGAAATCTGAGGTTTTGAATTCACTGCACCCTTTTCTGCAGCTGCACACTAACATCATTTCCCACCACAGAGCCTTTGTTGTTCTGACCCACAGCAATTTCGCCTTGGAGGATAATGGCGCTTGCTTGACTTGCATTATTTCTTTACCTGTGTTATTCATGCAGACTTCTCAATGCAAATAGGAGGGTATAGTGGTAAAGGGTGTATTTATGTCGCCATGTCTTCTCTGAGAGTCTGACTGGAGAAAAGAGAGGAAGGAAGATAGAAAACTTGGGAAAATATTTAATCAGTATTCTCCCAGTGATGAGCTGTGATTGGTGCAAATACACCTGCTGGGGCACCTTTTTGTTTTTAAACTTAACTTTAATTGCACCAAATGTATTTTTGGTATTTGGCTCAAAAGAACCTGCCATCGATAATATGTGAAGTATGGCTGTGGAGAAGCACACAAGGTCCCTCCGAACACTTTTCACTCATGGTCAAATAGTGCATCATGGCCAAAATCTAAGGTACTAAAGCACAATCATCACCAGAGCCAAAATCACAGCCTGCCTCAATCAGCCTTGGCAGCAATCAGCGAGGGTTAAGTGAAGCAGCTTCTGTAGTTATCTGACTTCAAAGTGAGCTTCTCAGAAGCACCACGCTGCTGAGGGCTCAGCTACTTTGTCTGTGGCTGCAGTTACCAGCTGCTTATTTCATATTCACTTACTTCAGAACTGCATATTGGTTTAACAGACATCGGCACAGCGACGTAACTGGTGACACCTTGTGGTTTGTCAACTCCCTTTTTTGAGACCCAGATGGTGTTTTGGCCATCGCCTTTTTGGTTTTGAAGAACGAGACCTTACAAGCGAAGGGCGGGCCTCACTGAGAAAAAGGCACCGCACCCTCATATCTTCCTGAAACACAGAAGAAAAAATGTTTTTATATTTCATTGTTAGATTATTTAAATATTGCCTTTTAAAGAAACATGCTACAGCGTCAATTGAAAAACAAATAGAATAGTTATCTATTTTTTTTATCTTCTGTCCCTGGTAATGGACATCAGGTCCTGTTTTATTACAGAATAAAGTGATGTTATCGATATTTTTCTTTTTTCTGTGAATTTCTGGACATTTTTAAATTTTATTTTTATGAACATTAAAACATTTAGATGAAGAGAACACTCTCCATTCTCCACATCTAACACTCAACTAAACCTGGGTTGCTAGGTAATGGATGTATGACAGAGGGTGGAAGACAGGATTTTTCTCAGCACGGTGCAAGTGGAGTAATACTTAGAGGGCCAGACAGTGGAGCAGGAAGGTGAAAGCTTGGAGGAGGACATTTCCAGCTTTTAAGAAGCCTAAGCTGGGAGAAAATGATGTCACCTAAGTACATTATGGGTAAGCAGCATAGTGTAAACCAGGGTAATGAAGTGTTGGGATTTCGATTACTCAGCAGCCTGTGAAGGAAATCATCCGTCCATGGTGTCAGCAGAATGATGTGGCATGTTGCACTGTGCTTATGAGAGGACTCACCATCCGGAAGGGCTTGTTCCAACCTTATCAAAGACATCAAGTGCATTTGTTACTTTGATGGACTGCCTAATCTTAAAGAATCTGTCCTGACTTATAACCTGGAACTACTAAATTTGGATCATAGGTTATCTGAGTCATGCCGCGAACACTGATGTGCTCAAGGATGTTTTCTTAAACATGGTTGCTTATTTCCTGTTTGATGTAATCAGAGGAGCAGCTGTCTCTGTGGTTTGTTGCCAGTGTTGTCCTGATTCCATGTTTCATGCAAAAAAGAAAACCCCAACCTCATTTAAATGTAATTGATAAAGACAGCAGATAATGCACTTTTAACATATATATTATTAATTATAGAAATCAACAGAATAAAAGAAGAAATTACATTTTAAAGAAGTGTGTTTTTGTGTGTGTGTGTGTGAATTCAAGTGAAAAGGCTCCTTCTTCCCTTTCTAGAAATTGTATTGCCTAAAATCTTCAGAGCCCTGCATTAAAAAAAGAAAAATCTTATAACATGCCACCTAAAAAGCTGGTATATCCTCCTTTGTGCTTTTATCTTCCTGCTCTAATGTCTGTTCTTCCTCCACCACATCTGACAGCCACCGACCCTCCTTCCACAATTTTGAGTAAAATCCCTGCTATCTCATTGTGCCCTGTGCTTGCTCAAGTATGTACACGGATTGAAACTGTAAGGTAGTAAATCCTGCTGTCCACTACAAAGGAAACCGAATAAAAGTTTTGTTTAGCTACAGAACCATAATATCTGCAAAAAATAATCCTCATCATTTCGAAAAGAAAGTCCCTGTGCTCTGTTAGCCCAACTCACATAAATGTGGCAGCAATAGAAAAAGAAGGCGCAAGATGTCCTCTTGAGAGCACAACAGGACTTTTTCATGTTTGTGGCTGTAATGTGACAAAATGTGGGAAAGTTCAAGGGGGCCGAATACTTTTGCAAGCCACTGTATATTGGTTAATCCAACGAGCACTGTCAAGCAAATCCTTTTTATGCAAACAGAAACTACGAATTTCAGTCAATCACAATCACTAAAGAGTAAGATATATTGTCAAACCTTCAGCACCACTTATTAAGATGAGTGACTGTTTGCATATATTTGAGCCTTTCTGTTTTGACCCTGTGTGCTTTAGAAAAAGTCCAAAATAAATTCAAACTTGTTCTCCCAGTTCTTATTAAAGATGTCTGCTGTACAGTCTTATATAAACAGGAAAAAACACAGATCCAAAATGATCATGACATTCATGCCCACGACGAGCGTATGTAAACATCGTAATAGCAGCTTGTCACTGTCATCGTAGCTACGTCCTTATCTGGCCTTGCTTTGTCTTCAGTTATCATTCTAAATCTGACAATAATTTACAAATTGAACAAATTACTGGTTTATTAAATAAACCAATAAACGAGCATGTGAGGTCACAAGATCATAACTAATGCATTCATTTAGGATATAAATAAAAACAAATGGGTCATTTTCCCAGAGATTTCTTCTATTATCAAATAAGTCGCCTCCTATTGGCCATTCAAAGAAATTACCTTCCCTTTCCAGACCTGAAGACTTCCTGCAGCTTTCATATATATATATATTCTGTGATGACAGTAGAGCTCTGCTTCTCTCGGTGGATTAAAATTAATAAGACATTAGCTCTGGAATAATTCCACTGGATAACACACTTCGTTTCCGAATGGTTTGTGAAATGAGCTGTATCTGGTTGTTCTCATTTATCTCTGGAGCCACTCTTGGCACTTGCTTTACTGTCACATCTACAAGTTGGTCTGTCTGTGTCTGCCTTTTGTTGTTATTCAGAGATCCTCAATTATTAGGGTGGCTGTGGCTACAATAGCTTGCCATCACCAGTGTGTGAATGTGTGTGTGAATGTGTGTGTGAATGGGTGGGTGACTGGATGTGTAAAGCGCTTTGGGGTCCTTAGGGACTAATAAAGCGCTATACAAATACAGGCCATTTACCATATTTATTTATTTCAGTTTTAGTGCATGGGTGATTGACTTCTTTACCTTACTGATGAATGCAGCGACTAATCTTCTCTGAGTTCCCTTCAGTTATTGACTCAACCAGTGGAAGTGAATCTCTGGTATGACAGCAGCACAAGTAAGACACAAGGTGTGACAATAAATTGTCACCTCGTGTGACAGTACACTGATGTACAAAATTGGCTCGAATAATCAAAGTTAACATGAAGCAGGCCAGCGATTTAACTTGTTACAGTTTACCTATACACAGATTCCTGCAAAAGCTCAGAAAACAATGTGTAATCTTTGACTCTGGATGATAACTAAACATCTGTAGTGATGCAAAGCTGATGTCATCAATAACTTTGTCATGGAGACCAAAAATGAATAACATAAAATCTCAGTTAGAAACTGACAGCATTTGACAGACATGAGCAGTCAGGATGATCACGAAAAGGTGCTCGCTGTTGCATTAAAGGAGTGTAGCACTCATTATTTTTACACTTTAAGTGATAGGAAATGCTGATGCTTCCTGGAAATCGAAGTATGTAAGATGCTATTTACAGTCTTCAAAGTCAAAGATCCCCCACAAAGCTGGGGCAACTAGTAGAATCAACTATATCTTTTTTTTTTCTCAAATCAAGACTTAAGAGAATGTGTAGAGGCTAAAGCGACTTCAGCGTACCTCCCTCCATTCTTGAATTCAGTTCAGCTGGCGACAACACAGACAGGCATCAAAATGGGGACATATTGGCCCTTTCTCCATCTGAAATGTTCACAAAAATGGTTTTCTTGACTCCCCTTTAGCTCAAAAGTCAGGCCAAATATGGCAGAATGAGTAACTGATGAAGGATAAATGATGGCATGAGATGAATGCACTCCAGGTCAATTGTGGACTTGCTTTATGCCCATCTGGCACATGCTGACATGAGCTAACCCTCTCAGCTGTGAGAGCAGATAAAAACCACACGAGTCTGCAGTTAAAATCATTGATGAGTGCTAATTCTGTTATTAACTGCCTTAAAAGCCTTGTGCTACTTTGGGATTAGTTAGGCATCTCTAATCTTTAATGCATTCCTGTCATATGCTTTTATCTCTTATAGCAATGTTTTAATTAATGTTTAATGTCTATGCGGCATTTTTTTTTTTTACAAGCTTTCATATTATTCTCTGTGCAGAATAAAACAAATGTTGTTTATTCACAGGTTGCTACATGCGTTATCATGATCTTCACACCAGCTGACATGTTAACTTAAAGTACACTCCAGAGATGACCTGTCATACACTATTAAAATAACACGGTGTCTTTCTGCTGCTGGCTAGAACTGTGCTTCTAGAGGTAGAAAATCCATCTGCCCACCTGGAAAAAAAGCAACCTGTCAGGGCAGGAAATAAATCCCTCTGGCACAAGCATTGTGCCTCTTCCCCTAACGGTTCGCTCTTCTCCATCCAGCCTCTGTGGAGCAGTCAGTCTGCTTGCTTTTCTGTCTGAGGCGAGGCTTTGTTCTGGGTGACAGAGCTGGGTGTCAGAGATAGAGGATCTCGTTAGGGAGTCAGAGGGGGAGAGCGATGGTGGCACTCTTTGCAATCTCTGGAGTATGGATGGTTCAGCAGGCAGGGATGAGGGGGTCTCAATATGTATGAGAGTGTGCAGGAGAGCCACACTGAGAGCAACAACTGCCCTTAGATGTCAGCATCCGAAATACCCATGTCACTGCAGGATCGACTCTCGGTGGCAGAATGACAAGTGCTTCTGCAAGACGATTTGGGAGGTCAGGATGTGTGTTTTTCCCCTCAGGTGACAAGATAGAGGACAGAGAGCTGTGTTTGGCTGCCCTTAACATGTCCACGAACACCTCCACGAAATGAAGAAAATCAGACTAAATCAGACTAAATCAGACTTGTATTTTTATTTTTTATTCCTATTTATTCTATTTATCCCCTTTGTATATTTTATTTATATTTGTTTCTGTATTTATATGTGTGTGTGTGTGTGTGTGTGTGTGTGTGTGTGTGTGTGTGTGTGTGTGTGTGTGTGTGTGTGTGTGTATATATATAACAATTCTGTAACTGTAACTTCGGTCGTTGCTGTGCTTTTTTTGGAAATCGAATTTCCCAGAGGAACCCACCCGAGGGATTAATAAAGTTCTATCTTATCTTAAAACATATGCAGAAAATGAGCTTTACAGACCCCTCGACTTCATACGAATATTTTGCCTTTGTCTCTGTTGAGGTTTTAGTGGAGAGGTTTCACACAGGAGACAAGAAACAAATAATGACAGTTTTAAAACTATAACAACAACGACTCCCTGTTTATATTGTTCACCTATTTACATGCAAACTGCATAATGTACAGAAATCAGCTGCACTGTCATCATTATATTCAGCGTTCAACAATTCCAAATACAATATATGAGAAAATTTTACATGCATTGGTAGCTTTTTCTGGCTTTGCATTTCTTTTTCTGTCCCTGATGCTTTTTTCTTAATACAGCGAAGCGGGTTTCGTAGTTCAGCCACACTCATACATGACAATACCCATGCATTAAAACCATTTTGCACAATTTACAGTAAGGTTGCCTCTTTAAGGTGTTATTGCTCCACCCAGCCCTTTTCTTCTGTGTGGTTGTTGACTGTGCTGCAAATACTATAAACACTTCCTGCTATCATACTGCTGCTGATATGATCTTTCTGAATAAGCTGCCCCACAAACTGTGAGTTAACTGAGTGAACTTGCATGGTACCCGTACAGGGAATTGTAGATGATTAATTTTACTGAATAACTGAGGTGTAAATACAATAGTGAAGAGTGTGTGTGCATCTTCCTCGTGACATTTTGCCTAAAGCGGCGCTCATGATTTATTCAGTTTGCATTCTTGTCTGCCTGTCCTGTTTCTTCCAATCACAAAGAATTTCAAAAAGATGCTCCCTCCATGAATGTCTGGACAAAATAGATAATGTGCTATGTTGCCGTGTAAATGCTGTACCATTTGTCTTCTGTCTTTGCATCTGACTGATGGTCTTGCTGGTATCTTTGATTGTGTTAAACACTGTCATATTTGTTTGCTCGTCAGTAACATATCCCCTTGGATAACAGTCATGCATTATGTACCAGCTTCATGTACCAGCATGTCAGGTCCTGCACCAGCTTGAAGAAATGAGCAGAGTCAATAGGTGAGTGAATGATCTGGCGAGAAAGACAGGGGACCAAAATAATTGGGTCTCCGTTGAGGGACAGCTATTACGATGGCCCTCCCTGAGGCGGTTCTTGCTATTTCACTTATTATTGCACTTCCACATTGGCCCGTGTTGTTCAGAGGCGTGGGTGAGCGAGCCACTAGTTCTGTCAAATGCACACAGTGATGACTCAGGAACCGTGAGCTGCTCATTATTTCCTTCACCCACCAAGAAATGACTGGCAGGTGACTTGTTTTGGTTACTTTGGTAATACACAGATGGGTACAAAATAAAATTAGAGCACCTTATAACCTGATTAAATATAAGACAATCCTACTGGATGACAACCTTTGATTTTGTGCGCTCGCCTGAAGGCGCCTGCCTTTAGCTGCTTTTCTAGATATTATAAGGATTTTCCAATGCAGGGTGATGATTTTGTGACAAGGGAAACTAAATCACACACTTGGTGGAGGTCTTTACACAGCTCAAGTAGGGATGGCTTTGTTTTTAAGGGTGGGTGTATCATTTGAAATCCATTAATAGTAACACCCAAGGAAAGCCCCCTGGTATCACCAACAAGTCAGTAATCAGATCTGTCACCGTGTTTCATGTATAGTCAGAGTTTGATCCAACTGTAAATAATGCCCTGAGGTGATTTGTGTAATATACAGTGTAGGGAGAAAAGAGGAGCTGCTCAGCCATAGAAAACTATCCCATGAAGCTCCCAGTATACAGTTATACAGAACCAGCAAACAAACTTTTACACACTATGCACCTCAGCAGTCCTTGACTCCCACTCTGACACTTATTTCTGGTTTCAAAATACTTCCACGTTGCATTAATACCAGTTACAGATGATTGTGGAACATCTAGAAGGCAAGACGTTTCGCAAACTGACCTGTTGCATCAGCAGCATCCTATTACAGCATCTCTCTCAAGTTTAGTAAGTTCTTTAAAATCACCCATTCTTTCATAAATGTTGGTAAAAGCAAACCGTATGACTGGCTGCACCACAAAGGTTAAGAGGTGCGGCCCAATATTTTGTCTGTGTATTGTTTGCTCTGCAGAAAACGAAATAAAGTAAATAAATCAACATATGGATAGTTGGCTCACTGCAGAGAAGGCTGTAATTTGTTTTCTTTTCTGAACCCCAGAAAATAAAACCAGATGACTTTTATTGTTAAGCGTTATTAAGTTTATCCATCGTTTCTTTTGTCAAAAATTCATTAACTTGTGTCTGCTTGCATGGTTATTAGACTCATCAGAATCTGTGAAAATGTGTCATTTGCCATGTAGATAAAATAGGTTTATTTCACTTTAACACACTCTTTGACATCTCAAAGAAATGTACACATCACTGCCTCCTTCATATGACAGAGTGATCA
This sequence comes from Rhamphochromis sp. 'chilingali', assembly GCF_963969265.1. NCBI lineage: Eukaryota > Metazoa > Chordata > Actinopteri > Cichliformes > Cichlidae > Rhamphochromis > Rhamphochromis sp. 'chilingali'. Next base: position 20,651,020 of record NC_137937.1, read on the forward strand.
GTCTGTGTTGACGGCAGGTGGAATCTGAGCAACCGAGGCATTCAGCGCCAACGAGTCTCATAAATCACTGTGGGCCCATATGGTAATCATTCTAGGATCCCATCTGGAGGCTGATTTCATCATATTAAACAAAAACAAACAGCCAGCGGCATCTTCCTTTCCATCCATTTCCCGCCAGCTTCGCATTTTAAAGTCCTGCAGTTTGGAATCAGAGCGCCAGAGCTTCATTTTCTGCACACTTCGTAGCACAAACAGACTTGAACCCAGCTGCAAACTGAAGAAAGTTTAGCATTAGAACTTGCAAGTGATTACTTAGCCGACCTTTAGTGAAAACAATTTATATTGTGTCACATATCGATTAGAATAGTGTGACTTATATACTCTTGCAATTTGAGTAGAACAATGTTGTGACACAGAGATTACAAGCATCATTACTGGGAAGAAAACAGTTTCTAACTGAGCAGCATACAGATTTCTTTGTAATCTGCTAAACAAAAGATTTCTGACAGAGTGGGGTGGTGAGGGGCAAATCTAGTAATTTTAGTTTGTTCCGCGTATCAGTTTTGGTTAATTTAGTTGTAGCTGTGATGCCCAAAAAGATGCACCTTTGCCCCTGTAAGCTAACAAGCTGGTTAAGGCTTCAGTCACATAGACCTAGAACTTACTGGTGACCACAGTTACCTGCTACTATTTTACCTGTTTGTGATTAATTTGACTGCCAGCAGACACCCAGCAAATATGCATTTGTTCAGACCAGAGGTTATCAGACCAATGCCAACTGGTGACAAAAATCCCCCCAAAATAACAGGAAAGTTGATGAAGGAGGCACCACTTTTTTGTGTGAAGGGAGGCTTTTAGCCTTGTTTTTGGATAGAGACAGTGTAGCTGGACAGCAAAGTGGGGAGAGAGAAGGGAAGACATGCATGACAGGGCCACGGATCAGACTTAAACTCAGGCCGTACGTCATATAGCCACCTGCTCTTCCACTGAACTAAACTGGCACCCAGCAGTGCAGTGTTGAGGATTTTTTTTGGACTAAATTGTGCATTAGACATAATTATGGATGTAAGTAAACTGTATACTGATGTTATGATCGTTTTCCAGTGTGACCCATAGTGAAAATAACCCAAAGTCCTTCATTTAGAGATTAAAACAAACAAAAAACAGCATCTATATCGCCATAAGCATGTTCTGTTGTCACCGAATATATGGGGATGAAATACAAAATGACACTTTCCTGAAGCTGTTTATGGGTCTGATGGTCCACTTCTGGTCACACAGAGACTGACCTGCCAAGTGGCATCAGCTTGGCTTGAAAGGTGTATTTTTCTCTTAAAACAAAGAGGTCAAAGCAACAGGTCAGTAAAGTGGAAGCAGGCCTTTCTTTTCATGCATTTTGAGCTTTTTTCTCTGTTTGTGCTGAAGGTTCTATGGTCGCTTGTCTTAAGGACAGACAGCTGTGTGAGTTCTTCTTTTGGTCTGAATGAACAAGAGGCTTTTAATGGAAAGATTTACCTCTGGGTCTTGTTGGTCTGTCTGTGCACACTACAGTTGGTAAGCTGCCAGCTGTAATCCTCCTGAGGGCGATCTCCATGTATGAAGATGTTTATCTTCATTGAAATGTCCTTCAAGAGGCCTGAAGAAGTAACTACTTAAAGAATTACAAAAAAGAATACATTTCACACCAAATACTCTTTTTTTCCTTATATGCTGTATTTCCATTTATGTTTGCATGAGTATTAATACATTGCTGTACCTATTTCCTGTATTCTGAGTAAAATATATAAAATAAAAAAGAAATACATGAGGTGGTTGAAGACTGTATTTTTGGAATTTCCTTTTTGGGTGTATATTTGTCAAAGATTCCTTTTCAGAGCACAAATTATTTAAATGACTCATACAGCTGTGATTTACTAAAGTTTCCAGCAGGCATTTTACTGCAAATTGCATCATTATTTCAAACCGAAAAAAGCGTGTCTTATTTTGATAAGTTGAGAAAAGTTGCTGCCAGGAGCATAATTCATTTGAATTGCAGTGCAGCGGGTGAAGTTGGCATAAGCAACACATTGTTGTTCCGTGTAGCTGCCAAAGCTTTGCCTCTGTCCCAAAGTCATGACTGATATCTTAGCCTAAAACATTTAGAGCGAGCCCTGCATATTTCTGCACTGTTTTAATGTAACAGAGTGCAATTTAACATGGAGTGTTGGAGGGAGGGATACAATAGTTAGTGAAGACAAGACTCATGCAGGCCACAGAGTCAGAGGGCGAGAGCAATATCGCACGCCCACATAACAAAACACATGAGGCCTACTGGGACCTTAGCAACCTGAATTTCACAACAGTCCAGGCAGATATTTTAATGATAACCACAGACGGGTTTGTCCGCTGAGCTCCTATAAAACAAAAAGCAAAAAAACCCCAGTCAGTGCATTGTAACTGGATATAGATTCTGGTTGCTTTTGTTTATATAGTTCCATTTCCCAACAACTGAAACTTGTGGTAGTTTACACTGAAAGAAAAGATGCTGTGCAATATCGCAGACCAAAACCCAACAGTGGGAAGACAAAAGCTCCCTCTTTACAGGAAGAGTCAATCAGTGCTTCTGCAGTCAGGAGTGAGCTCTAATCAGGTGATTGACTGGACTACTTAACTTGCAGCTGCGTTGATGATGGCCTCTAATGAGCCACAGGGGCAGCCAGTCAGACCTGAGAGCGCCAACATACGTATGCAAATAAATCTTTGACATATGCTCATCTCTGCTCGGTGTACCGGGAATGTGGGTAAGGGGTTTATCATGTCAGAAAGCTTCCTGTGATTCTGATTATCTCTGTTGACTCATTTGGCATGTTTAAGGACTCCAAAACAACCAAGTGTCTTTTTCCAAGTCTCTGTCACAGTGATATCAAGATACCTTTTTTCACTTTGAGAGGCAATTGTCTGAGTCTATCTGAGATAAACAAGGACAAATAACCTCAGTAAACCTGAACACAAATCGGCGGTTTGCATGAACGAAATGGCCCGTCTAAGTCCAATCGCATGTTTATTCAGCATACAGGTTGTAGGTTGTATCAGTGCCTTGCTGTTCTCAGCAGCTATACTATTTGGCGAAGCTGAGTCTCTAAATGTGTCCATTATGATGGTGAGTTCCTGCCTGATAGACTGTTCTAATAAAAGACTTAACAGGTATCTGAGGATGTGCTGTGTGATAAACTGATAAAATCACATCCTGAGGTTAATGGCACGCTTTGTTCTACAGATCAGTTTACCACAGCATCTATTTGCAGTACTGTGACTCAACAATGCATCCCACTTTAATCTAAGGTAAGCAGATTTATGCCAGTGACGGGTGAATCTCTGCTAGACTCTAATGTGTAAAATGGATTTCAAGCAGTAGAGAGGAAAGCAGTAATAACACTCAAGTTACTTCAAAATACAATTCAGATGGCCCACAAGCACGAGTGAAAGCTGACACTGTACAGCAGAGGACCCTCCGGCTATGAGGGGAGAAGGGTTTGGAAGAAGAAAAAGTGTGTTTGAAGCTTAAAATCAGCCCGAGTACACACTGTGGAAATCTACACAGTTAATCATTTTCATTGGTATCAGTATTACCATGGCAATCAGGATATAAGGAAGGAAGTTTTTTTTAAGTATTGATGTCAGAAGATATGAAATAGTAACTTTCATTTCCTCAAATTTGTGATCAAGTTCATCACTTGACTCACTCGAATTAGGAAATTGCAGTGATGTTATTTATTTTTATTTTTAGAGGAGCACATACCCACATGTTGAACCTCGCTGGTTCTCATTTTATTGTTGAATTAACTCTCCAGCAAGCTTTCAGGGGGAGCTGAAGTAGAACGATCAGGCTGCACAACAAAACGAGGGAGTCTGCCAAACACAAAAGAAGTCTGGGCAAAGAGCTGCTCCATTTTCGGTGCTGCTGTAGTCACATTTTGTGGATAAAAAATTCCACTTGTGGCTCAATGCCAGAGTTACACATGACCAGTTTGCTCATGTACATTTCCTCTCAGAATGACACAGGGTTAACTCAACGATTGCTCAATAGAAACCTATTCTTAAAATATCAGCTCTAAGGTACAATCTCTGTGCCTTTCGCAGAAAATGTAACAAAAAAAACAACACATGTATGATTGCATGAGGGCACTTTTTTTTACCATTTTAACTCATCAGTGTAAAACAACAGCATCTCAGTGGGGAGATAGTAAAATGTTACAGTATGTTGTACAGTATATGAATTAATATTAAAGATGTTATTTTGTAGATGTTTTTTAGAATATTTGATTCACAAAGAATGCTCGAAAAGTAAAAACAAGAGAGAAACAGTGTTAAAACACAGTTCAGTAATATTTAATATTAAAAAAAAAAATTAAAAACACTGAAATTGAACAAAAAAATCCATATTTATAGTTTTACAGCTGTAAAATTGATTCCAAATACCAAGGCATAACCTGCACCAGACTACGTTTAGGCAGCTGAGACGTTAATAATGAAAGTAATATACAAACCGCATTCCAAAAAAGTTGGGACACTAAACAAATTGTGAATAAAAACTAAATGCAATGATGTGGAGATGGCAAATGTCAATATTTTATTCAGAATAGAACATAAATCACAGAACAAAAGTTTAAACTGAGAAAAGTTATCATTTTAAGGGAAAAATATGGGGATTCAAAATGTCATGGTGTCAACAAATCCCCAAAAAGTTGGGACAAGGCCATTTTCACCACTGTGTGGCATCCCCCCTTCTTCTTACAACACTCAACAGACGTCTGGGGACCGAGGAGACCAGTTTCTCAAGTTTAGAAATAGGAATGCTCTCCCATTCTTGTCTAATACAGGCCTCTAACTGTTCAATCGTCTTGGGCCTTCTTTGTCACACCTTCCTCTTTATGATGCGCCAAATGTTCTCTATAGGTGAAAGATCTGGACTGCAGACTGGCTCCTACGCAGCCATGATGTTGTGATTGATGCAGAATGTGGTCTGGCATAATCTTGTTGAAAAATGCAGGGTCTTCCCTGGAAGAGATGACGTCTGGATGGGAGCATATGTTGTTCTAGAACCTGAATATATTTTTCTGCATTGATGGTGCCTTTCCAGACATGCAAGCTGCCCATGCCACACGCACTCATGCAACCCCATACCATCAGAGATGCAGGCTTCTGAACTGAGCGTTGATAACAACTTGGGTTGTCCTTGTCCTCTTTGGTCCAGATGACATGGCGTCCCACACAAGAACTTCGAATCATGACTCGTCTGACCACAGAACAGTCTTCCATTCTCCCGAATCTTCGGATGATGTTATGCACAGTTGATGATGATAACTGCGAAGTCTTTGCAATTTTTCGCTGGGTAACACCTTTCTGATATTGCTCCACTATCTTTCTGAGCAACATTGTGGGAATTGGTGATCCTCTACCCATCTTGGCTTCTGAGAGACACTGCCACTCTGAGAAGCTCTTTTTATTCCCAATCATGTTGCCAATTAACCTAATTAGTGTTAATTGGTCTTCCAGCTCTTCGTTATGCTCAAATTTAGTTTTTACTCAAATTTGTTGACACTGAAATTTTGAATCAAGATATTTTTCCTTTCAAATGATACATTTTCTCAGATTGAACTTTTGATCTGTCATCTATGGTCTATTCTGAATAAAATATTGACATTTGCCATCTCCACATCATTGCATTCAGTTTTTATTCACAATTTGTTTGGTGTCCCAACTTTTTTGGAATCCGGTTTGTAGATTATTGCTGTGAATGGCTTATTTCTAATCTGTGAACTCTTCCACTGGAGACCTTGCAAACCAAGGCCATGTATATCGCAGTGCCTTGCTACAGCTAAGGATGCTTTATGAGCATAGGTTGGTGAAGGACAACCTCCTCATTTTTACTGTGCCATAGTTCTGAACCCAGTGCACTGCATAATTTTTAGCTTTGACACCCTCGAGAAAAACAACAACAACCTCTCTCTCTCCCCTTTCTGTGTAAAGCAGAACTAATGGTACCAAACTCTACAGAACCTGCAGTATTATCTTTATTGACAATTTTTAACATATGTTTTTATGATATTCCTTTAATGCTTTAAGTGCTATCACCCTTATCAAAGTGACCCTTTAAAATCCAAACAGTTAAATATCTGCATGCTTAGTGAAAGTATGAACAATGATCTCCTGTCCTTTATGAAAGCGTAACACATCTTCTTCATGAGGCAGGAAGTTGTGTTTTCTCACATGCACGGTGCAGCAAAGAAAAATGTGGTTACTGTGTGTTTTACTGTTTATACGTGCGTGGTTATTTTTAACCTTACCTTCACTAACACATCCATCCAGCAGAGTCGTTCTGAGTTAAAGTAGTTTTGCTGAAATGCATCATGAGGTCAGCTAAGCAATCTGCACATAATATTTCCGAAACTAAGTTTGTTACTTGTTGCTATCTACCATATTATCTCATGACGGCAAAGTAAGAGGGGCGGCCTGTGTTTGTGTGTTGTTTTTAGATAAAAGTACTGTAAATAAACCATGAGTGTGTTTCATAATGTGAGTGCTAAATTCATAAATTCACAACAAGTAATCAATAAATATAACAGCTTACATAACACTATGAGCCAAATATGTAACCTCTAAAAGCTTGTTTCAGTGTCTGGCTTTGGTCATGCAAAATAAGAACTCATGTTAAAAAAAATGTGAGCTACAAACAAATTGGTTTCCTCAATTTGTTAGAAAGTTTAAAACACCTTCACATTTCTCGTTGGATCACCTCTCTGCCTGATGGACCCAATCAGTGAATTATCTTGTAGAAAAGTGGAAGTTTGAGATGCAAAAAGGAGTCACGCCTGAGCGCACTGCCGTCCTCCTCACTCATCACAGCATTTCTACACTGAGCAACTTTGCCATCTGTGTTTCTTCTTCTTGCAGCTGTTTCCTCGCGGTCAGGAGAAACCCAGAACGTTAAGGAACGGCTGTGTCTGCCTCCGTGATTATGGCTCCATGCAGCAGGACAACCATTGAGAGCTAATTCAGTCATTAAAATGATAACAGACGTGTGTTTACAACAGCTGCTGCACTTTGTGCGCATTAGTTGAATCATCTGCATCAGAGGTTGGCGTTGCAATATCAAATTAAAATCATGTTGACCAAAGCTTAAATAAACAATGTGCTCTGGCTTGCTTCCCTTCCACATCTGGCCAAAAGCGTGCAGCTGTCAGAGACAGAACCATCAAAGCCAAGTCACAAAACTCACACTGGGCAGCACATGTGTGGCAAATTCAATACTTTTGTTATTTACGTGCCAGAAGAAGAGAATAATAACCTTTGCTGAAGTAGGATATTAATATTTAACCTTGCCCACTGATCATATGGGTAATAATAATAAGTAATAGCTAATAACAGCCTAATGCTGCGGTTTCTAGGACTACGATCAGTCATCAGTAATTTGATATATAAAAAAGTAAAAAATTGTTTAGGTTGAAAAAAGAAAAGAAAAGAAAAGAAAAGAAAAGGAAAGAAGAAGAAAAACATCCACAAAAAACAATCAAATGCCTCAGAGCTATTAAAGTGCAAGACCACAAAATGCAGTAGTGAAATTAGGAGATGGAAGTGTTAAGAAACCACCCTGTCAGCTGACTTTGGTTGCATGCTGTTTCTTATACCTCTGCAAGCATTATCTCAGCTCAGTTGGTACTGTGCACTGGACACGATCATCACCAGCAGAGAACAGTTGTTGCTGCAGGTATGTTGTTGTTGTTGTTTAATTATATGCAGTTATACACAAAGATGTTTATTCAGATTAAAATTAAAATGGGAAACATTTGTTTAAATTAAATGTTTGTTTGTTTGTTTTCACAGAAATTCCAAACATATTTTCACCCTTAGAAGAAATGGATTATATAGAAAATTGGGACTATGACTATTCTGAAAATACGTCCTACACTTATAATGATTCCTCCAATATCACTACACATGAAGAGCCAGTTTTTCAGCACAAGCCAAAATGTGAAGGCTCCTGTGTGACTTTAGTCATAATTAATGTGATCATTTTCCTGCTGGGCACCTGTGGGAATGCTTTGGTCATCTGGATTTCTGGCTTCAAGATGAAGAAAACAGTCAACACCATATGGTACCTGAGCCTTGCGTTCTCTGACTTTATGTTCTGCTCCCTCATCCCATTCACCATTGCCTACACGGTGACTGAGGATTGGATTTTTGGCAGTTTTTTGTGCAAGTTTATCCCGTCAGTTATGTTCCTCAACATGTTCAGCAGCATCTTCGTCCTTGTCCTCATCAGTGTCGACCGCTGTGTTTCAGTCATGTTTCCAGTTTGGGCTCAGAACCAGCGCACTGTTAGAAAGGCATTAGTTGCTGTTGTCATGGCGTGGTTGCTCGCCATCGCAGTTAGCATTCCCTCTATGATTTTTCGGGATGTTAAGGAACACCTAGGTCGGATGATTTGCTTGAACAGTTACACACACCAACACGGTCACAAGTTTGTCGCAGTGAGCCGTTTCATCGCTGGCTTTGTTATCCCTTTCATCATCATTACCATCTGCTACTCTATCATCATCCTCAAGCTTCGAACCAACAGGATGGCCAAAAACACCAAACCATTCAAGGTGATGACTGCTCTGATTGTTGGGTTCTTCATCTGCTGGCTTCCGTACCACGTGTTCATCCTGCTTGAGCTGAACCCCCACCACCACAACCTCACCATTTTGAAGATCGGACTCAAAGCAGGCACTGCTTTGGCAGCAGCAAACAGCTTCCTCAATCCTGTGTTGTACGTTTTCATGGGCAACGACTTCAGGCGTAAGTTTAAGAGCTCTCTGCTTTCAAAGATGGAGAATGCAATGGGAGATGAAGGTCGTACCACCAGCCGTTACCTGTCCAGGTCCAGCTCCATGGATGGACGAGCCTCTACACACATCTAGATGTGCAAAAATCACCCCAAACTGTTTCAGTCAGTTGGTTCACTGGACAACAAAAATAATGTTTAAAAATGTGCAATCAATGTAAAATATGTCTTTACTGTGAATGAAATATGTATATTCCAGCTGTAAAAATGACCATGTATTATACATTAGACTCAAAGCATTACCTGTATATTAAGTGTTTACTAAAATAAAATAAATTAAAAACAATCGTATGATATACTTTCATGCATCAAGGAACACAAAGTGGTGCATGCATTTGCAGATCACTTTCTGATTCTTGCGGCACTCCTGCATGGTTGGATGGTTATAGAAAGCCTGATTTGACTGGTAAAACACTAAAACAAGAAGGAAACAACTTGTGTCTGTTGTTGGAACAGACACAAGTTTTGACTTGCTTTCTTGATATCTTAATTAAAAGTTAAATAAAGGATGGTCAAGAGCACTCACTCTAATTATAATATAACAACGCATTATAGTTTCATGCTGCAACACTTCAATAAGTGTAACTGACCACAATACAGAGTAAGACAGGGTGAAGCTCAGCCAATCACACACTCTGTATTCACAGATACTGTGCAATAATTTATGTTATGTCATGTATGAGTGCTATGAATGTAGTTGTAGTTGTAAAAGTTTGACTTTTGTTGCTGCTTTTCTTTGTTTCTGAGATTAAACAAGATCCATTAAAGTTAGTTCTCTGATTCAATCTCGAATTTCTCAAAAGTTGAGGCTTAATTTGTATTTGGAGGCTGTGCTTTTCAAACAAACAATCACTTACTGAAAATGTACTCATTTCTTATCTGCAATGAGATATGCATTTGGGAAACTGTAAAAAAAAAATGCACAGACAACACTAACATCAGTTAAAACTGTGCTAAGCAATGCGTTTCTGGTGATGAAAAATCTGTAGCAGCCTTCCAGTTTATCGTACATCAAGCTGTTTGCCAAGGAAAAGATAGACTTCTCTCTCAAGGCCAGTTTTCATTTTTTGGGAAAATGTGAGGCAAGAAATATCAAGAATAAAAAAGGGCAAGAAAGGAACGAAGCCATCGTTAGTAAAATGTGTTAATTTTGTCAGAAAATGTTGTCGTGGGGGAGCGAGGTTTGAGTAACATGTGAGGCCAAAATCCTTTCTTTTCACAGCTTTAATAAACTAAAAGAATTTTAATGTCTGTTGTGCATCCGCATTTCACTGACAATTCCAGTTATGTCACTAACATTTTATTTGCACCTGTATCTGATCCAACGGTATCACCTCCGCCTCTGCACACCAGTAGAACCACATGACATATTTGCACACTGTGTTTGAGCCTAATTTTGAGTCTAAATTAGGCTCAGAGATAAACACTCTTAACATTTTTAACCTAAGAGATATCACAACAGGAATTTAAGAGTCTGGGGATTTTTATTCACCATCTGGCTGAAGGACCGATGAGCTCATGCATGCCAAGGAATCCATCGTCCACTTGTTCAAACTTCACAAGAATCACTCCTCCTACACCATTAGCGAGAATTTAGTCAAACTCACACAATGATCACCTAACAGGTCTCACCCAAACTGGGCTGAAGGTCAAGGTGACTTTTGTCGTGTCAGATTATCATAGGCTTCTCCGATAAATGTCTGTGCACTTTTGTATACTCATTGTTTTCCACACCTTAATTATTATTGGCCATGAAATAATATTAATAATAATAAAAATACTCTGGAACTAAAACATTTTTATTTGGTGGTGAAGTAGATTAAATCATCCTTGATATGGCTGTTTGTGAGTCTCACTGACTTCTCAGTGGAGTTTAATTGTCTTAGTTTGTACAGCCAAGCAGTGAGAAAACCTTATCACCTTCCTTTTGTACTTCACACATTACAAAAACCAGTGAATTTTTGGTAAATCGTGGGCCGGATGAGTTCCTATACCTCAGTGACATTCTGCTGAAGCAGTGTAGGGCTGTGACAAGACACAAGTAGATTTCTCAAAACACTGGCAGTGAGTCACAATGAAATGTTGGTTAGAGAGTTAGAGACTCTCAACTATTTCTGATCTGAAGTTCAATTGTTTTTCTGGAGTTCTGCCCACTGAGGCTTCAGGAAAACTTTTATACTGTGAGTTAAATGTGAAATATATGTGGTTTACTGTGAAATGCCAGTTATTTCATCAATATTTTACTTGCATATATTGTATATGGTGCAATGGTATCATACCGGTCACTGCACAAGAACAGAGAAGCCTCTATTTCACAGCATGTTTGAGGCTATGTTTGAGTACGGTGGGGTGAAAGTTATGCTTAAAAAGATATACGCTCAAAACACTTGCATACACACTTTAACAGAAAGGAACAGTCTCTAATTTCTATGGTAGTTGTATTTTAATCAAGAGAGACAGAATTTCAACACAATACGAAACATGAAGTTATAAACTGATTTGCATGTCACTGAGTGAAATCGGTATTTTATCCCCTACAATACAATCAGAATTCTGGCTCCTATAGATGGGCTGTGTGCCACATTACAGTCGATCAATTTCAGATACTCCTGACTCAACTTGTTATGTGTGTAAAGCACACCTGTATACAGATTCAGTCTTTCTTTCGAATCTGTCCACCACCGTGGACAAGACCAAAGAGCTGTCAAAGCAGATCGGGGACCAGATTGTTGACCTGCACACAGACTGGAATGCTCTACGAGACCACCAGGAAGAAGCTCGGCAAGAAGTTACCATTATTCTGAAATGGAAGAAACATAAAATGACAATCAGTGGCCCTCAGGATGGAGCCCAAAACTACACAGGAGGAGCTTAAAATGACCTGAAAGCAGCTGGGACCACAGTCACCAAGAACACTTTTGGTAACACACTACACCCCAATCTTCCAGCATCCGCAATCCCCCTGTAGGCATGTTCCCACAGTCAAGCTACAGGACACACTGAAGAGGGGTCATGGATGGGTCCTTCAGCAGGACAATAACCCAAAGCATACCAACAAGTCCACAAAGGAATGGCTAAAGAAGAAGCACATTAAGGTGATGGAGTGGTCTAGCCAGTCTTCAGACCTTAGTGTTTTTGAAAAATTGTGGTGGGAGCTGAAGCTTCGAGTGTGTGAGAATCTAGTGAACAACTACAAGAAGCGTTTTACTGCTGTGGTTGTTGACAAGGGTTTCTCCACCAAGTAATGAGTCAGTGTGGGGTCCAAATACATCATTCACTCAGTGACACACAAATCAGTTTATGACTTTTATGTATGACTCACTGCAAAAATGAAACTACTTCAGATGAAATATCTGAGACTGAGGATTCAGAAGGGGATCAAATAATTATTTCCCACGCTGCAAGAAGATTCACAACTTAACAGGAAGCATGAGAGGAATTGAGTTTTAGTAATTTTTTAAAATGTTGAAACAGTGTAGGGCTGTGGGGAAACCCTTAAAGCACAGATTACCTGAAACCCTGTCAATGAGTAACAATGAAATGTTGGTCAGAGATTTAACCTTTAAAGCTGAACTGTGTTTGTAACCTGCCCACGTATAAATGTGAAAGAGTTTGCTTAAAGTCAGGAGTTCTACAAACTGTGTCAGAAGCCACTGGATGGTTTCTGTTTACAGTCACCACAATCAGTCCTGTTTTAAAACCAACACACATAGTTGCTAGTAAGTATTCTACTATGACTTTAAATGTGATCTAGATCATGCTGGAGGAAATGCTGGCAAACCTGACAAAAACCATAAGTAAGTATTAGGGTCATTACTCAAAAACTAAGCAATTTGTCATGTGCAATTACTGCTGATTACGTGACTTTTTGGTTACTCTGTGGCCTGAAATGCATGGTAACATAATTACAAGTTAATACAAACCTCAGGCTACAAACCAATCATAATAGGGACACACTTTTTTGATACCGGTATATCATTGATAGCCACCACACACTCAGCCTGTCATTAACCTGTTATTAACTATTAAATGACTATATGATGCCTTTGCTTTGCCTGTAAATCTCATGAAGCTTTGATCATCAAGATATTTTGCAAATGTGGTTTTCATAAAAGTGACTAAGGCGCTGTCAGACAGTGTATGTGTACCTTGACACCAAGCTGTGGCTTGGTGTAGGAACATCATTGGTTTCTCCAGGAAATGTTTGTGGGTGATGTGAAAAAAAATGAGGCACAGATGCAGTGTTGTCTTTAGTGTCAACTTTTACAGAAAATATATGCCACTATACAGTTTTACCATTGATGTTTAATTCGTCTTTCTTCTCTGGCGTCTAGCTTGTACGCTTTTTTGATTATGATTATTCTTTTGGAGTTCTGCATCATTTATCTATTTATTTATTAAATTTTTGTTGTTCAAGCATACACTTTTTGCTGCATGCTAGACATATCTTCAGTGATCTACACTGGCCTATCGGCTGTTACAGACAGCCTTTCCCAGATGACCCAGCCGGGGTATGCCAGGCCCCGGCTTGTATCCAGGGATCCTCTGATATGTATCACCCTTCTTCAGCCAAAGCCAGCTTCTATGCTGCTTCCAAGATTTTTTGACAGTTTTACTCATTTGGAGTCTCCATATCCCCAACAGCAGTATGACTCAGTGTAGAGACTGGCCTGCAAAGACTTTCACCCCTCTCACCTCTCACCTCACACCTTCCACCTCTGCCTCTGACAGCTGGCAACTAGGTCCACGTCTTTCTTTCCTGAGCTTACTGTACTCTAACTGGTCTTCCCACGGGACTGTCAGCTCCAGCATAACACACTAACTTCTTTCAACTTTCTGGATAACTGGACAGTGTCTGGTCTGAGTGTGGTGGGTACAGTAACGTCCAGGAACCTCAGCTATCTCCCTGGGACAACCAATGTACACTTTATACAGCTCTTATTTAGCTTCAGTGCTGAGGACGCAGCTTCACTGCACCAGTTCCCACAGCAGCCACTACCTAAAACACACAGTGAAACATGCAAGTATAGCAACAGAGGCTACAACATCACAAGCCTGCATGTCATCCCTGCTTTGGTTACATGATGAAGATCAGGCTCAAGCTGCCGGGCTGCGGTTGGCTTACACTCGGCTTTAACATCACTCTGGGTTCTTGCCTTCGAGCTTTGTGTTAGCATGCTGTCTGTGCAGATGCTTCAAAGGGTCATTTCAGCAGCACTGGATAGATGTTTCTGTCCTGGATACGGTTTGATCTTTACCATCATGTTATTTCTCTTTGGTGCAGTACAAATAAAAGTATAGTTCACATCTCCACTCATGGAAAGATGCAGAGTGGTCTATTTCTTCCCAGCACAACTGACATTAGCTCATTGGAACTTGCTTGCAGGAAAAAGGCACAATGGATGATTTTCTTTCTCTCTAATCACAGATCATCCAGATAACTAGCTGTAGTTGACTATCTGATAGTTGTAACTGTACAGTAATCTATTATATTACAGCATTTCAGAAATATATAATGCGTTTCGTGATGCCTTTCACCCAAAACTAGACAGCTGTAGTATAAATGCTGTTTGGTTTTTGGTTGGGAAGAGAAAGACAAGACAAGAAATATCTCGCTTACATCCGTCTGGCAGAGGTCACAGAGGATGAATCCTGATATCTTTGGTAATCCCTTCAATTTTCCTCCAGCCAGTAGGAGGTCAACATTTTGGCTTTTTCTAATAAACTGCCAATAATTTCAGCACAGATATCCACAAGCCTCAGGTAAATTCTCATGACTTTTTCATTACGCTCACTTTTCCTCTTGGACAACCCAACCACCGAGGGCAACAGGCCAGGGTACTCCTAGTGCTGGTCCCAAGCCTGGGTAAATGAGGGGGGATAGTGGATATATACGTAGGACAAAGGATGTTGAATATGGAGCTGTGAGGCCGGAGTAAAAGGGCAAGACCATGGAGAAAATTCATGGATGTAGTGATGTAGAGCAGTGTAGGGATCGGATGAGATGGAGAAAGGGCACAGCCAAAAGATAAAGAATTTTCATCTTGGACCTCTAGAAGCTGCCATTAATTTTTTTTTTGTACAAATATTTAAAGATAATTGAGTTAGTTCTCAAACTCAATTAAAAATACTCAAACTCTTCATTTTATTTGATTTTTATTTTGTCCAAAACTTTGCTAGTCAGACTCAATAATTACTGCTAATTAAGTTTCACTAAAAGGTCCAAGGGATCTGGAAAAGTAACAAAAAGCATTCGAGAAAAAAAAGAAATGAAAAATAGTTAAATCAAAGGTTTTTATTACTAATTAAACTGAAAGAGATGGTTAGGTTACTATCATCTTTAAAAGAAAGGAAACACAACAAGACCCAGGAGCTGATCATTAAACAGAAGAAGGACTAAATCACCAAATTACAGGGTCAGAATCACAGGAGGCCGAAATAGACGTGCTGTCATGTTATTATAAGGTGGTGAACACGGTAAACACAGACGGCAACCTCTAAAGGGATGAAAAATGAAGCCCTGGAAGTGCTACAAACTACATTCATGGTGGAGAATGAATCCTCACAGAGTGAAAAGACACAACTCTGCAGGAGAAACATACATAACAACACACTTTTACTACAGCAAAGTTTAAAATAAGACAGTGTTTAGCCTCCTAAGAATAACCTACATTTTTACATAACCCTCTTTCCTGCTAGAAAAAAAGAAAGAGAGAAGGTTGGTTTGTAAGGTGCATTCCTGGATCAAGCAAGAATTGGGAAACTGTTTGCTTTCTATGTTGCAGCAGGTTGTTTTCTCAGTTCTCTAACATGTACAGCGTGTTGCTAAAAAGAGAGAAAAAGATGTCTCTGTTCAAACTTTCTTCAGCTGTGTTTCTGGTTTCACATTCTAAATGGGCTAAATGAGTTTTCACTTGTTTTATATTCATTTTGTACTATTTTAATTTATAAACAGTTTGAATGTTATTGCGTCCTCACTGGCCACATCATTAGGTAGGTCTGTTCAACTGCTCATTAATGCGCATTTATGCATGTCGACATTGTGCAAACCAGCTGCTCTTCCTTAGAAACTGGCATCCCATCCTTTATCAATAGTTGAGGCTGCTGATGGTGTAATGGTGTGGGGGATACTTTCCTGGCACACTTTGGACAAACTGAGCATTGTTTGATCACCACAGCCTTCCTGAATGTTGTCACTGAGCATGTCCCCTTTATGACCACAGTGTACTTATCTTCTATCCTACTTCCAGCAGGATAACACACCACACCGCAAAACCCAAGCCATCTCGAACAGGTTTCTTTAGCATCACAGTGAGTTTACTGTGCTGGCCTCCACAGTCACCAGCTCTCAAACCAATAGAGATAAGGTGGAGCCGGAAATTCACATCATGGATGTGCAGTGTGATGCTAATATGGACCGAAATCTTTAAAGAATGTTTCCAGCCCCTTGTTGAGCTCTTCTGAAGGCAAATCTGTCTCCAATGTTTGTCTTTCATATACCTGTTTTGATATTTAACCTGCTAAAAGAAATTAGCACGTGCATGTTAGCAGCACACGACATTAGTATTTATAGCTTTAGGTAACGAAGCAGAACGCTTGTCAGTGCTTAGTCTTGTTTTTCTCTTGGCTGCGCTCTCAGAGGTTTACAGGAAAGCCTTGTTGTGCACACTGAACCATAAAACTACAGAGCGCCTAAGGGTCACAGCAGGAAAACACTTTTTCTCTTACCTGTAGTCACAGGCAGATTGCTATTGTGATATGGTATGCGATATATTAATAAAAATGTTTAAGACTACTGCAGATCGTAGCAGATTTCTAAAAATTCAGACATGAGTCACTCCTTGGATTCACTCATTTATTGGGCCATATTACATTACATTCATTCCATAGAAAATACATTCAAATGTGACACCTGTTCAATAAGTGCCGGCTTGTCAATAAATGCAAAGAGCCAATAAAGTTTAAAGCATGTGTTAAAAATAGAAACAACCTCTCCCGTTTGCCTGTTGCAATACAAATATTTTGAACGTGTTCAGCATACACTATAAAAATATAGTTTTATTATACTGAAAATGGAAGTCAGTTAAATGCTGTCTGGCTCTCAATCACTGGTGCTGTTGTTGTTTTTTTATCCTTGGATTTATCAATCTGTGTATTTGTTTGTGTTTAAGCGGCAGAGGAGATCGAGCGCCGTTTTAAGACGTGCTGCACAAAAGTTTGCTGGAGTTTTTTTGTTTTTTCAACAAGGAATAGGAAAATGATTACGAGCTTTAACGGTTTCAAAGCTTTTCTTACAACAAAGCAGTGAAAAAAAAGAAAAAAGACAGTTTTCACATTCAGTATGATTAGCTCTCATAAATAAACCTCTACAACAGTCACTACTTATAAGGTAAACTCCAGTCTATTACATGAGTGTAATGCCTAATTCCGCAGTGATCTTTGGGGAAGGTGTTGCACACCGAAGTGCTTTTTGGATTTCTGCATCGAGTCCAGTGTTAAGAAAACATATTCACAGCCAAATGAATCAACGTGTGCGCTGCTCACGGGAGATAAATAAATGCCGCAGACATTAATCCTCTTCTCTCCTCGAGTCAGTCTCTTCGAAAGGGATAACTCAGCTTCTTGAATAACCTTCTGATTTCTCGTACATACAGTGAATTAAACACCTTACAAAATCTTGGAAACACACAGTATCATCACCATCAGGTAGTTATACCCTGCATATTGCATTTTCCCCCCTAACAAAGAGATACAGCTTTCAGTGAGCTTCTTATATAAAATAGTTCTGTAACTGTAATAGCAGCAGGAAAATTAATGTTTTGACTTTTCTTTTGCACAAAATAAGCTCACTGAACACACTTTGCAGTGTTGTATCGTATCTTTTGTCAGCACAGTCAGATGAGCCCCTCTGTAGTCACAGCTACTGTAGCTTCTTTGTGTTAAGGCATGTGCACATGCCTACACAGCACATGTGCATAGAGCAGGATAAGGAGTGCTTTTCATTCAGCAAATGAGAGAAACACAAACCTTGCCTGCTAAAACTGTCACGTCTACTCCATGAATGCATGAAGCTGATTTAGTTTCGTTTAAAAAAGAAACAGATGACTGAAAAAATGAAATAGGTGTCCATCTACATGACTTAACAGACATCTAACACGATAAAAAATCTATTTATCTCATGAAATTCTACAAGATGTGCAGGAATAAAAAGGAAAACTAACAAAATAAAAAGGAAAACAGAGGTCTTCACATTTATCATCTTGGCATGTATTCCTCTGGAACCCCAGACATGTTTCTTTTCTTCAAAGCAGCATCTACTGTTCTGATCAGTTCATTGATGTTTGAACGCATTTCAGGAGTATACGGGTCGTACTCGAGCTTACGTAGCCCCGACCGCTTGAAGTTCCCGTCCTTCTGGCCCTCGACGCAGAGCAGGCGATCCTCAGAAACCTTCAAACCCAGAAACTCGACCATTCCTTTGAGCTTGGTGAACAGGTCCCTCTTCAGATCCTCAAAGTGGACCACGTGGACGTTCCTCCCATAATGCAGCCAGTCCAGCGTGTGGGACGCCCACCAAGGGGCATAGTTCTTGACAAACTCGGGCCACTCTGCAGGACAAAGAGGCCACAGAACATAAATAAATGAGGGTTTTGGGTACCAATGCACAAGTTAAAGGGCATTCTACAGTACAGACTGAAATATAGCAGGAAGAACATCTACAGCCACCCTGTGAACAGCAGATGGATCACCTCTGGCGTCTTGTGTCAGGTCTTTGTTGGATTTTTTCCTGTATTTTAAGAAAATGACTTTCAGATATTGTTTATCTGCTGTAGTTTTTTCAGGCCTGACACTTCTTCTTTTGACCTCCACTTCTTCAATTTCCTAATTTTTCTGTTTTTAAAAGACACACGGCACACCATGCTGCGATATGCCCAGTTTTGGCTAATAGCTCTTTGCTCTTGCAAAAATACTATTTTATCCTAATTAACTGTGTTATGTTTGGCATTTTTCATAGATTCAAATAAAGAAATGGGAATAACGTATGAATTTTTGTGTCAGCATGCTAGTACAAAGTGCCTAAAGATACAATTTAAAATTGGTTCTTTGCTAAGTTTGTCTGTTATGTGTTGACACACACTGGTTCATCCTTTGAGTTGTTGCCTTTATGCTTGAATGACTCATAGGTCAACTTACAAAAAAGCACTGCTATAGCAGACTGCAATTAAAAAGAAGTGACGGGGCAGCCGATTTCCAAAGCAAAACCTTGAAAGACCTTCAGAAAGCCACTTCAAAGTGCTCAAGAGCACTTCAAAAACTTTTGCTTGACAATGATGAAACAACTGTAAACCAAAAGTGTAAGTGAAAGAAAGATAATAAAAAAGAAATAACAGAACTGAGCCGTCTCCATTAACACCAGAAAATTTGCACTTTGAGATTTCAGCTTAGACGAAGAAGCGGTTACCAAAGGTTATTAAGTCATAATTGTCAAAGAGCTCATATTGCTAAGTGCATGTACGTTTTGTCTGTTCGAATAAAATTTAAGTTCTCGGTAAAATGAACTTCGGTACAAAAAAGTCAAAGTGTCAGCGTGGGCATAGAGTTAAGAGGAAGTGAGAGCTGTGTTAGCTGTGTTAGCACTGATGTCATTCAACTCCAGAGGCAGGGAGGACACATTAAGTAATTTCTGAAATGTCCGGACATTTTTGGTTGTCATTCAAACTGCAGAGCTGCTGTGAGAAAACCTTTTCTTTCAGCTTCATCTAGTGGCCCATAAAAAGTGGGAGCTGGCAGGAGCTGTGCTGCATAAGGACAAATCTTTACTGCTGGGAGAGGGTATCGATAAAGTTTAAAGTCTGCTGAGTTTGCAATGTCTCAGAAACCAATCATAGAGGCAACTTTAGTGCCAGAGTGGACAGAATATCAGAAATTTCCCCCCAAAAACACAACCAGCAGTGCAGAAATGCCAAGAAGCTGCAAATACAGAAGTTACAATAAAAAACATCAAAGTATTTTAACTTTTTCTCCAAAATCCTGTTCTGCTCATTTCAGAGTGAAGACACAGACAGTATCTTTTTGACAGATTACCCCAAAAAAGGCATCTGTATAGCTTCTAAATCTACGAGATAACAGTGGAAAATAACTCACTGTGCTTTCTAAAATGGCATGACCTCCAAAATAAGTTGCACTTGCCCCTGAGCTGACATTATGGGGCCACGCTGGAAGGCATCAGTGTCTGTGACATCATCTGTGCCCCACAGGCTCCCTCTGTGGAGGTGAATGCATCAAATCGTACATGTGGGGCCCTGCGCACAATGTCACGCTGACCCGCTCTCCGTCTATTCGAAGTGGCAGCTGTCAGAAAGCCTTTCTCTTTAGTGATGTCACCGCATCATTTTCCAAACAACAGAGGGAATAAACACTCATTGGAAATGGCAGGCCAAAGTCAGACAGACGATACGGGGACGAGACAAAAGCGGTTGCCACGGTTACTAAGACATGAAGAATGCAATAGGAAGAGCAAAATTTGCCTGAAATATAAAGACATCTCTATATTTTAGACATAGTTATTAAGCATCAAGTGGACAAAAGAGGAATTAAACATGACTAAACTGTGACTTCCTGAATGGAAGACATTTCACCAGCTTTTTAAACTGTGTATTCGTTTTCTGACTGATAACATCTGCAGCTAACAGCATAAAGAAGGAAACAAAGTAAGCTGCTAAGTGTTCAGATCATGTATACCGGTACATATATTTCCCACTTTAAACCTAGAATGAAGATCTGAATCAGACTTGTCATAAACACTTCTAATTTATCTGACTGCTGATGCTGTGGCTAAATGGTGTAAATGATTTTCAAAAGACAAAATGTTGCGCTCAGCCACACTGGTGCACGTCAAACTGCTAAAAAAGGCCAGAGTTTGATTGCATTTCCTCAATCCTTTGCCCTTCTATATCACAGTTTCTCAGTTCTTTTGTTTTTCTCTCATTTTGCAGTGTTTCAGTTTCTACTTATTGTGAAGCTTTACTCAAACTTTGTTCACCACAATGTTATCAGCACAAAAAATGAAATATGCCCTCAGTGCCTCAGTTTAATGAAGTCTTTTATTTTCATTTTCTTCATAGTACGATGACGGAGAGACTTCCGTGCAACATAATATTCACTGATCCAGAGATTTCAGCAGCTTACCTTTCCCTCTCCAGTGGGCCTGGGAAGCAAATCCAATATGTCCACCATATTTCCGGTTAAATTCTGCCATCAAGGCTTTGTAGGGGTTTCGTATCATGAGGATGCTGGAGTCGAAGGCTTCGATTTCTTTCCTGCCGCTCTCATGTGTCTTAATGCACATTGTCCTCCCACTCCGCCAGTGGTCGCGCTCCCCTTTAAATCCTGTGAAACAGCCCAGAGTGACTTTATAGCATCCACGGTGGTGCATTCATGGCTGAGCGCCTGTGAATCGTGTCAAAAACATGCCGAGGCATACCTTTATTGTACAGGGAGCCATCAAAGTAATAGCTGCCGGTGTAGAAGCCAGTGGCGAGCTCTATAAGGTGGCGAGCCCAGGTGTTACCAGCTCCAGGGAAACTGGCGAGGGCCACCAGCTGCTTAGCACGAGTGGGAAGGAAGTGCCGGTCCATGCACCGATTATCTGACAGTGGACAAAGATCAGCCGATTAAATGAACCTCAAAGTTTAAAATTAATACTGAAAATCAGTCACTTCCTGCGTATTTACACAGTTTTGTAATAACAGACACAGAATTATTACGTTTCAACTTTGGATGATTATTATAGAAAGAAGAAATGTCAAGGCGGGCTTGTTTTATTATATTTTTCTCCACAAAATATCACCTAATAACTTCAAACAGTCTCCCAACAACTCAAGTTGACCTGTCTGTTTCCATCCAAACTATTACACCTTTTAGATATACAACATTTGTGTTCAATTTGTAATAATTAGGGTTTGAATTATTGAGTTATGTCTCAGTCATGCAAGTGTAAAAACAATCTCCTTAAAACTTGCAACAGGATGCAACCTGTCTCCAAATATTCATGATCCAGACCAACTGCAATCTCTCTCAGACACTCTGTGAACAAAGCAACTGACTGCAAGGGGTCACAAACCAGACAACAACATCTCAGCTTCACAGCACTACTGTCTTCCCTAGTAGGGTGTAGCATTGGGCCAAAACCATGTGGTGTGGTAAACAATTGTTTTTTCCAACTGAAACCAGATTTAAAGCTAACACATTCAGACCTCTGACAGGTTCCCTTTTCTGGGTTCAGCTTGCCAAGAATGATCACATGAAGTTCATTTCCCACAGCAGCTGATTTTTGTTTTGTTTGTTCACAGCAACCTCCATTTCTGTTTACTGCAATGTGACTCTGCTGATCCAAGCCACATCTGTCCACTGCGTTAAGGAAACACAGCCCACAACAACGCCTGGACTGAAGACAGACCTATTCTGGATTTTTGAGTTTCATAACAATATTTGGAATAACGAGAAATACAGCGATAAGCATGCATGTGTCTGGAACCCAAGATTTTACAGTCAAATCCAAGAACATTCATGATGATATTGTTTTAAGTAAACGTTTTAGAGCATATACTATTTAAAAATTTGCAAATTTACAAAAAAGGAAAAAAACAAATAAAAATGAATAAATAGTGTTCGGATGATTTGCAACATCGAGTGTGCATAATGGCACGAAAATAAGAATTTAGTGCATGTGTGTGTGTGTGTGTGTGTGTGTGGGGGGGGGGGGGGGGGGGGGGGGGTCAGGCAGAAGCACTCAGAAGTGTGACTTCCTCATATGTGACCCATCCCTTTGCTGTTCGTGTGCATGTCTGCAAACTCCAGACAATAATATCACAGCCATTTTTTTTCTTAGTGCCCTCTGCTCCTGCTTAAACTGCGTGGACACACTCGGGTGTTTTCACACTTGCATCCTGTTTGTGCGCACACAAAATGCTGAGACTTTTTTTTATTTCTGTTTATTCCCGAAATTGTTCACATGTTGTGGTTTTAAGCTTTGTATTTATTTTTAGTTTTTCCAGCTCATAACAAGCAAAATATCTCAGTATTAGGAAAAAAGGAGCCACAGTGGGATAATTATACCTGTTGTGCAAACAGAAGGTTATTATTTTTCCTTCATGACAGAAATTCAGAAAGAAACTAATTAAATTGGAGCCAAAGTGCTTTGGTGTATTGCATCTGGGTTTCCTAAGGTAGGGACCCTGCCCACTCCATATGAATAAGTGGTTCATGTCTTCAGTCCTGTGTGTTTTCCAGGTTGGTATACCAGGAAACCACACACACACACACACACACACACACACACACACACACACACACACACACACACACACACACACACACAACCTTTTAGCACTAGTGTAATGAGTCTTTTTAGGGACACGGCTGTTTATCTTAGTTTAGTCTGTTGCCATGGCATCTTAAGAAAAAAAAAGGCAGGAGCTATGTTACAAACAACGCTTTTTTAAGCTTCATAATGTACCGATAATCTGTGTGTGTGATTGCGTGTATTTATTTTCAATACTGCGGCGCTGAACCCTTGGCATATGGCACAGTGCCGATAGTGTTAACGCTGTGACTGGGTTAAGGTTTAAAGTGTGACGCTGGAGGTTTTTTTAGTTTGTAATTCATTTGATGTTGTGAGCTCAAATGAGAACAATCATAGTTATTTAAAAGTAACTCTGAGGCTGTGATTTATGCTGTGAGATACCTGAAATATTAACTGGTTGAAAGTGAAGCCTCCTGAATGAATCTCAGTGTTGATTTGGTTTATACAGTTTGAAACTGAGCACGAGTTACGTCTGTTGTTGACATAAAGTAAGTATAGCCAACGCTGGACACTAGAACAAAGGAACATGTGGAAATTTATAACAGGGTTTATAAGTCATGTTTATAACCAACCAACCACTTGTTACTTTGGTACAACTAGTCCTAGGACTCGTAACATTAGTTCACTGCTCTTTAGTCAATGAGTTTGCATAAATTGCAGCTTTTCCCCAATTTTTGGTTTCTGGTCAAACAGGGAACTCTCCAAGCGGACCAAAGTGCGTCACTGCAAACCACACCAGAACAATCAGTCTGCTTACTGAGCACATGTGTCTGGAGAAGAAGCACAGACAACACATTTACTCCTAACATTTGTATTTATATATCTGTTTCCCTCACTTCAGTTTGCTAAAAACTGTGCACACTGCATTCTCCCTGAATGCAAAGTGTGCTTGGCAATGGGCGTGTTTATTGTCAGCACACAACTCTTAGCCTCTGAGATGGATCATGCTCCCACCATAAACAAACCACTATGGAGTTCCTTTGGAAGTACAACTAAAGCCACCTCCTCCAAATTAGTCTTGGTGGTCTCATCTGTACCTGAATGTGAGAGTGCAAAGCTGACATCTATACAAATGAATCCCACCTCTTTATCCATTTCTCTTTATGTGGTTCTGAAGTCAATTATCTCTTCCTTTAGCCCAACTACTCCATGAAGTTTCCTAAAAACCGGGCTGATAGCTTTTGGATAGTGTGGAGGTACTCAAAATGTACCTGCAGCCCAGAATTAGCTTAGCAGAGGAATTAAATAATTGATACTAGCGCAGGTGATATATTTTTCATGTTAGTTGACAAAAATCCACGATAACCTTTTGGCACGTTGTAATTCAAGTGGTCTAAGAGGGAACTACACTCCTGCACCTCCTCTGGGCTCTGTTTTCAAGATGCACTTCGACCAATCAGACGTCATTTTAGACGAGTAGCAGCTTCAAGAGTGAAGTTTCAGGACTTTGCCTACAAAATTTAAAAACATGAACTTGTCTAAATGAAGCTTACACACACGTTTAATAAGAAAGATCTGTATTCAAACATCTGTCTGCTTCTCGGATGTTTGGTAACTTATCTAAGCTTTGCATCAGTTCCCCTTTCCCACACTGTCAAGCTCATTGCAAGATCACAAGTCCAATTGTCCTTCTGCCTGCCTTCTTCAGGTCAATCAGCCGCTACTCCATGTACTTTAAATATCACTGCGGATTTTTCATTTTCCTTTCCAGATGCCTTCATGCAACCAGCTTCCTTCCCTCTCCCATGTCAGGCTCCATCCAAGCCTCCATCTTCATCTCCATCACCAGCATCTAGATTCCGAGGGGTTTTTCCCTAATCCCTATCACTGCTGGGATTCTGCTGCGTCCAATTGACAGATCTGGATCTGATCTATAGATCCCATTCTCATCACAAGTGATGATCACCATTGTGAATTCTGGGCAGCTCAACACAGAAGTTGGCATCTTATCTAAATGAGAGGCACATGCAAGTAGTAGAAGCTAGAAGGCCAGTGAGTAGTCCAGATGTGTGAGTTAATAAGGAAGACAACCACAACTTTTTTTTATTTCACATCACAGACTGCTATAATCAGCAATGCAGTCAACATAGAAAGTAAGCAACTGTGGAGCCAGTAAATACATAAATATGAGTTGAGTTGAATTCCATGCTAGGCCCAAAACAGCACTAACTTAATATTAGAGTGTAAGATGCATGTCTGGTTGAAGGGGCTAAGAACAGATGTGGCAAAGCTGCAGGAGAAGAACTGTTGATTTTTAAATTCTGTGATTTTTGAAATGATCTTCTTCACTGCATGATCACATCTTTAATCCACCACAGATTCATGCATCTCATACGTGGAATCATCTACAGCTCAGGGTTGAACAGTCAGTGCCAAAATCATTTTGCAAACTTTGCACGACATGTAAGTTAGACAAAGTTCCGGCTCATGCTGACACTTTGCACTTGAATACCACATGTGTTATCATACTTTAAATTGAATGTGCTAAACCTCAGTCTGACTTGGACTTCCCACCAACAGAATGTGACCAACTTCAACACATGTGTGGCTTTTCAGCCGCTGCCAGGAAACACTTAAATTTACCTTGAACCTGTGTCTGGTAGACGACAAAGTACTTGTCGTTTCCACAGCTTTCAAACTCTTCCCCTTGGCACTGATTGAGACACATGCCCTCGTCCTCCAGCTCATGCAGGGAGAAGAGGGGCGTTGGGAATCCGCAGTAGCATCGATCTCCAGCGAGCACAGCCAGCGATTTCTCCTGGAACACAACAGCCATTATACACTGAAGACACACTCGTGCAGCGTACAAATCCCCAACATCCACTCACCCTCTCTGTGCACATGTCCACGCACTTATCCACAGACATGTTCTGGATGACCGCGCTGAAGGGGAGAGCCAGTGTGACATTGTCTGGCCGGTGGAAACACCCTTTGAAAATGGCACTGCCATCTGAAACAGACAAAACAAGCCAGACTGTCACTTACCAACACGAAAGAACACAGAGACCCTAAACTAACAGCAGCACTCGTGTCCCTGGGATGACTTGCAACCTCCAATCCTCTCTGTGGTCTGATGTTGGTGAAGACAACACATCACAAAAGCTGCTCTTCTCCTTCATGTGCAGGTCTTTTTTTTAACCTTATTTTAATTTGTTATTGACCTTTTTTTGCCAGCCTGCTGAACCTAACTGAAAAGATAATTTAGTTTTTATTCACGATGGAAATGTTTCTCGCACTGCACCACAACTTTAAAGGGTGACACCCAGATTTAAGTCACTGCTAAAGGAAATCTAAACATCCATTTCACATTTATTGCAGGCTGTCAACCTGTCAGCAGCGCCAGTATAGAGTACTTACGAAAATGTCTCTGTTGTCAACAAACTGTTAAGAATTAATGACAGAGGAGAGAAACCAAACAAGCGCTGCTTTTCACTGTGACAGACAGTGTGATGAAGACACCTTGCTTGCTCAGACATAGCCAAGTAAAATATGCAAATGGAGCTTCGTCTCTTTGGTATTCCTTCCTCTCAAAGTTTATAGTGTCACTACCAGTAAACAAGACTATTGAGCACTCTCTCCTTTCCTTTACAGGAAGTATTAGTGATCAGTGGTGTCAGACTTTAAAAAAAAAGAGAATATCCCCTTTATAAATTAGTTCTAGTGCTGTGTGTGTGTGTGTGTTAAATGTTTTATTTATTTTCGACCTTGTTCTCTGACTTAAAGTTGCATTTTTAATGCCACGTTCTCTCCACGGATCCTGTTTGTGTTACCTTTCTGTGTTTTAACATGCTGCAGCTATAAATCCATCCAGCTATCACAGAAAATGAGGTCTCAATAACAAAGAGTGCATCAACGATGCATCTGTGCTCAGTTATTATAGCTTTTAAGAGCTGGGATTTACTCGGCAAAGCTTGCAAAACAGCTAACACATCACATTTCCTCCATTTCCTCTTTGATGTTCTGAGCAGCCCTCACATGACATGAGATCGGGGTCAGAGGTGAAAATGCCGACCTGAAATGCTTGCGCAGCAGTTAGATAGAAGGATTAAAAGCAGAAATGAGAATAATAACAAACAAACAGCAGAGGAACAGAGGGGTGCACTGTGAAGCAGGTTCAGCATAGCCAAACTTTCTTTGTGTCAGCTGGCTCAACAATTTCTCAAACCCCCAGTCAGAGATAACGGATATCGCTACGGTTGCTATCAACAGTCTCTGTTAATCCAGGCTTCCCGCTTCTCACATAAAAGAAGGATTCGGACGCATTATTAGACTTTTCGTCCGCTCAGAATTGATCATTTGAGTGCCGCCTGCTTCAGTCAGAGACATTATGAGGAGAGCAGGTGATAGAGATTGAAAAAGAACGGGCTGTAACAATGAAACAGCAAAAGGAAGGCCTGGGGGCATTCAGGTTTTACAGTGGCCCATACCCCAAAACAGGAATGTGGAAATTACATTAGAATGTGTCCAATTATTTCAACTGATTTATCACAGACTGGTCAAAGTCCTAATCTTTGTTTAGCAGCCATGGTTTCAGCAGAGTAAAATCAGGTCTAGGATCGAGTATAAAAGTATTCATTTTATGCATGATCTACTGAACTGTGACCATATATGGTGATTTTTGTACTGCAGTCTTTTAGCAGGTTCCTTCAGCTGTGCCAACATTTTTATTAGGTTGCATCTATAAAATGTTTTCCTTCAGGACTTGGAGCATGTTGTGATTATAACCTGCTGTGCACCAGGTTATCTGTTCAGCATAAAGCTGAATGTACCAAGGTACAGCCACCTTCGTCACAATGAGAACCTTGACTTTAAGCTTGAAATACCACCCTAACCCAATAATCTTGCTTTGTAGTGCACACCTCTGGAGAGAGCAGTTGAGCTATGAAAATATTCACCACATATCTGCATGGTAACTCTCTCTGATCTCACAGTATTTCCAAGAAGCAGGAGCCAAGAAAGAGAAAAAGGAAGAGTGAATGCAAAAAGGAAAGGGTGGGTAGAGTCACCCCACCATGTGTTCGGGACTTTTTTAGATTATAAAGAAAAAAGTTCCCACAACAAAGCAACAAAGCAAGCCACAGTTTTATAACAGGTATAGCAGGAGAAATAATTTTTAGACACCCTGCTGAATTTGTTACAAAGGAAAGATTTTTCTGGATGTTTGGTTCATATTCTGTCTCTCTCAATTAAAATTCAGCTGGCATACGAAATAAAGACTGTTCATTAGTTTGTAAGTGATCCAGCAGGGAATCAAAAAAATTAAGCATATTCTGTACTATAAGATCATTACAACTCCTGATAATCAGCTCTTTCTCCCAAGACTGAAGTTTTCCACTGGCAGGCAGTCGGTGTTTAGGATGAAGACCACAGGCGGCTGGGCTGTGTAGGTAGAGCAGCTCCCCGGGGAAAGAGGTAAACACAACAGAGCAGCCTGCTCCCGACTGTGGCAATAAAACAAATCTTTTCCCTCAAAGTAGCCGCGGGTGTTACACTCCTGAATCAAAATTACATCTTTGTGCCTAAGTACAGACTCTCAGGACACTCATATCTAATCAGATCCATCTTAGAAAAGGGACCCAAGTTTAATATTTTATTTTCAAATATCAAATTCAATTTTTATGGCAAATCTATAATGAAATTAAACTTTTTGAAGGTTCCATTTAAAGGATTCATTTCACATTTATTTTAGACTGTGAACCTGTCAGTGTTGATATAGAGTATTTATATCAGCAGTGGTAAACACTTGACGTGTTGTGTTATTGGATATGCTGATGCCAGACTTACAGCGGCGCGCAGACTCCTGACTCAGCTCCAGCCTATAGATGGACAGTCTGTTGGGCCCTCCGCACACGTTGCTCTTCTCTCCTTTGCACTCCATGTTGCATTCGCTGTCTGAAGCATTGGGCGCCTGGATCTTATGACCACAATAGCACTCTGCGCCAAACTCCAGGCCTGCAAACATATATCCCCTGGAGGGAAGAGGAAAAAAAGGATTAGCATTGTTAGCGTAGGGAGACAGAGGGGTTTAAGTGATCGTTTTGAGCCTTCATTATGTTCCTTAATCCTCCACAGGCAAAAACAGTTCATCCTCTGGAGCAGCTGGGAGAGCTGTAATCAATGGAAACAAACCACTGATGTGGTTTGTGCATGAAAATATTATTCAAGAATAATGCATCGCTGTGAAAACGAGAAAACTTATGTGCTTTGCAGGCGTCTTAAGCAAAGCCAATTATAAATGTGTGCAGTATACTAGAATTTATCACACAGGGCTTCTCCTCTCCGTACTGTTGCCTGATGAAGGATCTGACTCCCAGAAGGCTTTTCAGGTGCAATTAGACATCGAATATGCATACCTCACACAGGAGAAATCCTCAGGCTGTCAATCAAACCCAAACCCCTTTCCCCCCCTACGATGTGTTGCCCCACATTTGTTTGTCTGCTTTTATTAACCCGCTACTGTAGCAAACGTGGCTGCAAGAGGCAAGAACTAATAGGAGAAGGAGCTGAAAACAGGCATCTCTCTCTGCTCCTATTCTCTGCTCTGTGAATCAGTCATGGGTGTAATTCAGTGCATTCGATAGAGCCGTCCCTGGTACTCCACAGGGAGGGAGGAGGGAAAAAAAAGAGGTGAGAGAAGGATGGTGAGGTATCGCGGAGAGTGAGACGGGATGAGAGGATAATGGGAAACAAATGGAGGAGAAGTGGGGGAGATGAATGGCTTGAAAACTGGAGCGCGTATTTTTACTACATGAAAACTGTGGCAGTGCAAAAAAACCCTAAAACAAAACAGAATTTTTTTGGCAATCAGTGAAAGAATACTTGCATTATAACAAACCGACTGATGTTTTTTTACCTTATAAAACATGATATAAATGCAAATGTAATTTAATAAACGGCCTGAGGCTTTTTGTTTTGTTTGCTTTTTAATGAATGGGCTTTAATTATAAACCAACACCAGCATGACTCAAAACCGCAGTTCAGTGTTTCAACAAAACAATCACATTTCTTTATAATATGCAGAACTAAAACACAGTAAAAGCTGAGCACTGCATAATCTTAGAGGCCTGAAGAGGCCGGGTCAAAATCTAGTTTTAAAGTCTTTATCACGTCGCTTGTGTCATTTCGTTTTGTACGTTGTGTTCAATGTTCTACTCAAGCACAGGAAAACTATTCACGTACACAAACAGGGAGGTTAATGGTCCGGTTAGCTCATTTTGCCCTGGGCCGCAGTAACAGATTAATGTGGCCATAGCTGAACGGAGGCCGAGGAAGGGGCAGCCCAGTTAAGTTCTTCCAGCAAGTTGTTTGTGTGCCATGACCACAAATAAATAGAAAAAGGGTATTTTTGAAACTGCAGATCCAAAGTTGGGAGGACTTGGATGCCTAAAATATCATGTGGTCTGTGGTGGAGCACTGGCTCATACTTTAGCCTATTCCAAGAGCATTTTCAAACATTTTCACACCATAAGCAAATGTATTCTGTCACGTTGAGTCAAGAATGAACTCTGGAACTCAAAAACTGTGAAGGATTTGTTATATGTGATATAAAAATGTGATACGATTGGGAGCCTGTGTGCAGCCACAAATGGGCCTGGAGGTCATCTTGCTTGGTCTGCTGTGCATCTTTCCTCGTGAGCTTTTCTCTCTCTTTCATTTATTTATTTTTTGCTTTTTTAGCTCAGTTACGATGGGAAAGTACCTTTTGATCTCCTGCAGGTTTTTTTATCTCCCCTTCAGCTCTTTTGTAGTGGAGGGTTTTTTTTAAAATTTCTCAGTAGGAATCAAAAGACAGCAAAAAAAAGAAGGTTAACTTGCCTAATGGATGATTTTTTTGTTGTTTGCTACTGTCATACCTTTCTGCACAGTTGTCCTGGCAACGAAATACAGTCATTTTTTTGTAGTCAAAAAAGGAAACTCCTCTCAGAGCTCTTTTCTGAGTGTCATCAATGTAGCAGCCGATGTACTTTGCTGAAAAAGGAAAGAAAACACAGTTGGTCGTGTGTGCAGAGAAAACATAACTTATATGTACATAAGATTACATTTCTAACGTAACAGCTCATACAGAGCAATCAAAACCCTTTGTCAGAAGTGTCAGAGGTGAATTTTATCCACATTAGAGTCCTCACACACAGCGTCACGCTGTGGTGACATCGCACATGGGAGTCCAAACTGGGGCAGAAGCTTTATTTATTTATAAAGACAGATATCCCCTTCTAGTGGCCTGTAACTGTAGTGGCAGTCATCTCTCTGCATTTTTCAGAAGTGTGTGGGGGCTGGGCTCTAGTGAACCTCTGCAGAGGCATACAATGACCCTCTAACAGCTTCTTGCCTCTCATTAGAACAACGTTCTCGTGTTTAACCGGGCTACACAGACCCTACCAGCAAACCTCTCACCATCTGTGCTCTGCTATCACCCCTTTAAACCTCTGTTAATAACTAAATGGGGGAAAAGCATAGAGTCCCCTGCATTATCTTAATTGTGCTGGTCTACAGGCCTGCATTTGAGCAGCATGTTGTGCACTGCAGCGGATGGTAATCTACCTATTGTTGAGCTGGAAAATAATCTGCTTTTTGATGGAGGCAAATGCAGATTTGATGAAACAGCATCTCTTGTTTTGAATAGCACACTTCTGCTTCGCATTACACGAAGGTAAAGGATGAAATGGCAGATGCAACTGATACAATTATTGTTTTCAATCATTTTAGCATCTTCCGAAATGACCTCATTGCAGCTGGTGAATCACATTTTCCATAGTGCTCCGAGTATATCCTTTCTCCAGCCTACTCCTGTTGTCTATTTGTGCAGCATACATCTGTGCAATTGGCCCACACAGCAAAAATGTGCTTATGCGCCGTGGTCTGCATCTTATCGCAATATTCCCTTCAAATTAAATTTAGAGCCAAGGTGAATTAGTACATTTGGAGTAAAAAGAGAAGGGGAGAAAAACTCTTAACCCAAACACAGCCACCTTTGGAAGACAAAAGGCTCTTAAACACTACATATTAATGAGTGGCGCTGGATGCACGAGCGCAAAAGATAGCTTTGAGGTTATTAATTACTCTATCATCACGTTCGGCTGCAATCCCGTGAGGTTAGAGTTTCAGAAAAGGGCGGCGTGGGGGTGGAGGCGTGGGGTGGCTGAGTGTACATTGTAAACATGTTTGCTTTGCTCCCTCTGAATGCAGAGGGAGCTAAAAAAAAAGGTTATTACCGCTTGTGCATTGTTTTATAGTCTAAATTTGAATTCACAGCAGGTTACTGTGCTGTGACTCAGGGATTATGACCCGCTTCACGCTTACAGATGTTGGGAGTCTTTCTCAGAGTTAAAAATAAGGAGGGAACTCTGCTGTTGTCATAGCACACATAGCACAGATGGAGCAGCAGTCCCTCACACTTATGTTTCATCTTTATGGCAGTTTAGCTCTCCCACCTGGCTGTACAGCTTCTCTGGAGAAAAAAAAAAACAGGAACCAACATCACTAAAAGGTAGTTTAAACAAAATCTGTCTGTTTATTTACGCTTTTTTTCAAGTGTCTATTTTAGGATTTTATAGATGATTAAATAGAAACAGCCAGATAGCATGTGCTCATTCCCAGTGAAGTTATCTCCCTGCCAGTGCGTGAAGCAGATGATTATCAGTAGTGGCACCCGAGTGTTTCGAACTCATGCTGTTTTGTATTCTTCCTCCGTGGCGCTGTTGCTCTTTGAGTTTCTTGCACTTATCTAACAACTGTGGGTAAAATGTTACATGTTAACATAAGAGGGGAAAAAATGGTATTACTACTTTTTTCTTAAGGACTTAACTAGTTTATAGTTTTCTCTTGTGTTTCGCCATGAAGATAGGAGCAACACAGGGGTCGTTTTTTACTTAATAAATGCATATGGCAGAAATGTGAACTGTTGACTTCGTTTTCAAATGTTTGTGCTTCATCCAAGAGCAAAGAAAGTGATAGACACGATACGAAAATCAGAGAGGAGGAAGAGAAAACAGAGCCAGGAGCAAATTTGTCCATGTTTCATTTTAAAAGATCTTTGTCCTGTTCAAGCTCAGAGATGTCAGCTGCAGGTAGACACATCCCAGCCTTACACCAGTGTTTCCATAACACATTATGATTTAATAAGCTGGCACTGAGTTTACATGTAAACCTTTTAAGACGGGATTGTGCACATGAGCCAGATAAAGGGGTTAATCCCACAATCGTCTAATCGTCTGGTTGTTGTCATATCAGTCAAAATGTGAGCATGTGCAGAACATGTGAAGGAGCTACAGCTGAAGCACAGAGACAGGGAGATCCTTAAAGGATTTATTCCGGAGAAAAGACATAATTATAATTATCATCTCACTCCACTCTGAGGAGATCTCCCACATGACCAATTACAGCTAGTAGCGTCGAGTCATTAAGATGCAGCAGTTTGTAATTTTTGGGATCTCTTTCATTTTAGCACAAAGTGGGACAAAAGCAGCTTGTGAGTATGCCAGTGAGCTTCCATTATGAATGGGCCTGCAATAAAAAGTTCAGCATTTGCACCACTGCTGCTGCTATGTTGCCAATTTAGCATTTTTCTCATGCAACATATTGAAAAGAGTTAAAAATGAAGCAGTTAAATGAAAAGTGCGATAACAGCGTACCATATATGACAAATGGAGCCTCTCCCAGCTGACATAATGCATGACTCGGCGTTCACCCTGGACAGGACTAACCACTGAACCATATTGTTTAAAACTGCTTAAAAGAGACATTTGCTTACTTGCTTTGAGATGTAAAAGAAACTAAAGGTTGTGGCTCAGATGGTTTATTTGGAAAACTCCCCAGCTAAAAAAAAGTGCACAACTGCAACAGCGGTTTTCACCCACCTCTTCCATCATCCAGGTCTTTGGCATTGCGTCCTTTCAGCGCGCGGTTCCAGTTGCTGGTGTAGTCTCGCCCCCTGCCCACCATCCCAAGGCCCTCCTGTCTAGTTTTCTTCATCCAAGGGGGACCGAACCTCCGTCCACTTCTCCGTTTTTCCTTAAACACCCTACTCATGAGGCCAAGTCCCCGAGTGTCCGATGAAGCCCAGCTGCCCATCTCCGAAGCTATAAGAGAGTCTCGGCCTCCTCGGGCTCCGGGACCGTTGTCCCCGACAAAGCCAGCGTGCAAAAAAACGAGGCTCCCGGCGGTCAGGTAGAGGAGGATGAGGGAGAAGAATCGCACAGGTTTCCTGCGGAAGTAGCGCTGTATCTTCAGCAGAGGCTTGGCCATGCTGGCTCTCCCAGCCACTCAGACACACTCGCCCAGTGATGAAAAATCATAAAGATGAAGAGTCAACACCACACACAGCCCCACTGGGCACCAGCTAAAGCAAAGATAAAAGTCAATGAAAAAGTCTTAGACCTGCATGAAGGTCACCCAAAAAATAACATGTCTTTTCCCTTGTGGATAAATCTCCAGTCTCGTAAGGAAGGCTGCTTGCATCTGTGCTGCTCTGCCGGTTGTGAGAATCTCTTTCTGCTCCCACTGACAGACCTGCCCTGACAGCCGGCTCTGGGGCCACGTCCTGAAAGGTGAGTGGCTCCAGGTGAAAGATGATCGCTCAAACGCTGCTTTCACTTCAGTTATCAGCCTACAAAGATGCCACACCAGCACCGCAGTGGCACTTTCTCCCACACTGTGCGGAGGGAAGAGGGTTTTATTTATCAGCTGAGCTGAGATCCTTTCAGCTCTGTGCGGCCGGCTATTCACTGAGATGATCCGGGAGAGAAAGGGCGTGCCTCACCATCTGCAGTGAAGACAGACACACACACACACACACACACACACACACACACACACACACACACACACACACACACACACACACACACACACACACAGGGAGAATAAACATACACCTGAGTCAGTTTCATCACATGTGGAGTGGAAGAAAAAACATGTGCAGGTTACAAAAGGATAAAGAAGGCAGATCTAAAACGTCTTGAAAAGCTACAAATCAATCCGAGAAAAGACACAGAAGCCGAACACTGAAGCATTTCCTTTACAATACTGTTGGTCCATGCAGTTCAACTTTGTTATGCAATGCAAGCGATCTTCATTCTTCTGTCAAACTCACAGCAAACAGAAATACCAGATGGAACAAAGACAAGCACAGAAAATTAAATAACAGGATTCAAAGCAATTACGTATCTTGGAAACGACTCTGTTTTTAACCGTTGCGCCAAACAGTCATAAAAAATTAACTCTACAAGCCTCAGAGTGCTTTATTATCTTTAATAAATTAAGCTAAGCAGAAAGGACAGGAAAAAATAAAACAAAGCTCTACCCCGCAGCATTTTCTTTAAGATCTATTGTCTGTGGGAGTTTGTGGGAATTAAAGACATTTGTGTAGATGACAGAAAAAGAGCAAAAAGCATCTTTTAAAGAATGCAGAGGTTAAAAATCTGGAAGATTAAGGGTGGTCATCCATAAAACACATGCTTTCATGATTCTGTTCAAGATTTACTGATTGCTCCATTTTGGTTGTGTGTGTTTCGGGATGGCTGTATCCCGACTTTCCAAACTCTCTGCAGCTTCTCTCAAAGGAGTCTCTGTTCTGGGACGAGCCCCAGAGGCTACAGTCGGATGGTGTAACGCAACACTCCTCAAGGTCAGGGAATTTTCCAGAACATTTGAGGGGACACTCACCCATGTGACTTTTCTGTCTGTCTGCCTCAGGACAAATCTGCAGAAGACTTGTCACCTGAAACCTAAATGGCACCGCAGTCCCCCCCACTTCCCCTTCTTCTTTTCCCCTCGGTAGTCTATGAAGACTCTGGGACCCTCAAGGAGAAAAAGATTACATTCATGTGCTTCAGCCTGACACAAAGACGGCCCTCATCCTGTTTGACGTCTCTCAAAACTTTGCCTGGATGTAAGGATGGCTTCCATTACCGATGTCTCTCCGCATCTTGATTATTGTGTATTTTGTTCATTTTTAGGATCAGATCTCTCTTCCACAGATAAAAACACGAGACGTTCTGAGATGTTGCAGCCATGTTCACGTCAGCTTTACGAGGACACAAAAACAAACAATGGAGCTTCAAAAAATGTCCGAAAAATAACATCTTAGAAGTAAATCTCTGATGGCGCCAAGTCGCTGAGTATGAACAAACAAATTCACAAGAGATTTAAGTAACTGTTTGACATTTGGGGGAAATGCATTAATTTCCTTTGTCTGTAACCTAATTAACATCTTTATTGTTTGATCTGTACACAAACAAAAACGCCTGCTTCTGCCTGTTAATTTTTCCATCCCCTAAGAAAACAAGTACGATAATAAACTCTTCCTTTAAACGTGCCTGAAATGTCATCCTTTCATTCCCATGAAACAACCTCTTTTCCACAATAACGCAGTTACACAGTAAGATAATTCCTCAACAGCTGTATAAACACTGTTGAAAAGTGACTCCTGCACTCCAACTCCACATTGTAGCCACAATAATTTATCATTCCTGCGTCAGTGTTTCGCTCCCGGTCGATGGAGAAAAGATATTCCTGGACGACTCGGCGACTGCTAAACAAGCTGGTGTTTGTTTCAAACCGAAAACTGTTTGCCCAGGAGACGCTGAATCATGTCGAAGCCAGGGTTATGCGGTTGAAAATCAAACTGCGTATTACATCATGCTTACGACCCCTACCTCACCGAAGACAAAAACACAAGTCTAATAATTTGCACCGGTCCTTCCTGAGATCAGGCTGCTTGAAGGCCACGGGGGTTTTGAGTGGGGCTGTTACGTTTGCCACAGCTTAAAATCAGCGTTCTCTACTGAATCGTATAGTAAATGGATTTATGAGAGCAAACGGACACGTGTGACATCTAATCACTCTCCCTCTCATGAACACGACAGGACCACACACAAAGGATAATTACTGCTGTTAATAATTCATGGTCCCCCCTCCCCAGTTACCAAAGTGAAACTGAGCTCTACTTGTGGTTAATTTGCAGTAACAAAAGTGTGGATGCATGCTGCAGGTACATGAGTCCCATGTTTAAAAAACAGGCAAGTACACACTTTACTGTGCCTCTAACTCTGCCAGTTCCAGCACAAGTTAATGTTAATATAATATATGTCTGTGTGGATTTTTTTATGGTAAAATATTCAATTTTTCACAGGAAAAGTCAGAGGATCACTATTTAGATGCAAAATCTTTACAAAATGAGTCAGATTATAAATATTTGCTGAGATATTTCAGACAAAAGTGAAGGTCTGACTGACCAAATAACACTGGCTAACCTCCCTGACCCCAAGTATGATCCCACCATACTTTGCAGCTTAGTTAACTTAATCGCATCCTTTCTTCTGGGAGAAAATAGGAGAACAGAATTGAATAAAACAGACACACGAAGAAAAAGGAAATGCAGACAGAAAAGAGACAGGAGGAGCTGTGGAGGTCTTTTTTTTTTGCCAGATCACCGATATTACTCCAGTGGAGTGGGCACAAACTCACTGACTGACCATTAATTCACATTCATATTAAATGAGCCAGCAAATATTTAATCAGAGAGGATTTCAGGACGGAAACGTCAAAGTTAATCTTTGGCAAGCAGGCGGACGGCCAGCTTTGCTTTTGGTGCAGGCAAACGCCGCCACAAGTCAATCCATAAATATTCTTCCTATGGGACTCGTTGGGCAAGGAGAGGAATGAGTGTTTCACCTCTACAGTCAAGAAACAGACAACTGTCAACTAGCACGGACAAGTGGTGGCTTCAAACAAGGAGCGATGGGAAGAAATCAGCAATAAAATATCTGTGCTCTACTCTGCCTTTGTTTGCAGGTTGTTAAATGTTGATGCTGATCACCTGAAGTGCACAGATCGGGTTTGAGAGTCTTTTCATCCTCTCAGCTCAGCATCAATTTTCATGTTCCCAATGAAAGATTCAAATATTGTCCATAAACACTTTATTGCTGTAAAATGTACTGAATAAATGCACATTCACAGCTATAAACAAAACACCGCCCACATGCTAAACTGACCATAAGCTGAGCAACCGCCTCTCCACATTGTTAGAATACTTTATGCAGTTAAAGACTCGTAAAAACAACCATGCTGCGACAGAGATGACACCAGCAGGAAAAAGGCTCTATTAGAGTGGTTATGCAATACTTGATTTTGCATAACGGTTCTGATTCAGGACAGGAAGAGAAAAGTTATTTCACACCCAACAAGATGTGATCTTTAGTAGATTTGGTTTTTAGACGTGTTATAGTCATGACAGAGGCAGAAAAAACATCCAGTTATGTTACATGACTCTGCAGATCCTTTCCAGGTCGCCAATTTTCTTTGCTTTCGTTCTTTTCACCAGTTCGTGAAGTGCAAATCAGCTGTACGGAATCAGCTATGATATCCTCCCACAGTTTTTAAATGGGAAAAATACCGGAAAACAAGTGTTTGGTAAAGCGAGGTTGTGTTTAGTCCGCAGTGGGGGGAAATAAAAAGCAAGGACAGTCATTAACAATGCGTTTGCACACGAGGGAAACACACACTGCTGTGATGGAAACTAGCAATATCAACAGTGGCAGGAAGAAAAGGTTATCAGGACTCTGGTGCCAGCATTACTGGGAGGGGAAATCATTTGAGGTTTCTTCTAATGCCCTCTTTGTCCCTGTTTGTACAACTTCGAGTCCCATCCTGTAAAAGAGCCGTTCTGTGGGACGTCTTCTTTCCTTTAGCAGCAGAGGGGGTTAACAATGATAGCGGCAGCAGCCCTGACCCTCCCCTCACCCTGGGGCCCGTCCTTCCGCTCTCCTGGTGTGTTTGGCCTGCCAGTGCACATTAGCTATGACTGTCAAATCACATCAAACTAAAGATCGCATTCCTCCCCCGGTGACATTACTAAGCATGTTTGTTTTTACACGCAGATTCCTCATTCATCCGGCTGCAAAGTTGCCTTATTGCAGGTCTGAATGAAATGTCAAAGCAGAGGAGTTATTGAGAGCTCCTCTTTAGCATAAAGTGTGTAAATGTGTTTATTTCAACATTGGTTTTAGGTGTTTTTCAATGAAAACTTTATGGAAGACATCTGCAGTCTAGAAAAAGATCCATCTCATGTAAAAACTGAGAAAGCTCAAATAAACCACTGCCAAAGTTTTGCTGATCTGCAGAAGAGATTCAAGTGGCTCGCTCAGCACAGATGGCAACTCTTAGGAGCGCATGACCCCTGAAAACTGGAGTGTGAACATGACTGTGTCGAGTAACAACAGGATTATACTGCCAAAGCAGTTTTCTTCCTTTAGCGTTTGGCAAAAGCTGCTGTGGTATGTGCTACAGTTTTGGCTTCCCATCTTGTTGTAAGCCATTTTAATTAAAACTGTGTTTATCTCACTGTGTGTTCACATTAGTGATTGGCTTAATGCCCAATACACTTCATTAGTGGTGGCCACTCACAAGGAAACTCATCAGCAAAGATGCAAGAATCACCGCACGGCGACAAATCCCATGAAGTAAAGCACTCTGCTCACAAACATTTTATTACGAATGGTTCAATTTTAAACTTTCTCCCAAATCCAACAACATAACTAGGAACCATCACATCCAGCAGGCTCCTGACACCTCAAAGTATCACTTAACATATCCTGTGATAAAGTTTCTAAATATAATGCTCCACTATCAGCGCTGCCTTGTAATGCATGCTGTTTATTATTGGCTCGTCTGTCTAGAACCTCTGTATGTCTGGATATTTTTAAAAATGTGAACTATCTGATAAAAGTATGACAGAATTTGAGTACGTGTGATTAAAAG
This sequence comes from Rhamphochromis sp. 'chilingali', assembly GCF_963969265.1. Classification (NCBI taxonomy): domain Eukaryota; kingdom Metazoa; phylum Chordata; class Actinopteri; order Cichliformes; family Cichlidae; genus Rhamphochromis; species Rhamphochromis sp. 'chilingali'. The sequence goes on from NC_137937.1 coordinate 20,691,009, forward strand.
TGTGTTAAAACTGACTTGGGATGATGGCGTGCTTAAAAGCGAATAATGTAAGCTGTTAGATTTCGTGTGTTTAGACTTTTTCAGAATTATCTGTTTAACTTCATTTTAGGTTTGAGCAACAAACCTTCGGACACGCTGTAACATGTAACTTAAACATTGTGATAAAAGCTCTGACGCTCTGAGTTATAGAAGTTCCATGATGTGCAGCCGATCAGTGTATGAATGTAAACACAGACCGTAAGGTTCAGCAGAGGTTTACGTGACAGAAATAATGATGACACGACGCATATGTTAGCCAAGTTTTAAGAGGATACAAAGTTTACAAGAGGACCAGCACTACCATTTTTATTATTGAGAGCATATTTCAGGCTGACATAATCAGCATGTGTGTAAATAAATGATGATAGCAGATTAATAATCCACAAATATTTGGCTTTCATCCACCAAAGTTCAAGGTCAACTCAATGATTTATTTGTCAAATATTTACAAATATTGTCAACATATGGAATAGCACCATATAGGATTTAAAACTCCGTGAAGCGCTACCTTATCGTGGTGGAGGGGTTTGTGTGTCCCAGGGATCCCAGGGGCTATGTTGTCTGGGGGCTTTTGCCCCTTGGTAGGGTCTCCCATGGCAAATAGGTCCTGGGTGAGGGACCAGACAAACAGTGATTCAGAAGACCCTTATGCCCCGCCCTGGAGCCAGGCCCAAGGCCCGAGGGCGAGCATCTTGGGCCCAAGGCCCGAGGGCGAGCGTCTTGGGCCCAAGGCCCGAGGGCGAGCATCTTGGGCCTTGGTCCATGGGGCCCGGCCGGGCACAGCCAGAAAAGGGGACATGGGCCCATCCTCCCGCAGGCCCACCACCCGCAGGAGGTGCCGTAGGGGTTCGGGTGCATTGTGTGCCGGGCGGCGGCCAGGAGTGGAGGCCCTGGCGGACTGATTCCCGGCTACCAAGACTGGCAATTGTGACATGGAATGTCACCTCTCTGGTGGGGAAGGAGCCTGAGTTAGTGCGTGACGTTGAGAGGTACCGGCTAGATATAGTCGGGCTCACCTCTACGCATGGCTTGGGCTCTGGAACCAGTCTCCTGGAGAGGGGCTGGACTCTGTCTCAGTCAGGAGTTGCCCCTGGTGAGAGGCGGCGGGCTGGGGTGGGTATTCTAATATCCCCTCGGCTTGCTGCCTGTACGTTGGGGTTCTTCCCGGTGGACAAGAGGGTTTGTTCCCTGGGCCTTAGGTTCGGGGAACGGGTCCTGACTGTCACCTGTGCTTATGCGCCGAGTGGCAGTTCAGAGTACCCAGCCTTCTTAGAGTCCCTGGGTGGGGTGCTGGAAGGTGCTCCACCTGGAGACTCTGTTGTCCTGCTGGGAGACTTCAATGCTCACGTGGGTAACGACAGCAAGACCTGGAGGGGCATAATTAGGAGGAATGGCCTCCCTGATCTGAACCTGAGCGGTGTTTTGTTATTGGACTTCTGTGCAAATCACAGTTTGGCCATAACAAACACCTTGTTCGAACATAAGAGTGTCCATAAGTGCACGTGGCACCAGGACGCTCTAGGCCGCAGGTCGATGATCGATTTTGTAATCATATCACCAGACGTGCGACCATATGTTCTGGACACTCGGGTAAAGAGAGGGGCTGAGCTGTCAACTGATCACCACCTGGTTGTGAGTTGGATCAGGTGGCGGGGGAGGATGCTGGACAGACCCGGTGCACCTAAACGCGTAGTAATGGTGTGTGACGCTGCTGTATTGAGCTGTGGCTGCAAGATGGTTGGTGCCTGTTGTGGTGGTAACCCCGAACCAAATGGTGGACACCAGAGGTGAGGGGGGCTTATCGGGCTTGGTTAGCCTGTGGGACTTCGGAAAGAGCTGACAGGTACTGACAGGCCAAGTGGAATGCGGCTCGGGCAGAAGCAAAAACTCGGGTGTGGTAGGAGTTCGGAGAGGCCATGGAAAAAGACTTTTGGACTGCCTCGAAGAGATTCTGGCAAACCGTCAGGCGTCTCAGGAGAGGAAAGCGGTGCTCTACCTGCACTGTGTATAGTGCTGGCGGAGCGCTGCTCACTTCGACTGAGAAAACTGTCGAGCAGTGGAAGGAATACTTCGAGGACTTCCTTAATCCCACTGACACGTCTTCCGAGGAGGAAGCAGAGGCTGGGAATGAGAGGGATGACCAGCAAATTTCCGGGGGCGAGGTCACTGAGGCAGTTAAACAGAGGCACCGGGGAGCCCCTGGTGTGGATGAGGTCCGCCCCAAGTTCCTGAAGGCTCTGGACGTTGTAGGGCTGTCCTGGCTGACACGCCTCTACAATGTTGCGTGGAGATCAGGAGCAGTACACGTGGACTGGCAGACCAGGGTGGTGGTCCCCATTTTTAAGAAGGGGGACCGGAGGGTGTGTTCCAACTTCAGGGCCCACGACTCGGCCCCGGATAAAGCGGAAGAGGATGGATGGATGGATTTAAAACATCAAACTGATGATAATGCTCTGCAGAGCTTTTTAGATAGCCTTTGTTTCTTACTGCCACTGTTTGTATTGACAATACACAGGCATGTAGGGAATCATACATGAGGATGTTAAATATCATGTTACTTTCTTGTGATTTTGTTATAATATATATGAATACATGTACAAAGTTCCTGAATAAGTATAATATCTTTGGAAAACAAGATAAACGTGACCAAAAACCTTTACCAAACATGAAGGCTACACATGTATATCTATAGCCACATAAACAAAAAATAATTATACTCAGTATCTCAAGTACATGAAAATGGGTTTGAACAGGACAAATTAACAAAATCCTGCACTGTGCACTTGTTTTTACTGCACCACAAACCTCTTAAAGTAAGTTCAATGAGAACAAATAAAAAAATGAACACATGTAAAATACAATGCAAGTCCTTTAAATGTAAATATTGCCCAGACAGAGAGCTGCCTTGGGGGAGGTTTGTGCTTTCTCTTGTTTGTGCTTCTGCATGTTGTTTATTCAGAGAGGTACATTACGACGGAAGTTGAACACTGCCATGCTTTCTCAGGGTTAGCTGGCTTAAAAAAAAATCCAGTTGGCAATAACCAGTGTCACATCTGTGGTTATCAACTGTTTCTGTGTGCTCGCTTAAAAAGGGGTATTTCACACCTCATATGACTCATCTTCCACACAAAATGAGTGCCGCCTACTAAATGGTAAAAAGAATCTACGAAGACTACAAAAAATATAACAGCAACCATGTTGAAGGAAGGCAGGACAGGAATGCTGCAGAAAGCGTAAAATAAGTTTATTTTGAGTTAATATATTTATTCTAACGCTGAAACATTAAAGCTTACGTCCTATAGTGAAATTAATTTTATTGATTCAACAGGTATTGTTGGTGTTCTGACACATATAAAAGTATGAAGGCATTTTCTGCACATTGTCCTGCACATTCCCAGCAAAAAATCGATGCATTAGTATTAACTAGTATTAAAAGAATTGGTGAAAATGTGCCATTTTCAGCAGTTTTTAAAGTGAAACTCCTGACCATTTTTCCATTCATAATCCAACCAAATTGTGGATTTGGATCAGAGTTAGCCACCTGAATGTACAGAATATATATCACTACATCTTAAACCCACAACTGCAAGCACGTAAACATTTGGGGCACTAATCTTAGCACTGAAGAAAAGAAAGGAAACGGTAAGCCTGCTAACAAACACGACACACACACACTCACATCTTTTTTTTCTCATCAGAGATAATAATTGTAAAATACGACCTTTGTCAAATCACATCCTGCCCTGGAGAAAACTCAGTCCCGACCACTGCATCACTATGAATCATCTAACTGCTTAATTATTAGTTTATCAGCATAAGTTTACGGAGAGACACTACGACAACAATCATTCATCTTCCCCAAAACAACACTGAGAAGTTAATTATTCAATTCAGGAAAGGAGCGTCTGCTTGATATTTCAACATGTACGTGACATTTCTTTTTCTTTGCCAATGTTGAAACAAGCAGTCGCTGTATTCCTTCGTGTTGTTACCTGGCCCGGTTAGTTAACCTCCCCCAAAAGCCAGTGGTAATTATGAACAGCATTACATTTGTTATTGGAGAGAGCTGAATGCACCAATGAGAGGAAAACATTTTAAGAACAACCCCCCCAAAAGCTTAAAAATTAAGCCCAGGATGGCAGGGAAAAGGCATCATTGTAATCCTGATAAAACTCCAGGTCCATTAAGCTCAGTGGTGACTTTTACTCAGAAAAAGAAGAGGTAAATTAAAGGGTCTAAAAATAATGTAATCCTCTCCTTTGACTAGCCCACAGTAGCATTAAGCTGCAGAGCTTTAATAGAGTCACTGATGATCATGAACATTTCCACCAGAGCAGAGTGATAAGCAACTTATACAGTGAAAGCAAAGTGGAAGTGATAGAATAATAGCTCTATTGTGACTGCGGACACGAAGCAGCAGAGTTCAATTAGGAACGAGCAAAAAGCCAAAATCCGGATTAGCACAAAATTTTCTGTATATTTAAAAGAATGGAGAAAATAATGAAATAAGAAAAAGTAAGTTGTTTGACTCTATTTCGGGAGAGAACAGCTGGAAATGTTTTTGATGCCAACCGAATGACAGTTCTGGTATTAATGTGTCAGCAAGCTCCTAACAGAGATAAACATCCCAGATGCCTGCTGTGTGACTTTCTGACTCACCCTCGCTAGCTGTAGCACCCAGATCCCAGTTGGCCACATAGACGGGCATTTGAGAAACAATCACTTGAATTGGTTCTCTTTAATGGCTTCATAAAAGAAGTAATTATTCTGCAGCGGGAAGGCGCTGTCAATGGGAGATCAAATGATGTCTTCCACTATCCAACCTTAACAAAGCTCCTCATTCAGGACCTTACAGGGTATCTGCAGCTTTTTCTCAAAAAAGGAAAAGAGCTTGGTTTTTTGTTTTTTTTGCCCCACTTCTCTTCTCGCACCTTCTCTAAGCACACAGGATCTCTGCTTTAATTAAAAGTGAATTCTCAAAGCTCAGCTCTGCTGTGAATCTCAGCGCTCTCTGCTTCAATACGCTTAAGGAGGGGATTGCGGAGGGTTTTCAGTAAATGTTTAGTTGGTGAGGAGGAAGAAGAGGAGGAGGAGGAGGAGTGTTGGAGGTAAGGAGGGGAAAAGTCGTGTGGAAAAATGGAAAGTTTCAACAGTCAACAATTAATCTAAAAGCACAAGACTCATTCACTAGAGAAAATGTAGTCATTTATTAAGAGAGAACAAGGCAAGAGCTTAGACTTTAGAAAAGTGCAGTGCTGCAGCACTCATGAACGTGCATTTGCCTGATCTGTATTTGGTATCACTCATTATCAAACATATTAATATTTATGGGAAGCTGTTTACTATTTGTGAGCTGGATTTTTGAGTACTCTTCATTTAGTGCCCACTGTTACCATCATTGTTTGTGGGAAACATATTAGCATGGCTGAAGCTCTGCTCCACTTATTGGATCTGCTCCATTTATTGTTATTATTTATGACAATAAATCACTTTTTTGAGGGCCTAAACATGTTTGAAAACTCACGGGTTTTGCACGCGCATCACAAATAAGGATTCAATATTTTAAGGATCTCAGCACCCTCGGCACATACTCTGGCCTACATGAATGAAATTTGTTGCACATTAGATTTCCACTGTGGGATCAACACATGACATACAGCAAGACATACAGTGTAACTACTGAATGCTCAGTAATGCCGCCTAGTGGGCACAGGAAGTGATAAGTAACAAGTTTACGCAACAGCCAGTTAGATTCCAGGACACATGGCTATACTGTTGATGTCCTTAATCAAGATTCCGACTTCCACTTGAAAGCATGAAATGCGCCATCGATATGGATAAAAGAGTGAGGACCACGTCATCTCTGCTCAAAGCTTTAATTCTTTTTTGTTTGGGAAAATTATACTTTGAGGGGAAATGAGCATAAATAATCTGCTAAATTGTATTCTCTGCTTAGTGCCAGACAACAACACTAGCATCACTCAGGAGTGTGAAAAACAAGGCCAGGGGACCAGAATAAGCCTGGCAAAGACCCCAATCCGGCCCACTGGTAACCTTTGGAAAATGTGATGAAGGGCATCATTTCCTGCTAAACAATTACAATTAAAAAGCATGAAAGTTCCTGTTATTTTCACTATCTACCATAGAAATTATAGAAATAAAGTGGGCCCACAAAGGGGAAAAAAGGAGATTTTCTGGGCAATGAGCTGCCAGAACTTTTTCTGTAATTTTACAAATTTATTTATTTGTGCTGCATTTACTACATAACCATTTTTTATTTTATTTTTTATTCTTCTTTGTCTTATATTAAATGGGATTAAATATGTAATTAAACATGTGACACACTGACAGAAATGTGGGTTTTACTGGTTCGGCCCACTTAAGGTCAAAGTGGGGTTTATGTGGTCCACTGAGTTCTAACATAAAAGGTTTAGAGGCCTTCGTTACTTATTTATCAAAATAAAATGTTGTGTTAGTGTTAGCACTGCACTCGTCCATGATGCACATAATCCACCGTCTTTGCCAAGACAGTTGATCAAACACAATTCGGTTTTCTGCTATTCCCTCTTGCTGAGTGAAACGGCAGTGCTAGAGCTCATCTCTGATTTAAAGACCACTTAATGTAGAAACAACAAAGGGGACTTACTTAGAATCGGCTTAGCAGTTTAGTTGTATCTCGCAAAAAAAGACCTCTACATAAGTCATTGGGAGGAGGTCAGAAAGAGTGGAGGGTGTATAAAATGCGGGGTTTCAGAAGAGATGAGAGCTCTGGATCCTCAGTCCCACATGTTTTTGGCAGCAATTAGTTATAGCATATAAATGGACTACCAAAAACAGAGCTGGAAGAACAGTGACTATTGGATTTGCATTCACCAAGCGGACAGAATAAAACAACTGCCAACGCAAGCTTGTGGTTATCTAAGCTCGTGTGCATCTAAGCATATGCTCGCCATCGTGTTTTCCGTGCCGGCTTGGGTTGGCCAGGAGATGTTTTTACATGTTATTGCCCACGAGTGACCACAAAAAAATGAAAGAGATTTGACAGATGAGGAAAAAAAGCTGAATTATCCCTTTACAAGTGCAAATATGCATAATTCTATTTTTTTTTTTTAGCAGAATCACTACCGCAGATCAGAGGTTTGACCGCTTTTCGTGCTAAAAACACCAAAAGGAAGCATCTTTCGTTTGTAATGATCCGAACTGCATCCTCTCGTACTCATGGAGTACGGCTTAACTTATTCCCTGAGGAAGATGTTGACACAACTGTCCTTGTGTATCACACAGCTCCTTCTGGACCGCTAGGCAGAGTAAGAACAGAAAAACAGTCGAGTGCTTGGTGGTGCAGCAGGAGGGGAGACAGACCCTCCACTGTATGACACGCATTCAAGCTCCCATGTCAACGAGCAGCCACTCTGCTGAAGTGTCTTTAAGCAAAGAGCTGGATCCTCCAGCACTGTTGTTCTGCAGCTCTTCACTCTCACCTCCCACAGCAAGGGGAAAATGAAAGGAACACTGTTGTTATTGTTACGCAAATACAATGAACAATAGAGCAGACAGGAAATACTCGTTAAACGAAACAATCATTAACGTGGGTTTCAAACGCTCTGAAGACACTTTTGTTTTTACGCCATAGGTATTAACAAAATCTCACTTCCTGTATTCTGAAGTCTTTTCTGGTTCCTGTGAGGAATCACAGTGGTCTAAACCCTACGCAGCTGAAACTGTTGTCACCTAAAGAAATCATTTCAAATTTATTGATTAGATTTTTTTTTAAAATAAATTAAGACTTTGACGTTTGAGTACTACATATGTCTGGAACACTCCCAACATGATTAAAGAGGTTACTCAGCAAGCTGTGTGGACTATAAAAGGTGATCCTGTCCATGGCACCACATGCTGGGATGACTTCAGCAGATATAAAATCTTGAAACTACAAGCTGCTGTCTCAGCATGAAGCTCAACAAACAACAGGATTCTGTAAAAGACTCGGGTATGTGGTATTTTTCCACTTCATTCTGTCACTTTATGTGCTTTTTAGATTTAAAGAAAATTCTCATTCTCTTCGGCGCGAGCAAAAACTACACCAGCATGTCTGTTGCCTAACATTTCAATGCATGTAAAACGTCCCTCATTCCTATTTCTCCAAGTATCATTACACAAATTATATATGATGAATGTGATATTATTGCATTGTTATTTGCTACATTTCACCCTTCCATCTGATTAATGTAGAAGCTAATCTGCAGTGTCTGCAGAAATACATTATATTGCATTTGTTAATAATATACTTTATCTATGACATCTGAACCTAAATAGGTGCCAGTTAGTAAAGTAAAAAGTGTGACATTTTCTGGGAAATATATGGCGGAGGAGAAGCAAATAAATGCAAAACGTACCTCAAAATCTTTTGTAAGCACTCAGCTGGAGTCCACTACATAAAAGCATACGTTTTCCCAGAAAGCGGATGAAATGATCCGTTTTGCAATTCTAAAAAGTTAAACAGCAAACATCTTGAGCTAAGTTCCTTATGAGATTGCAGTGACAGTTGAGTAGTTATATATGTTGAAATAAACCACGAAAAAAAATCAATGTTTTCAATTTACAGTGTTTGCACAGACCGCCGCCCCAGCAGAGCAGAAGCTTATGCAGCCAAAGCATATGTTTTGAATCATGACTGAAAATTATTTTCTCACTTCACTGGAGAAATGTTCTCCTGCCGCTAGTATTGCAGAAGTCTATATTGCATTTACCACCTACACAAACAACCCACAGCAGAATCTCAAGTAACTGACACCCATACTGGTGGAGTGTCAAAACAGCAACTTATCTGCACTGAACATAACAGCAGCCTCGTACCGACTGACTTTATTTTACTTTACAAAAAAGATAATGAAAGGATAGCATGACAACAGTCTGCTCATCTGTCGTGGAGCGCTGTTGTACACAAGCTGTTTAGCAGTTTTTGATGAGCTGTTCGGTGTGAACAATTACGCAGGGCAGTGGTCTGGATGCATTCATTGGAGGAACATGAAGAGCGTACATATAATAGGATGCTCTGTAAGCACGCCTCGCAAAATGTGTAGTGAACCGCGCGCCTCATCAGCATCGTGCAAATCTCCGTGCAAAAGGTCGAGCAGCACCAGAGGCCTACTGTCAACATATCTTTTCCAATTAGATATGAAGATTGTTAGAGGCCTCGCTGCTTTTACGTTCTATTTTTATTCAAATGATGGTGTTGTTGATAAGTTGCTGATGTTCTGATGTCCTCGCTGTTGGTCCCGTCAGTTCAATATTCCCATGACTGAACACTGATAATAACCACAGCGATAATGTGCATGTCAAATTCACACGTATTTTAAGACTGGGGGGAACTAAGTGGGTTTTGTGTAGGAGTATGTTAAGATATGCACTTCCTTTACTTAAGAACTTTTCATTAGTTTCTTTTTCTTTAATGTAATTTGGCAGAATATCGAACAGAATTTAGGACAAGGACTATCTGCCTTCTCTAAATTCTGCTTTGTTTTGAAAATCAAATCCTTTGAAGAAAAGGAAGAGAAAGAGAAAGCTTAAACTTTGTGTGTGCATGTCTGTGTCTGTGTGTGGTAATGCAGTGTTGTGCCACACTATTGTGATGTGCAACAAAATTACCATAACATAAATTATTTAAATTTTAAGGTGACAACTTGGTAATTATGTGAAGATTTAGGTTGAGGTCAGGTTCACAGGAGTTGAGGTTTATTCGTTTTGCTAAATTGGCAGCAGGGATTTAAGAGTCTGCTGTCTCCCCAACACGCATATTTTTATATTTCCAATTATAAATCTTTGCTTCAGCTAAGAATGTTAATGTAAGTCACAAAACAATGCTTTCACAATAATCTGCTCACGATAATCAAAATACGGTGATTCTTCTACGGTGCATATCTGGTATAAGCCACGAGAAATAACTCCAAGGAACCAAAAATAAATTATGCAGGAATTTGTTTTGCATGCTTGCAAAACTGATTTTTGGCAAGAAAAAGCGTTGTTGATGCTTTGTCCCACTTTGAGTTTTCACATCTTACTTCAGCATTAACCCAAAGAATATATGTAATGCAATAACGGGATTTGTCTTTAGAAAACCATGAAGAAAATAAATAAGTACAAAGTGCAAAATTGAAAACAAACCAAGTCAAAATCAGGTCTCCTGGTTTCTAAATAACAGAAACAGAAACTAACACAATGGAAACCAAACTAAGTAAAGCTGAAAAAGAATCCATCTGACTTAAATCTGCAGATATCTTGGTTTTGCTGCATACTGACAAAATGCCAAACACTGTTTGGCCGGAAAGGAGTGGCCTGGGAAATAAAAAGAAGACCACTTCCTGTGGATACTGTAATTATGAATCTTCACATATCCCTCAAACAAAAATATGGAAAAAAATGTTTATAAAAAACCAAAATATAATGATAAAAGATGTATGTGTTTCAAATAAATAGATTCAAAGTAAGCAAGTTATGCATGATAATACTGGACAAACAGAGGAAAAAATAAAAGGACGCTTGTATGGCACCTTTGGAAGTTTGAGAAATGCTGACTAGGGCTGAACGATATATCGCATTTGCGATAATATCGCGACATGATCAAGTGCAATTTTCTAACCGCAAAGGCTGCGATTATACTGCGATTATATTATACAATTCATGGGCTGCATCCTCCTGAGGCCGCATTTGTAGACCGATTACGTCACAGCGACGCGCCGAAGGCTGTCCAAATTACTACCATATCCCAGAATTCATAGCGCGGCCCAGCCAAACTCCAGTTTCCAGCAATGGCGGCCGCTACTAAGTTTTAAAATTACTCATACTAATCTTTCTGGGTCACAAAATAAACTTTTAACATATTTTCAGGCGAGAAAGTAGTTGTGTAAACATCAAATATCTGCTCGGTTTATCAAGATATCCCATATTTGCAAAAGTGCTTCGACGTTTTCAGAGGCGTCTGCTACCCACCAGCTCGACAGCTAGCCGGGAGCTCGAGGGTTACTGATGCGGCCGAGAACGGCACAACTCCCGGCACATCATTTTCAGATCACCGCGGAGTTTCGCTGCTCGGGTTAAACGTAATATATAAGTCACTTAGACAACCTAAAAATGTTATTGTTGGGCTTTTTTCAGTGTTTTGTTTGTTCGTGAGTAAATCGGTTTGGCTGAGATTAAAGTTATTAGATTAGATAAAATAAAACTTTATTAATCCCCCGGGTGGGTTCCTCCTTGGTTTTCACACAGCTGACTAAACGTCAAACAGAAAACTTATTAAACAGAAGTATGAGACAGTCGAGAATTTACACCAGTGTCTGGTTATATTTTAGATAGCAAGAAGCAGACGGCCGAGTTTATTAAACTCCACCGAGACAGCGGTGACGCTAATCAGAACTAGACCGTCCAATTTCACGCCTTTAAATTTTAAAGGCGTGTTTGTGTGTGTGTTTATACAATTGCTATTATGTTTGCACTTTATGTGTAATGTTACTGACTGCAGAGATCAGTAAGATGTGTGTATTTTTTATTTATTAGTTTTATTTATTTAATATTATTTTTTAATTGAATGACTGTCTAGTAGTTCACAGATGTCGAAAAACTGAGTGTGGTAAAGCCACTGATTTTGTTTATGTATATTTCTGCAATCTGCACATTGTACTGACTTTCATTTTAATGTTTACACCAGGGTTCCTTGTCAGCACTTTATGCTCAGATGTTTGTAAGCTAAAAATAAACTATTGTGTATGTTCAAATATACTGTTGTGATTGAAGAAGTTAAATAAAAATGTCAGTCATCAATTCATGCATCACCTCATGTCATCATAACAGAGGTCTGTCTTCCAGGAAAGAACAGTTTAAAATTAATGTAATATAGTATTGGCCATACTATGATGTATTGCTTGTCTTTGTTTAATAATACAGAAGACAAATACCTTAAAAAATAATCGCATATCGCATCGCAATCGCAATATTGGGGCAAAAAATCGCAATTAGATTATTTTCCATAATCGTTCAGCCCTAATGCTGACGCAGTGGTGCAGGGTTGTATTGTTCTGATAACAAGATGCACTGTGTATTATTGAAAGTGACAGAGCATTTCAGGGCAGTGGTTTCCTATTGCATTGTTATGTAAGTGTTGTTTGAGACTAATAAAAAAGATAGAAGCTGGTATCTCCCATGCACACAGCCCTTCTGCTTCGAGGGTTGAAACAGAAGCAGGTTCATTTAAAATGAGGTTGGTAGGGGCTCGTCAGACCCATCTTCTCCCGCTGTCTCATGAATTTCACTCTGACCAGTATATCTTAGAGATTCTTGTTTTTCCCAATGGCTTATGCTACAGTAGACGTAGAAATGGCTACAGTATCTGGGGATTTCTGACAGCTGCTTGCTTTGGGCTCGCAGAAAGGAGCGTGCCTCAGTGCTGCAGCCTGTATGAATAAAATATGATGTGCACATAGAGTAGTGCTTCACTGTTGCTCTGATGCAACATGGAACAACATCTCTAAAGCAAAGGAAGAGAGAAGAGAGCTGCCTGTGTTTACAACTGAGTATGTGAGATACAGAAACGGAAGTCTATGAAGCAACTGCGTGACGACAGTGAGGTGCTCAGTAATTTTCCCAAGGAAATTCTCACATTTCAAACATGCAGTTGCATTTATTTAAATTCTCCGTTCACCTGGGCCCCAAATACACATTTACTCACTTCCTTCTTCTTCTTGTGGTGCAAAGAGCTTTGGTTTTTATCTCCACCTCCCTAAGGGACTGTGCATTAGAAGAAATAAACCCACTGAAGTCTGCGGACTAAGCTGTGAACACAGCAAAAACAAAACAAACACAAAAAACACAGAGGCAAAGATTTATCATGGAGTACTTTGGATTATGAATTCTTTAAGGTCTGGAATAAACAGAGAGCGATTAGCCCCTCTAAAAGGCCCTGTAGTTAATCCAGGAGAGTGCTGAACATTCGAGCAGTCATTTCCAGGCTGGGTTACTTCTCATGGTTTCTGCATTTACTGCTCTGCATGTGGGAAATGTTGTGGAGATGATATCTCTAAAAGAATAGACGTGATAATGCATTCATACTGTGTTAGGTCAAAAACAAATAAACAAGAGACTGTAGGAACTGATTAGAGCCTGATCTGTAGCATATTTAAGTAGTAATTGTTCAGATGACACAACAGAATTCCCATATGCTGCAAACTACTTAGCATGCAAGCAGAGAAGTCTAAATAAACAGCTGAAAGTTGTGGATAAATAGCTGAAGTGTCACAGTATGAAAGGAGAGCTTCTTGAACAATTCCAGGATGTTTTGTGTGGATTCACGAGGGCAAGTGTTTTCTTAACGAAATAACACAGAATAACTGCATAAAGTAATTTCTTCAAGAGGCCGGGAACCACTAGAGTCGAGAGCCTGACACTGAAAATAATGTGTTTTGAGCCGAGTCTGAGTGCAGCCAGATCGCGTTTAAGTTGCCAGTTGACTGAGGAGAGGGGCTGAACTGGGAGTCGGTGAGGCACCGAGTGAAAACTCGAGCTGAGTCATCCTACCACCCCCGAGCAACCTGGGAAACATCTGCACCATCACCGAGAGAGGGGAGGTGATGAGGGTTGACATGGCGTGGCGATGGGCTCGTGCTTGACCAGGCGTGGTGCAGTCACTGCGTGTGATAGCTCCCAACATCTCATCCAACCTGAGCAGCATTACTGACAGATGGAGAACATTAGCACAGAGGAGGAGTTCATGTGTGCGCGCTCTGCTCACTGCCAGATTCAGAAAAGTAGCCGATAAGGGGATAGACTTAGCCGCTTATCCTGCTTGCTGCTGGAAATTAATGGAACAACATGTAAGGCTGAGTGTAAGAATAATAAGCCCCTACTTTAGGCGTGCCGTGTATAAATAGGCGCAGCTTGGTTACCGATGCACATCTTTCAGATGAAATCCCAGGAAATGCAATTACTGAGCAAACAACTGTGGTAAAAAAAAGTGCAAGTATTTACCCTTTAATGACACACTCCCAACAGGAAATGAGTGAAAGTAGTTTATCCATTTAAAAACCCGAGTATCCTGTTATTTCACGGGCAGATGAGTGGTTTGGGGAGGAACAAAATGATGCACATTTTGATTTGCCCAAGTAGTTCATTTTACAGCAACCTGACAAATTTCTCTAGCAAGTGTGACGGCCCAATTAGGGAGCAGCATGCTGAAAGGAGATCTGAAGCCAGCGCTGACACTGACTGCACAAGTTGACAGACCTGGAGGGGGCTCCACTCCTTCAGATTCTTTATCACACCGGGGCTCCTGCTGCTGTGCTGCAGTATTGTTGGGACAGGGTTTATCAAAATCTTCTGACATCCTCTTTAAAGCAAAAGCATGTCTAATTCTTTACGGTGCAGTCTGGAAGTTGATGGATGTGTTTTTACAGACTGACTAACACTGCTTGGAGTTATGTTCCCAATGCTGAGAGAGCACCACAGGGCTGGAACATGGAAGGAACATCTTCTTTATTGACCTAATAAAACTAATCAAAGAATCCCAGTGTTTTGCTGTCATTAAATTATACTTTGTAGCCAATATCTTTAACGACACTGTAAACAAATTACGTCTTGTTATCGCAACTCCCACATTACTCAGCTTCCTTAATCGGACTATAAATAACTTTTATGTGGAAAAACTCATTTAGGACTATAAAAGGCAGCTTTTTGGTTAAGGTCAAGAACATTACCCAGAGACTTGCACGCAGGCATGCGGTCAGACAGTCTTGGTCTCCGGTTCCTAAAAGCGGAGTTAGTAAACTACATTTTTTCCCCCATTTAAAGCCTCTCCTGTTGCCAGATTGGACTTCTGTTGGGGCAGCAGGTATAAAACACAGAGCCCAGCAGTTTAACACCAACAAAAGGCTTCTTGTGAAGCAGGGATCGAGTTGAAGAAAGAACAAGGAGGTCTGCTACTCAAGGTGAACAATTACAGTAGTGATGTACTAATCCCGCCGACAGGCAGAGTCTCAAGGTCAGCTGTAGACCACAGAAAATGTGTCTTTTAAAGTCACCTTTTTCTCCTTATCGTCTGCTCCTTATCTTTTTCCATTTTACCCAATTTACACTCTATTTACCCTCCCTCTCAAACACCTACAACATCACGCCGTCTGACTAGACGTTAGCAATCAGAGAACTGCGAGGCAGCCTGATGGCACAGAGAACAAACAAGGAGCTCGAGACCCTGACACAACAGTAAATGTTTTGATAGTTCCAGTTCAAGGACAAAGCTTTAGAAGAGAAGAGCATGTTTTCCACATTGGGTGAGTACCAATCTATGTAGCCAACAGAAAAATCTGTTTAATTACAATTATCTGCTGAGAAAATACACCCTGTGTTCAGAAAACTAAAGGACCTGATTGCACGGTTAAGCGCGGGGTGAATGCAATTTGACGGCAGGTGTTGCTTTTGGATTGCACGAGAGGTTGGCGGTCGCATTTCAACTTTGAACTTTAAATTTCCACAATAACTTAAGAGTAACATGCAAAAAAATGAAATATGGTTCGTGTTCCAGAAACCAAAGAAAGGTTTGTATGACACTGAAAGAGCAACTGATATTTAGCTGCGCTCGAATAATTATGCACCGTGCACTTGATTAAGATATAAAAAGTATGCAATAATTACCTACTGAATGTCTTTGCCTCTGTTTAAAAACACACTCGGTCTGCCAGGATGTAAGGAGATCGACGACATGCAAGCACATAACCTTGCACTGTGACTCAGACAGATACAAACAGAGGCCTCATATTAGCCTCGGTTGGATTAAACATGTCCTCAGTAGGGTGCCTGTGTCTGTCTGAGAGAAAAGCCTGAACAGCAGGTCTCTGAGTTCAAAAATATAATTGGCTTTTACATTATATTCACTCACTGCAAACTGACTGCGAGCACTGTGAAAGGTTTTTTCACCTGATCATCAGAACAGAGACAAAACAGATCGACTTGAAGGTGGTAGACTATATCGTCTAGATGTTTCCTTTTTAACATCGAGGTTGCTTGTCTTCTTCTTCCTCAGTTTATTTGAGCCTGATAAGTGCATCTGCAAATTTAATATCTTTGGACAAAATCCCCCACACTTGACTTACAGATTAGTCTTTCGGGGTTTCCCAGCTTTGTCTGATGTCTGCCTCGCAGTATTTCCTCACCACCTGTCTAGGCTGTCATTATCTGGCTACGTCTCACAGAGGAAGTCTGCCGTTGTGAATAATCCTGGTATAAGCTGAAAATCTGGCTGAAATGTGCACACGGCGAGGGTGACCCACTCCTTCGGCCTGTGCAGCCGTAACACAGTTTTAAAGATTATCCTCTTTCTAAAATCAACTCTTTCTTCAAGGAAACTGAAAAAAATCAGTTACTGACAAACATGAAGGGACAGCGCTAGTTGTGTTTGGTATTCACATCCATGCCACTCACTGTGAAACTACTACTGTGTGTTTGAACGTCAGACACTATAAACAGTCGAAAACCAGCCAAGTATTTAATGCTAAGCTATTTTTGTAGACGCTGTAATGAGGATGTTGACATCCTTTCTTGACGGTAATATATCAGGAAGGAGCGCACCATCCAGTCTAGTGGTGCTGCACCACCCTCACGTCACTGTAATGGCTTTCACAACCACGCAAACTGTGATTCCTCTGGCGATCTTCAAAGCTTGCGTCCACTGGATGCGATCCATGGAATAAGCGCTGGAGGAATTCAAAGCCTTCTCCCTCTGCCGCCAGTCACCCAGTCACTACACAAAGGACTTCATATGTAAGCACATTCAGGTTTCTCACAGTTAATCCTGTGTGTGAAAATCATTCACATTCAGCATCAAGTTAAAAAGAAAACATTTTTTCTTTCAGGATTTCATCTTCATGGTCACCAAGAGGATCCTGGAGATACAAAATGCGGTGACTTTGACCCTGATGATTCACTGCATCGGCAGCAGAATCTATTTGACTTCTGTACAAATATGAATTTCAGCCATCAGCATGTTTCCCTGACGTCTGTTCACTTCTGCCTGAGGGAGGACTGAGCTTGTGGGAGAGCACAGCTAATGTTAGCAACAATAAAATCTATGCGATTTTATTTTTAAACGAGCATCAGCAGGTTCCTGCCTGGCACAAATGAAACCACAACAATATTCAAATGCAGCAGAAACGCAGATTTCCAGTGGTTTCCGCTCAAATAAAGTGAAATCGAAAACGGTTAGGTAATATTTTACAGTGATGTTCACACTATTGATCAATTCAGCTTGGACTAGATTCAGGAGCTATGAACTGAGTGCCATAACAAGCGGTCTATCAGGCTCTATGCTTTTTATTTATTGCCATGACAAGTGCTGAAACACCAGCATGACCAATTAGTCCCATTCATCAATTGATTTTTGAGCATTGTGATCCATCTTAACAGCCACTACGCTCTTCTTCTCCCACCTCCACGCTCCACAATGAGCAGTTTCTCAATACAGTGAACACCAAGGTCATCAGAAACAAGAAGGGTTACTGGAGGTCGCTCAATGTGCATAATATTCTGGTAATGCTGAGGATGAATGATTAAATATAAATTACACATTTACACTGTATTATTTTATTGTTTCTTGATGCAAAATCTCACTTGTACACTTTATAAAAGACAGTGGAAATCTTTTCAAGCCGAGGTAAACCTAAAAAATATTCAGTACACTGCAAAACACTTGAGAGAAGCACTTTAAGAGAACCACATAACCTCAGGTACAGAGACAAACATCCTTGAAAATACTAAAATGGTTTCCCAAACCAAATTTTAAAAAGGCTATGAATACAGGCCTCTTTTCAGAGTCTCAGTTTGCACCTCTTCAAAAAAAAAAATAGCAGGTGGGCTTTAATGAAACGCCAGGATCTTCACACAAATGCTGAAGGGGTTCTGACTGTGGCCACCAGACGGGCACCTGGTTAGACTGACGCATTTTTAGCGACCACTGCTCTGAGGAGACAGCAGAATACGTTGCATTAAAAATATAAAACATTCACTTCCGCACTGGGTTAGTCTGCAACTATGTTAAGAGCAGAATAGCTTCGAAAATCTAGTTCAAATGGATATTTTTAGTACCGGCGGTTCAGTATAAGCAAAACATATGGCCAGTCTTTTCAACAAGTGACAGTCAAATTCTGCAAAAACCATTTCTGAGCTGTGGTTTTTGGTCTGAATCACTATTCCAGAGCAGCTGCACTGCGAGAACATCAGGACTCCTGCAACACCAACACTAAGCAAGCAAGCAAGCGCTGCTTTTGCAGGACATATTTCGAGCTGCTGCAGTGAAAAGGGGAAAAAACATATATATGTGTCCTCTGTGTGTGTGTGTGTGTGTGTGTGTGTGTGTGTGTGTGTGTGTGTGTGTGTGTGTGTGTGTGTGTGTGTGTGTGTGTAGTCTTCGGGCTTACCTTGAACATGAGTCAGAATAAGGCTCTCAACACAAGCTTTGGTGTTGTTGCAGTTCACAGGACGCAACTCAGCTCAGGATGGTCACCCCTCGGGCTCAGACATGATTCATATCCACGATAACTCGGCCAAAAATGAAGAGCACCATACTCTCAGAAAAGCCCTGTAGCGCTAATGTTAGTTTGTCAATCCCATTAGCCCGTACAGTCTCTCTGTGCTGCTCAATAATCTGCTGTAGTGCAGATGAACCGCTACACGCTTCCAGCTCTCAGTCCGAGGAGAAGGAGGGAGTAATGTTAATGGCCTCACCAATGGACGAGCCCCTCTGAAACAGTCCGGTCTTCGCCCCGGTGGCTCCAGTCATCTGTTTGGGTCAAACAGCGAACGCATGCGGTGCGTCGACTTGTCGTTTCTGTCGCCCGTCCGATTAGAAGAGGGCTGTTTGACGCGGCGAAGAGGCAGTGCCGCCGCACCGTGTGCCCTGCACTCCCACGCGGACCAACAGCACTGCCTGCTGTACTTAAAGAGACACAGCAGAGCACACAGAGGCGCAGCAGTCCCCGCACTCCTCCCGACGCTCAAGCTTTCCGGGCCACACAGGTGACCACTCAGCGCGGCGACGATGCGCTCCCCTGCGGATAAGCTGATAAAAAAAATGCGATTTTCATTCAGGACGGGGTGCAGTGTTTGCACATGCAAGCGGTCTGCGTGGGTTATATGTTCTGCGATGGATCGACCGTCCAAAAGTTTGGGTATCCTTATTTAGGATTCTCCAAAAGGCAATTATAAGGCCTCGTTTTGTTTTGCTTTGCACATTTTCATAACTTGGAAAAGCAAAGTTTTGGAAAGCAAACACTTTCCAAAGCTTGATAAACTTCCAACATGTTGCCTAGCAGCCTGAGCAGTTTGTTAGACGCTCAAAATGCTCACAAAACACAAACGATTTCAGGTAGATGTTTCCTCAGCTCAAGAAATAGCATGAACCTTTGAGGTTATGTTGAGGTATGAACACCAAGGAATCAGGGTGGCAAGTAAGGCAACTGTGCAGCCACGTCTGCACAATAAGACCTTTATGGAGGAGTTATCCAGGCTAAAAAAAAGTCTTATGCATTTTAAGAAGAAGAAAAAATCCTGTTAACTGATGAAGATAAAACTGAATTTTGGCTGTGAGTAGGATGTAGATTTTAATGAAAAGAGCACAGCGTCAGCTGCTAAGCACAAGGAAAGTTGGTCATGTTTTGGAGCCAGCAGCATGGGATAAAAATTGATTCAACTAATGCCAGAAAAATGTAGAAGCAAACGCCACACTATGTGAAAAAAAAAATAATAATGATAAGCTGAATATGAAAACAGGACAGCTTTTAAAACAGGATCATAGTCCTAAGCACACGTCAAAAACTCACAATCGGTTTCTTCTAGAGGAAAAAACTGAAGTTTTTGTCTTGTGTTCAGTTCACCCAACCGACCCAACATTTACTGAAAATCTGTGGTCAAACCTTTGAAGTTCATACAGGAAAGCCTCAAAAAGTCACACAACCAGAAGCCTTTAACTTCAGAGGGGAAGTTAACTTCTGACATGAGAGCTCAAGACTTTTGTTTTCTTGTTTGTTTGTTTTTTGAAACTCTAATAGAATAAAAATAACATAAATTCAGTGCAGTGTATATAACTCCCTGCTGCTCATCAGAGCAACTGGAAGCATGAAAAATAATAATAAAAACAGATATAGCTGGTAATAACATCAGTAACAGTGGTGGTGGTGTGTTTGTGTGTGTGAGTGGGCGGGGGGTTGTCTGCCTGCTTTGCATGCTGATTTTAATCCTTCCTGCATCGGCCTTCACAAACACACATCCAGATGTTCAGCTGTTCCTGCTCCACGTAGGATTTCAAGTCCGATCGGGGTGATCATCCATTCTGCTTAACCACAAATCTCTTTGTGTGTAAACTGCACTCTTCAATCACTTTTATTGTTCTGTCCCTGACAGTCGCTGCTGTTAAATCAATGGCTTAAAGCAAGTGCATTACACAGATCCTTAGGGGTATGAACACAAATATCCACATGCAGAGACCACATGGGGTATAACATAGAAGATATACAGGGATTTTTAAAGTCTCCAGTCTACCTGTTTCTGAAATAAAGACGAGTGTCAAACTGAGGGATTAAGAGTTAAATGAATGACTACTGTGGGTTTGTCTCATCTGTGAGGTTAGTTAAAGACTGTGTAGTCCCTGTGTAGCTCCAACACCTGCTGTTTGGGCGAACCACTTACTGCAATTTTAACGCTAGTCTGTCCTTAAGGGATGGTGTGCTGACACAACAGAGATGACTCTGCATATTTCAGCAGCATCAATTCAGTGGTAGGTTGTTTTCTGTAGCCCTGTCACCTGTAATTACACTCTTCTTCATGATGACTCAGCAATGGACAAGTGTGCAGTGGTGGTATTGCTCACGATGAATCAAGCAGACAGGATGGGACAGTAGCCAAAAAAACCCGGACTCTGTTATTTCAGGATTGGTGGCTTGATTAATTCAAAGAATTTCTTCTTTTTTATTATTATTATTATTATTTTCAAGGATATACAGACATGCATTGGAGGTCAGGAGTGGGGTATAAATCACGTGGTGCAAGAGATAAAACTCCAGGCCAGCCAACAGCCCTCATACATCATGAGGCAGCAGTCACTACGTTGTAAGTCTGTGTGTGTATGACAACCACTGGTTTATATCCCCCTCAGATTTCAGAAAACTGAAGTAAATAGATGATAATGGGTTCATTGTGTAAATCAACGCTCTCTCATGGGGATACGTTGGCGGGGAACTGAAAGAGGAGACAGAATTTTCCGATTGTAACCGTCTTCTGATGGCTCTCTTTCATGTCGCCATCTGACAAATGGACCAGATAGCACACAGCCCAACAAAAAGCTCAGCCGCTGTGAAACTTTTTTTGATCCCTCCATGATTCACTGAAATATTCAGATAAAAAAAAAAAACATCCCACATATCTCAAGAAAGACCATTCTTTGACAGATCATTTTAATGCATGGGCCCTCATTCAACCTCTTTGTGTTCAACTGTGTCCCACCGAAAATAGTCAGTGTAACATTTTGGACTGTTTGCAAAGCTTCGTATGATGTACTGAAGCTACGCTTTAAGAAGACCCTTACATTGCTGCTTAAAGAATGGAAGAGATTAGCTTTAGGTAAGTTGCCAACATCACATGCAACTGAAAAAAAAACTCATACTGATGTCAAAATGATGTCAGCGTGTGCCGCATCACCCACAGCTTTCAATGACACTTTTGTCAGAGAGCCACTGTGACTGTTTTTAAGGCGTGTTTTGAAGCACTAAGATCCACTTAATTGTCACAAGAGATTAGAAACAACAATACAGCTGGGAATGACAGATTTGCCTCCATCACACTCAATGAATAGTCAACACTGAAACTGCAGCTCATCAACTTTGAAAGCAGCTGACATCATCTAAAGTGCACAGGCAGAAGTACGAAGTACTGAGGAAACTGTTCAGCCTGAAGATTGTTATTTCCATTAGATAGATAGATAGATAGATAGATAGATAGATAGATAGATAGATAGATAGATAGATAGATAGATAGATAGATAGATAGATAGATAGATAGATAGATAGATAGATAGATAGATAGATAGATAGATAGATAGATAGATAGATAGATAGATAGATAGATAGACAGACAGACAGACAGACTTTTCTTAAGTCAAGTGTATGAGGGTAAAAGGGCAGGAAAAAAAAAGGGGGGGGGGGGGGGAGATGCTACAGGATCATAAAAAAAACTCCAATCAGGCTGAATTAAGGGTGTGCTTATGCAAAAACATGGGACACTAAAGGCTAAAAATGGTGGCAGAGATGAAGCAGGTGGTGACTTGGATGAGTTACTCAACTCTAACTGACCAGGGTGAAGTGTAGATGGGTAGGAGGGGGCTTGCACTAATGAAGTTCTGAAAGGAAGAATAATAGAAAAGCACTGAGATTTAGAGCACATGCGACAGAGGCTGATGAAGGTAGAGAAGGAAATGACTGGGCCAGAGTGATGAGGACAGATTTAAGTTTGAGAGGGTGTGGAAGCGTAAATAATGTAAAGAATAGACTAGCAGCCCAAATACAGGCCGATGGGTCAAGCAGAAATTTCATTTTCAGTGGGAGAAACGTCTCATCGGTCATCCAAGTGACTTCTTCAGTACCAGCTGACTTCAGAGTTCCCCAAAAATATGTTTGCATAATGACCGAAACTGGCACCCCGGACTAACAATGGACTGTGAGTTCAGCTTCCTGATTATGATTATAAGGTTGGGGAATGGTTGGCTACATTTTTCTTTTATGGTTGTGTAGTATTCCTGTTATAGGTTATTGGTTATAGTGTATTCATTTATTCATTGATTTATTGCTGCTGTAATTATGCGATTAAAGTGTTTGACTAATGTTCTCTTATCTGTCTTACTGCTGACTTTTTAAAAATCGAGCCAAAGTTTATTAATCACCTCTGCCCAGCCCTGAGCCTAATGGAGGTTTCTTCTTGTTAAAAGGGAGTTTTTCCTTCCCACTCTTGCCAAAATGCTTGCTCATAGGGGGTTGTCTGATTGTTGAGGTTGTTTCAATTATTGAAGGGTCTTTACCTTACAGTTTAAAGCATCTTCAGGTGAATGGTGTTGAGATTTGGTGCTACTGTATAGAAACAAAATCTTATAGATGGTATTCATATGGCATATGTTGAAAAGACTGCAAATAGACTGACTAAAGCCTGCCATCTTTATAATAATGGATTGGATTTATATAGCGCTTTTCAAGGCACCCAAAGTGCTTTACAATGCCACTATTCATTCACTCTCACATTCACACACTGGTGGAGGCAGCTACGGTTGTAGCCACAGCTGCCCTTGGGCAGACTGACAGAAGCGAGGCTGCCATATCGTGCCATCGGCCCCTCTGGCCAACACCAGTAGGGTAAAGTGTCTTGCCCAAGGACACAACAACCAAGACAGCGAGTCCAGGGATCGAACCGGCGACCTTCCAGTTACAGATACGCTTCCCAACCCCCTGAGCCACGGTTTCTATATAGATGGCCCCTGTCTTCACCATTTTCTCCTGCAATATTGCTGATTGTGCTTACATCTCAATCGGTTGATAATCGCAGGTCATGTTTATCGATTTTGTATTGTGGTGATTTTTTATCTGCCTCATGGCCACTCGATACACCCAATTCCTGCAGTGAAATCTCCTCAGTGTGATGCATTTTATTTCAGTGTCATTATCTTTCCTAACTGCTGATAAACCTCACAATTTATTTCTGAAGTATTTTTCATTTATCCGACACACAAATAAGACAATCGATAAGTCCAGTGGGTGTGCACTCTGTTTGACCTTTAAACCAATAAACACTTGCCTCCACAGGCAGCTCCTTTGGACGAGCTGCAGTTACATAAGCAGGTTTTACTGACTCACGTTATGAGTAATTTCTTTGTGCGAGGGTTTACTAAGTGTTACATTTTTGTAATTTTTTTACTGCCATTCAAGCGCGCGTGAAGCTCAGGGGCTACATGTGACACGTCGGTCACGTAGTGAATAGAGAAGCTGTTTGTGTCATTATTTTATCCATTTGCACTCTGTTATCAGTGTTGTGACGCTTATACAGTCTTTGTGTTGATAATGACAGTCTGAACACACTGTACTTTGTCGCTTACAGGAAGTTGGGCATCAAGTATCAGTAATAGGCCGTGATTTAGTTTATGCCAAAGTGCTCAATTAACACAAACAAATTCCTAGTGTTTCTGTCTATCTGGGTCAGTTATGCACCGCCCATTCTGTATTCAACCGTAGCCTTCAGCTAAAATATGCAGCACTGTGAAACCTGATTAGGGATCTTTCAGAAAGCGCAGTGGCAGCAGCATGACATACAATGTTGTAGGATAACGAGCGGTGATGAAATCTCCGGAGATAAAGTTAATGTAGTGGACGAGGGTGTAAAAGAAATTAGGTTCTGGCTGCTATGTTCTTCATAAAGGGTGAAAGGAAGGAGCAGGTGGAGCAGGAGTTAGTGAGGTAGCAGCCCTCATCTATAAAACCGAGTGATGACTGCTGGCATTAATAATTCAGCAGTCTTTCTGAAAACTACCAAAAAATAGATCCTGCATTATTTAAAGGGCACACTGAATTGATTATGCGTATCAATTGGTAATGAGGTTATCTTAAGCATTCAACTTACAGTGGCACCACGGCAATCAAATTCAGCTTTTAATATAGATTTTACACCAACAAAAACGCTCTGCTCGGAGGAGTCAAGCTGTGAAATCAGCCACACGCTGTAATTGCTATTCAGGAGGTGTCTCAATGTCGTTGCTGCAGCGCTGGGTAGTGTTTCCGAAGACCTACATCTTTCCTTCATCATGAAAAAAATCATGATTATTTCATCAAGTTACATTTGATCTTTTTGACTCTGCTGGAGATTGTATCTTATTAGATGCGTCTGACACGATTTGGGATGTTTTGCTCACCGATCCGATTTCTGTGATGCTTGGCTGTCAGCATCACAAGCACAGTGCTGCAGCTTAAACTTAATCACACTCTTGATGAAAACGCACTCTTGTGTATTATGGCTGCAACAACCGTGGCTGGAGACATGTTTTGGGGGGCTGTTATCTGTTCTACTTTTGTGAACACGTTCATGTTAACTTTAAAATGCCTGGAAGGAATTTCTACAAATAATTTGGCACCGATGTTGACTTGGACTCAAGGATAAGCTGATAACTGATCCTTTTTGATGATAGTTGTATTTTCTTTAATTTATACATACTTGTCTGACGATAATCACCTACATTTATTACAAATGTGCTTGTTTTACTAAAGCCTCTAATGACACATTCCTCCATAATAAATAGATTATACAGATGTTAGGAACAGCAACATTTCCATTTAAGCTAATTTCAACAACCTGAATAATACACTTACATTTTTGTTTTAAGAACCAGAGACATCTAGAACATGACTAATACTTGACACATGCTTTCAAGGGGCTTTGTTATGGGCCCTCATATCTGCCAAGCTGTCTGAAAGCTCCACCTCTTCGTTGATGTCTGCACTGAGTCTTGTATTATTAATGACTACAGTGTGCACAATAAAGACAAAGGAGAGTTGCGAATGGCTATGTGTGTATGTGTTTGTGGCTGAAAGTGAAATAGTAAGAGAGATTAGGATGAGAGTGTGTCATGGAGAAAATGCTACTACAGTTTGAGTGAATAGGTAAATGTGTTTGCATATGCATTTAGAAATTTATAACAGACAGGCTCATGTGTACAGTTAGGTCCATAATTTGATGGACATGGACATCAGTAAATACCACAGCTCCGATTCTACTGGCAACCATACTGCCTCTACCATGTTTACAGATAATCTGGTATGCTGGAATTCTCCATATTTCTTTCTTAAAATCATTTTGTTCATCCTGGTTTATCTGTCCAAATATTTTTTTTTCCAGAACTCTGCAGGCTCATGTAGATGTGCTCTGCAAAAGTATAATCTGACCTTCCAACTCCTGAGTGTAACCGGTGATTTGCACCACTTAAACACCATGTATTTACATTCATAAAGCTCTTGATTGTTGACTTTCCCAGTGATGCTCCTGAGTACTCCTTGAGAGTTGTCTTTCTACCTTTTGTGGTCTTTCAGGCCTGTTAGTGTTGCTGAGCTGGTCAATGCATTCATTCTTTTTAAGGATGTACCAGATTGTTGATTTGAACTTTGGTTTTTGGTCTTTCTCTGAGAGGTATTTTTTGATTTATCAGCTTAATGATGGTCTCCGTCAATTGCACCGACCTCATGTTTAAAATTACAGGGAAAAGATGTAAAACAACACTTTGAATCAACCTAATGTCTACTTCATTTGTTATAAAATAATTAGGGGACAGGCCTTGTCTGGCCATGAAACTGCATGTCAGTCAGTTAGCTAATTAACTCTGAGCCTCTGAAAATCAGGAACTGTGTACAAAAATGGCTATAATTACCTGTAATTGCACTTCAATTGCAATATCTGATTTAATATCCACTGTGTTACAAATGCAAAACTACAAAAATTGTGTCTTTGTCCAACAAATTATTGAACTCACTGTAGATAAAACGGCAGAATTTTAAAAATTTCTTTTAGGGATAGCAGATAAAATTATCATGAGATGAACAGAAGCTAGATTATGTTGTACATAAAATAACAAAAATGCCCCATTACATAAACTTCCCTCCTAAGTATTGTCAAAGCCACTTACAGCACAATTACAAAACAGTGTTACAACATTATCCCTGTGTGTGAAAAATAATAAACCTGTAATCTTATTACAGTACTTCATGCGTTCCATCGATGCTTTCACATCCAAAGCAGTTTATTGATTTGAACATATTTGTTCATCCCAGCCGCATGCTGCATTAACCTACTTTTTTCCATTTTTTGTGCTGGTCTAGTGTTTGTATTTTAATGCCATGTGACAAAAACTCATTTCAGTATTTGGACTTCGTGTCTCTTCAGGAAATTGCTAAGTGTCAAATTCTTAAGCCAGACCTGCAATGCCAGCCTTTGAGTGATAATTATAGGCCCTTAAAATCACTCTCACCCACATTACACATATTCAAATTCAAGGCAATACAAACACAAATACACACACGCATACATTCATATCATAGTGAGGACATTCATTGACATTTTGATATTAAACCCTAAACCTAATTGCAACCCTAACACTAAATTCTTTACTGTCGAACAGCTCATTAAGTGAGGCTTGAACTCAAAGACAAACCCGTCTTTATAATGGTAAAAGTAACAACACACACACCAACTTGTACCAGTCAATACGAGATCAATGTGTGTGTGTGTGTGTGTGTGTGTGTGTGTGTGTGTGTGTGTTATTTGTTTGTTTAGAGCGCTTACTCTCCATGCGTATGATAAAAAATACAGATTTCAAAGCAGCTGTCAAGTGGAAGCTCAGTCGTGTCACCACCATCCATTCTGAACGTCCCCAGGAGAGCTGACCCACTTCATGGTGCAATTTGTCTCAGTGACATCCTCCTTCTCTTCTGTCTTTTTCTGCCACTGTCGCCATAAATAAGTGCAGATGACCTCAAAAAGGAAGTAAAGTTAACTTCTGTGTGTGTGTTTTTTTCTACCCATGATGGCACTGTTCTGACAGTAAAATCAATAAGGATCAACAGGAATCCACACCTCTGTCGGCGTGACACAGTTATCCCTGCTTGGCCCCGACTCTGATCTGCTTCAGTTCTTCCAGACACCTGCACAGATTCTGAACGGACCGAGAGCGACCGCAAAAAATGTGCATGAAGGTTAATGCTATAAAGTGGTTTCTCTCCATAGTGGAGATAAGCTTGACGCTGATGTTAACATGTTGTTCAACTCCCTAGAAAATGTTGTATTTTGTAAATTTATGAACTCAAAGCACAACTTCAAGCCTGCTAACTAGCCACATGTATGAGTTGGAGACTTAAAGTAGTGGCTGTATGGGGAAAAAAACATTAAGATATGAATAATTTTCCTGTTCTCTCATACCTTGGTTATGTAAAATGGGAGTCTCTTTTACATGTTTACTTACTGGGTGGTTGGCACAGCTCCACCAGCTCCAGTTTTAATGTTGGAGCTGGTGGAGCTGTGATACAGCTGTGATACAGATTTTTCTGTTGAAACTTGCTGTTCTCCTTTTGTTGGGTGACAGAAAAGTGGAAATATTGCACAAAACTCAGCTCTATAGATTTATTTTCTTAACACCCTCGTGGCTGCTTGGGGTGTTCCCCATGGATCAGTGCTTAGACCTTTGCTGCTTTTTACATCAGTGTTGTGGGGATGGTACAAGAATACAAAGCTGAACCATCTGCTGGGGACTGTTTAAATCCCTGCGAGGTGTCGGCATCCACAATGTAGGATAGACTTTACTCAGTTAAAAAAAAAGTTGTGCCCTTGACAGTCATCTGTATCAATCTTTTACAAGTACAGTGGATGCACAGAAGTTACATTTATTAGTGTGTCTGTGAAGGTTCTCAGTCATCCAGGTCATCGTAGTCAAAGGAGCTTGCAAAGAAAAGCGTCTGGACTTCTTTAAGTTGCTTGAAGACGTTTCACCTCGTTACACCACGTTTCACCTCAGGTTTAAATCTGGGACTCCCCACCATTTGACCTTAGAACTGAAGAAGCTTCTCGGATGAGAGGTGAAACGTCTTCAAGCAGCTTAAAGAAGTCCAGACGCTTTTCTTTGCAAGCTCCTTTGATTTATTAGTGTGGTAGATTTGGAGAATATATTTTTGCAATACTTGTAGAAAATTGTATCGTATTTGGGAAAAAAGGGGGGTATGGACTGCAGAACAAGTGAGGCTGAATTATGGAGGTGTTTCACGAAAATCTATTTAAATTGAAAAAAGGCAAAGGCACCACCCCCTCAAGTCAAACAGAGTGCAAATTTAGACAGGCATGCAGAAAAACCACAAACCTCAGGGCCATATTCAGCTCTGTCAGACTTATGAAAAAAGACCTGAATGCCTGTGCAAACTCATTAAGTTAGCATAGAAAAAGTAGTTTATTACTGCATCCAAGGAGATGGGAAAAGGGGAAATAATTGTGTTTCTTGTGGCTATGCACAGAAAATGTTGTGTGTCTTTTGCAAGGCATCTGTTCCAGCCTCGTCTAAAATCCAGTGAGTTTCTTTCCATGAGCAGAAGCACAACTGTTTTTTTCTGCCACGCTCCTGCATGAACAAAGCAATACATCCATTCTATACATGAGTTATTATGTGCATGCATATTCAGAGACACCTGCAAAGATGCAACTCTTTCCCCAGCTCACTCTCAGGACTTTTTGACAGCGTACCTTATTAATGCCCGTCTGTATATTTTATATGCGCTTCAATGCCCCGGCACATTTACCACCCAGTTACTATTTTCTATCATCTCATTAACCTGCTCTCTCCTCTCTGATTCATCCCTCCTGCACACCTGCAAATGCAACCCAGAGGAGGCGGGCGTATAGCACACTCTCAGCTCAAGCACGTCTCTTCATTTACTTCTTAATTATTAGTTGAGTTGGGAGTTATGAGTAGGCCTCTTTTAGATTTTGAGTTTATTAGTTTAGTTTGCTTATATTAGTTTAGGAGAGCAGTCTGAATCAGACAGTTTCATGGTGTGGGTGGTTTGTGCTCTTCTTTCTCTTTTGCTTTTGCTGGGGCTCCTCTTCCCCTCGGGTCTTCTCCGCATGTCGTATGTTAGGGTCCTTTAAGCCATGGATTTAGGGACCATGCCACTATATCAATAACAGAATTTACTAGCCATATTCCTGTCAAGTAACTTGTACTTGTATCATGTTAATTATGTGGATCTGAAAATTCTAAATAAACTCTAATGTTGACAAAGAGTTTAGATGTGGTATGCCCACAATTTCATTCACGTGGTAAAGTAGTATGGCTACAATGTCAAAGAAAATGTAATCTGTAAAAGAGCCAAACAGTAGTTCACATTTTTCACAAAGGTCAACAACTTATGCTGTGGGCTGCGGCCTTGTTATCAGCAGGAGGTGAGCTGCATTCAGCGACAGACTTTAAGCCTGAAAGAAACCACCCAAAATCTGCACAAAGCCAAGCAACAGTAGCTTCAAAAGCTTTTCTCTGCATATGGATACTCATGCACAGCCAAGATACACTAATGAGCACTATATAGAGTTAAAGTTACATAAACAAATATGCTTTTCCACGCATGGTGGACAAATGATGTCTGCGTTAATTATATACAGAAGTGGTGCTAAATGTTTGAATAGGCTGAGCATTCAAGCAACCAGCAGTTCCTGATGTTGTTTGCAGCAGTCTTACCAACGGCCACCAAAGTTTTGCTCAGTGCACATCAAATAAACCACAGCGGCAAGCAAATGAGCATTACAGATGCAGTGAAGAACAGATTTGCTTTAGAGATTTGTTTCTGCAAAATGAAAATGTGCTCAATGCAAATCAGCAGCCACACAGAAACTAGTTAAGAATGTATGCATGCATGCAGAGGCGTGAAATAAAACAGCACTTCAGGCCTTTATGACATTACTGTTAAAATCAGACTTGGGTTTGTGTGTACATAGTTGTATTGCTACATCGCCTATTTTATTCACAAGATTGCTCAATATATCCTTAGATATGTGTGGGTGACATCCTCCTCACAAGTATATATGTAACCTCTGAGACAGTAGACCATATGCATAGATACTCCTGTGGCTTCCTTTGATTAAGAAACTAAGTAGTTGTAGCTGTATCATCATGACACATGTATGTCAGTTGAGTGGATAATGAGGAAAAAGTCCCCTTCTTTGATGTACTACTTTGTGTTATTCTCAGCACCACTCCTGTGACCAGTAGCAGCAGGCATATAATCAACTTTGATCTCCACTTCTTTTACTTAATCATTTTCTGTCTCACCCTCTCTCGCACACATACAGACCCACACAGAGACATGCACCCTCATTAAAATTAAACCAGATGTGATCCTCTTACTTTCTATTAGTAGTCTGCAAGTTCAAATTCAAAGTTAGATGTTGAAGTAACAGAAAACTTGTTTACGAGGAAGTGAAATTGCTAACATTTCAAGTTTCTTCTCAGGCTGTTATATTTTGAGCCAGTGGTTTTCCTGGAGCACCACACAAGCTAGCGCTACTCAAGAAAGGCAAGATAAGATCTGAAACACCTCAAGCAGGTGTATCAGTTGCTGGTTCACCTCATTTCCTGGCACATATAAATGTCTTAACACCTCCAAACATGAGTTAGACAGTGTCCCATCTTTGCCTCCATTGCCCATTCAGGCTTGCAAACACTTCCCCTTTGCTATGGATAGCCATTAATTTACTTCCCCTTGGGTCACACAGTCTATAGCTATTGATCAAACAGCCTCCCAGCGCTAATTTAGTGCCTGTGACACATTCTGTCATGAGGGAAGCAGGAAGGCAGTATTGATTAACATACAGTTCTGCTAGGACCACTGCTGCAGCACTCCATGGCAAGGGCATAATTAACTTCCCAAAGCTCTTAGAGCACTGCATTCAGCTCTGCTCTCCTTTGCCTCGAGTGTTTCTGCAGCTCAGTGCATTGACCACAGAGACAGTTATCAGGACCTCAGCTCACAGTGGAGTCATTAAATCTAAACATGTGTACTGGTGATACTCGTAGACAGTACAAAGAAGCCATTTACTCAGTTCCATACTAACATATGCACATAGTCCCATTAGTGCATAAAGATGTCTCACCAAATGATTGCTAAAAGCTAATAATTTTGTCACTGAGGTGATTATAACTATACAGATATACACACACACACACACATATATATATACACATATATACACATATATATATGTGTGTATATATATGTATATATGTGTATATATAATGTGTATATATATATATCATTATGAGCACAAGTACAAATAACAAGTGCTGTATGCAGAGATTTCTCAAATCTCATCTCGCATTTTTTTTTTGCTGCTATGCTGCCCCCTAGTGACATTTGAGGTATTAATTCAGATAAACATTTGCACACTTCATGTTTTTACACAGACAGCACCCCAAAATCACAACATAGTACACATATGATTTTTTTAAGGAGGGCTTTAAAAAATAAAAAATAAAAATAAGAATGAAACCTGATATATTCAGCACATCACAACACATGGCTGCCCATCAAATATAAGCAAGACTTAAAACATTTCTGAACAAAATTATCAATTATTATTATCAATATTTTTAAGTTATTACATTAAAAGAGTTTTGCAATTTTTATGCAGATCATATTAAAATTCCAATTAATAAAAACTGTAAACACTGACCTCTTGTGTTGACAGAATTTATATTTAATTTATAAAAACTTTGTAAAATGTATAAAACTACTGATAAAAGTCTTATCACCTTCTTTGTATTAGTTTAATTTCAGTTCATACGGTCCGTCATCATTACAGATTTGGTCTAAAAAGGCACTCTTTGAATAACTACCAAGGAATTCTGACATTCAGGCCTGTACTGTAGTGCACAAGCTTTTAGCCAATCTCATATGATGGCATCAGTGCAATATTGATGTGTGATTTACTTACCAAAAATATGTAATTTAATTTTTTCTACTTACAAAACAAGACAAAAAATTAACACCGTGATGTCACAGTCATTATCAGTGTTGCTGTTATTTATTTCATTTTTTTAAATTGTTCTCCCAAGTTCTGTCAATCAGGACGAAAAAGTGAACATTATAACTGACAAACCAAAATATTTTTAGCACAGAACGTCTCCAGAACACAGGACTGAACATAAGGTCATGACTGAGACCTCACAGAGTTAAATCAAGGCTTAAAGTTCCAGCACTGGCTGAACCATGTTAATTACATTTAGACTGTGCTCTAGAGACCCTGGATCAGACATTAAAAACTGTACTTTCCACTACAGTGCAATCTTAGAGATAAAGCTTAAAGATAAATTTCTAGTAAACGGAAATTTTTGGCTTCTCCTTCAAGAAAAAAATAGAAATAAAAGTCATAAATTATCAGTTTTGGGGTCAAAACACAACCAACTTGAGTTACCAAATAAGTCCTTCCCCACTGAAGTTATTATAGACTTGTTACCTAGATTCTGTTTATAGCACTAGCTCAAAGGCCCCACTTATAACGTCTAAACTCTTGTGGGTTGCCAGCTTCAGTTTGGTTAAAAATATAATCAAACCTTCCTCTCATGGTTAGACCAGCTTATCCTTTATAGCAGAGGTAGGCAATACATTTTCTCAAGGGGCTACAGGAGTGGGACTGTGGATGGCCACACAAAATAATTGCAAAAAATGGCACGTTTCTGCAAAATGTCCACTTCAAACAGAGTGATATTTCTACTTTGGTTGTAGTTTAATACTTCATCTTCTTTTGTCTTGATCAGTAAGATTAATCTAGTCTGTTTTGGTCTTCTCAAGTGCATTAAAGTCAGGGTCAGTGGCCTTGTATGTGGTCAATGTGTCAGAGGTGGCACCGAACTGAGTAATTTTTCAGACGCCAGGTTGTCAAGGTTTTGTTTTTCCGGCAGGTGAGCCATAACATTCAGGTCTATTGTCGGAGTCATAGCTGTTTTCAGTCTCTGGGGATTAAAGAAGGTAAGGTTTAAGCAATCATCAGTTTGAAAGTAATGTTCAAGCAAAGATTTAAATAAATAATCAGCAAAAGGACTATCCGTAATATCTGACTGTCACTGGAGCCACTAACCCATCACCGAACACTGCCCTTTTTATCAGCATGATTCAAAAGTCAATGGCCGTGTTTGTTCACAAACATTTTACCGCACTACTGTGAAAATGTGACACTAGTTCCCAGAAGATTAGGCAGACTGACTTTAGTCATGTTCTGATCCACCAGCAGGTCAACATTTGAACAAACATTTTAAAAAACAAATCTTTGATAATACATAAGTTTCTGTCACATCCAGGAACAAAGCAATGCCACTGGATTAGGTTTAAAGTTTGCTAATTAACATGCTAGAATAAAAAAAGTAAACATATCAAATAAATAAGCCAAAGTCTGTACAATCATATTTGCTTACCTGAAGAAGGGATCCTTTATTGTTATAGATCTCTTGTATTGCACCAAATGGGATCCATACTATAGAGACCAAAGAGACGCCCCAGCCAACCCATTCAGCCCACACTGGGTACTCGTACTTCCCATAGTGAGGAGGAGTGTACTGAATAATGCTGGAAACCAGTATGCACTATATAGAGA
This sequence comes from Rhamphochromis sp. 'chilingali', assembly GCF_963969265.1. NCBI lineage: Eukaryota > Metazoa > Chordata > Actinopteri > Cichliformes > Cichlidae > Rhamphochromis > Rhamphochromis sp. 'chilingali'. The sequence continues at coordinate 20,725,278 of NC_137937.1, forward strand.
AATGAAGAACAGTCTTATTAACTACTTTACTGGTGGTTTTAGGTGCATTATTTAAACAGGACTCACCAGCACCAACATGGGGCAGAGCAGCAGCCAGCAGACTCGGAAGTAGATATTTGGACTTTTTCCTAGCATCCTCCTGATCATTAAGGAGATACGTGGGATACCTGAGAAAAAGAAAGAGTTTAATTATTTAACCCCTTCTTGCAAAGCGTTTTGGCAGGTGTCCACAAAAATATTAAAAATAACCCACAAAGCAAGCACAATCGAGCCAGATATGGCATGCCATCGCATAGACAGTGCCATCTATGCCAAGCCCAGCCCATATCTGGATGACATACATCTTATCATGCCAGAAGTCAACCAGCAGTGCCGGCTTGTTGCCAGATCTGGGCCAGACCTGCTTGCTATGTGGGTATGGCCTCCTCCATGTCTCCTGATGTACTGGCCTGTATCCTGGTAGCACCTCCATGCTCTGGACACTATGCTGACAGACAGAGCAAACCTTCTTGCCAAAGCTCGCATTGATGTCCCAGCCTGGATGAGCTGCACTACCTGAGCCAATTGTGTGGGTTGTAGACTCCGCCTCATGCTACCACTAGAGTGAAATCACCGCCAGCATTCAAAAGTGACCAAAACATCAGCCAGAAAGCATAGGTACTGAGAAGTGGTCAGTGGTCACCACCTGCAGAACCACTCCTTTATTGGGAATGTCTTATGCTAATTGCCTATAATTTCTATTCCATTTGCACAACAGCATGTGAAATTGATTGTCAGTCAGTGCTGCTTCCTAAGTGGACAGTTTGATTTCACAAAAGTGTGATTGACTTGGAGTTACATTGTGTTGTTTAAGTGTTCCCCTTATTTTTTTTAAACATAAACGAAAAAGTGAACTTCATGTGAATTTTACCAAAGATCCAACAGATGGCAACAACCTCAAAGAAAGCCAAGAACACAAGAGAAACCACAGCAGTGTAGTGGTCCATCAGCTGAAACACGTAGATACCTCCCTGTAAGTAAAAGACAGACCTACATGACAAAACAGTGACTCTTACCACATCCCCAAATGTGTTTCCCTGAGAAGTGTCTTACATACTGTACCTTGGTAATGTGAGGAATCCCCAGTACAAAGCAAACAAAGCACACAGCCAGGACCAGCAGCTCTTCTCTCTTCAGGAACGGCAGAACTTTGACTCCAAATTCATCCTTTATGTATGTCACAGCTACCTCAACTGTGCCAAACTGCAGAACAAAAGATTTAATACAAACTTAATGGTTATCTGCAGACCTTGGAGTTTTAAATCATAATCACAGTCATTCAGATGTCGTACATATTTCTCCTTGTTTAGCCTGTCTGTCTTACTGTCTGTGTTGTGAGTGGCAGATATGGCAATACTCAGCCCTCAGTTCTCTAGCACTCAGCCTACCAGCTCAACTCAGACAGACGAGCATTCTCCAGGCTTCTCAGCCTGCATGCTCTATCTCTCTTGATCCATCTTAGCTTCATCTTAACACTTGTATATTTACATTCAAGCCTTTTATATTAAAGCAAAAGTAGTATGGTAATAAAATATCCAAACAGTAAAGGCAAACCACAGTGAGGGTAAGAGACCTCTTTTGATACAAGTGTGCAAATGTTTCCTTTATATTCAAAAGTGCAAAAGCTAAAGTTTGATGTAAAAAATTAAGTGTACAGCGCTGCAGATGTTTAGATGTTTACCTGACTGTCCACGCCCAGACACAACAGCATGATAAAGAAAAGTGGGGCCCATAGCTGAAAGACTGGCATGGTTGAAAGAACTTCAGGGTACACAACAAACACCAAACCAGCACCTGAAATATAACACAACAGAGGACTTGTTGCTATTTTACAATGCAGACATATACAAATGCAGGATATCCGTTGCTATTCCAGCTTAAGTTGGCTGTGCTGTACTGAGCTGTACTTTAAATGTGTGTTATTTGGAGCATATTTTGAGTTCTGTTAAAATATAAACTGGGATCCATTCAGTGACATGCACATATTTCTTTGCTTGGCAAGAGTTATGAGATAAATATTTAGCTTAGCTCAGTTTATAGTGAAGTAAAGGGCTCAGACATGTTTAAGATAACCCTAACTAAAGTGTAACAAAGCACAACAAGGTCCTTCATTCATGACATGAGCTCCTGAACTCCCTGGAATCATATAGCTAGACAATAAGATTTCGCCTGCACGTAGAAATTAGCGGCAGCTTAAAGAAGCACACTGCAAGACTGTAGTTGGAGACTCGGGAGGACGAGAGAACAAAACTAGTGTACAGTGAAAAAATATTTGCCCCCTCTCTGATTCTTAATATGTCACTTATTTGCAACACTTGAATGTTTCAGATCATCCAATACGTTTAAACATTTGACAAAGATAACCCAACCCAAGGAGTGAGCCCAACTCCTGAAAAACATCCCCACACCGCAATCCACTAACCTTTACACTTGGCACAATGCATTCAGTCAAGTACCGTTGTCCTGGCAACCATCGAACCCAAACTCGTCCATCAGAAACGCAAAAGCGTGATTTGTGACTCAAGCGAACATGTCTCCACTACTCTAGAGTCGAGTGGTGCTGTGCTTTACACCACGTGGGCTAAAGCTCAGGAGGTAGCACAAGTCACCTACTGACCAGAAGGTTGGTGGTTCGATCTCCATCTGCTCCAGTTTCCATGCCAAAGATACTAACCCCATGTTGCTCTATGAATGTGTATGTGTGTTAGATAAAAAGCCCTTACATAGAAAAACCCATTTCATTGCCCCGTAGTTCTGTAGCGATGGAAAGTTAGCGACCCATTCTTTCAGTCGTGTTTGTAAAAGCAGTCTGAATGCCTAGGTGCTCGGAAGTTATTGGAATTCAATGATTTGGATGGGTGAGTGAATACTTTTGGTAATATAGTGTATCTAACCAGCACAAACTGCAATCAAGCATTCTTGTCTAAGGGGCACTTATTAAAAATTACAATTTGTGAAGAAAGTTCAACCAATTAAGAGCAAAGTGATTTTTCAAAGTGAATCAGACCTAACATCTGATGACAGCTGACAGGAACAATTTGACATTGAGATCAGAGGATTTTATCTGAACACACGCAATCTGTCTTTAATAACTCACTGCTTGACTGCTGATGCTTAAATGTTGCTTAAACACTTAACAACACTTAACTAAATTAAACTACACTCTCTCACACAGGCATGTATACACAAGTTATGTACTCAAAAAGGGCACTTGAAAGATTTAGTACTGTTCATTAAGCTGAGAAAGTCTTGCAGTTTCGACTATAGTATGAAAACTGAATTTGCCACAGTGCAGTTAGATTACTCTACTTACAGCAACAGACACACAATTGTTTGTACAGGCAGTTGATGAATAGTACTCCTTATAGTGAATACAGTGAATTTTCCTTATATAATTAGTCGGGAGCCACTTTAGGAAACTGCATCCAGATGTGCACATCCTGAAATATGCCTTTATTTTCCATGGAAAGAAGAGACATGTTCCAAGGACAAGGAAAACAAACATCAGCTCTTAAAACAAGCCTGGGATCTGTCTCCAGTCTTGAACTATGATGATCTATCTCTCTTCTTTTTAAAGTCCTCAAGATAAAACAAAGCTACAAGTCTGATGTTGTTTTCAGCGACTCACCATCTGTAGCTATGTTGTCCACTGGGAGGTTATGTATATGAGACATGTAACCGACAGCTGAGAAGATCACGAAGCCAGCCAGGATACTAGTGAAAGAGTTGGCCACTGATACAATCAATGCATCCCTGGTAAAGAAAAAGGACAATGTCTGTGAAATGTAGTTTATTGCTCTCGTGTTATTGTCAAGCTCGCACTTTATCAGAAATGTCTGAGACCTTCAGTGGTGCACATGCAGCATTAGCACCCCAGGATCTTTAACAGCAAAGCAAATTTTGAAAGAAAATACAATTTGTTCCATAAATAATTTAACTTTGTTCCCCACCTGCTGTGAGCAAAACAGCTATATAACCACATGCCCTCAAATCACAGGCAACCAAGACCACTGCTGTTCATCAAGGAAACTGTCAAGTTTACAGTAACATGCTGTGTCTGTATTAACTACAAGAAAGAGGGTGATACAGCATCTTTTAATTTATTGTGTATTGAAGTCAAGTGAACCCACACTGTTCTTTTTCAGCATTTTGTGTCCATCTTATTAAAAAATGACTGCTTTTTCCACTCTGTTTGAGCTTTTTTTAGACAGAGTGTTATGAATGCTTACCTGAGAATGTTGTTGTTGAACTTGTTGTAACTTGCCATTGAAATCATCGAGCCAAATGCTATTCCAAGTGAGTTAAACACCTGGGCAGCTGCATTAAGCCAAACCTGTGATATAGACAGAGGAGAGCTGAAGATTGATACGAGTATGGTTTCATTTGATTTGGATTTGAAGGCCATGGAAATGTATTTTCTTTATAAGCATCTTCCTGCAGAGGTGAACAGTCTTGAGTGAAATCAGATGAGAAATCTATACGTTGTGATTTTCAGCGAACAAAGTCATGTCAAACATCTTTGTACACTGCCTGCAGTTTAGGAGCTATTGTTGCTAATAACTAATTACAAACAATGAAACTAACCATAATACCCATTAACATGTGACCTGTTGTGGTGGTCTGTGGTGGCCTGCACTGGGGCGCTGGCAGCAGGACCCCTGATTGTTGTCTGTATGATGGACGTAGTGAAGGAGGACATGCAGAGGATTGGTGTGACAGAGGAAGATACTACAGATAAGGTGAGATAGAGGCAGATGATCCTTAAAGGACCCAGTCAAAAGAAAGAGAAGAAGAGGTATTTGTCATGGTCTTCCTATCCTCACTGATTTTCTGCCAAGATTTGTTTCTTTTTCTCTCTCTCCCAATTCTACTTTTTCTGCATAATCCATCATACAACATGTAATCAAATGGAAAAGTCTGTTTTTAAAACTTGTTTTATTAGTTTAAATTTTTTAACTTTATGCATCAAGCAAAAATGTTATTATATGCAACATTCTCTGACTGGAAGAAATTTGTTTAACATTTAAACCTATTTAAACCTATTTTCTGCACATTCCAGCACACAAAATAAAATATTTTTTGTGTTAACACTTTTGTCACTTTTTATGGAATCAAACTTAAAGTAAGGTCAGTACTTCCACGCTTTAAACGCTGCACGCTCATACTCTCTCCCGCACTCGATATATTATCCATTGTTGATCTGCACACAGCTGTTGTCAGGAAGGTAGCACTCGCTTACATCACTGTCATGAGACATTCTCGCAAAAAACTCACGGTTTTAGTAATGCAGTAACGCAGCGTTCCTACGGGAAAGTAACGGTAATCTAATTGCAATAGTAATCCCTTATTTTACTCGTTACTTGAAAAAAGTAATCGGATTACAGTAACATGTCGCCCATCTCTGGTGGTGAGCCAGTCTGTCTGAGAGTGTTTGCTTTTAAAAATACATATTTTCTCTTCTTACAGTCATGTGAAAAACAAGGATTTCACAGGAATAACTACACCTATGATTCAATAGCTTGAAGCATCTTTAGCAGCGATAACTGAAGTAATTGTTTTCTTTTATCAATTTCTCACATCATTGTTGCAGAATTTTTAACAATTATCATGTTAAGGAAAGACTATAGAGTTGTAGTTCTTTGGGTATTTTTTTGCAGCAGTTTCTACTAGAGATGGACCGATCCGTCTGATACTGACCTAAATTACTGGATCGGATATCGGAGAGAAATAAAAAATGTAATCGATCCATTAAATATCAAAAAAGCACTTCACAAAACTTATGACATGGCATATCTCGGCTCATAACCGTAGCACGTCGGAGCAGTGTGCCTCACGTGATAGAGCGGCTGTGGCGTGCGAGACCTGCCTCTCTCTCTCCCTCCCTCTCCTGCTGCTACTTCAATCATGAAACTGATTAATGATCAGCTGATCGGCTTTTCTGTCGTGAATCCGTCTCTCTTGTTTGTTTATCGCCCACTTCGCACCAGAAAGAGGAAACCAGAGGCTGAACAACAGCAGCACGTTTAAGCTTGATCAGCTGTTGTTAGAATTTATTTAATATTACTTTCTACACCAGGATCTTTTTCTACTTAGCTGACGGCTGGTAACTGTGCAGGGGCGGATCTAGCAAAGTTTAGCCAGGGGGGCCGATAGGGCATTAACAGGGAAAAGGGTGCACAAAGACATACTTTTCTTTCTTATTCTCATTTAAAATGTCTAGCTTTTAATAAATAATTATCTGAATTATTCTCCTTTAAAATGTCTCGCTTTTAATAAATAATTATCCGAATCTTACACCCAAAGTTTTAATCTGATGTAAAATGTATAGAAGTCCATTACTGTATATAGTAACTATTAAGTCTAATATACCCTAGTAAGCTATAGTACTTTTTCCTTTGGGAAGGTACCATCTGTGCAGTCTGCAGTTCTGTTGAAGAAAGATGTTGAATCTATTTAATTATTCTTGAAAAATAATTGATTTCTGTGCATTTTTTTTCACCCTGCATCAAATTAAAGTTGATTATGTTGATTAAGCATCATGAGGTGGAGGGTGGTTCCCTATTTTTTATTTTTTTGCTGGGAGTTTGCAACCCTATTGGTTAGGTTGCTTATTCTTTAAAATACCAGAATAGGGAGGATGGAGTAGGTTTAAGTTTATTAGATTGATCAGTTTTGCTGAACTATGAAATATTTTGGGTGCAGTGTATTTTTTGCATACAGGTATAACAGAATAGCTTTAGTGTTTGTTTGTTTTTAAACTTGCGTATGAACTTATAAAAAATGCAGCAAGATATTAAAAAAAACTTTTATTGATTAAAAACACACTATATCGGATTCATATCGGTATCGGCCGATATCCAAATTTATGATATTGGTATCGAACATAAAAAAGTGGTATCGTGCCATCTCTAGTTTCTACATGCTTTTCTTTTCAAATCACTGTATGTGGCCAAGGAACAATCTCAACAATCTCAACGTTTAAAGAGTCCATGGCTGAAATAACCTTTTCAGGTCGGGTCTGGCATGCTTTAAGATTGACCCTTGAACAGACACAAGTTAAAAGCCTACTCTTTCAAAAGGGACACTTCAAGCTTCAAAGAAAGAAAAAGGTGACCTGATTTGTTTTTGTACGCAGACCAGTACAAACTAGTACAAATTGGGTTTTGGTACCAATGTTTAACCAACATCCCAGAGATAAGTAGTCTCACCTTCACTTCAAACAGTTTGCTCCACACCGGTGTGACAAAATAGAGGATACCATTCTTGGCTCCAGGAAGCTGCACATTGTTGATGAGCAGGGCAAACAGGATGAAGTATGGAAACACAGCAGTGAAATATACTACCTATAGAAAAAATGGCAAAAAAAACCAAATGGTGAATGTCAACTTGAAATCCCCCTAAAAAAAACCTTCATCACAATCACCATGACACAGCAAAAGTCATTTTTCTCACCTTTCCTGTGGATTTAACTCCTTTAAATATACATAAGTACACAATAACCCAAGCAAAGACAAGACACCCAAAGAGTTCCCAACGAAGACCACCTAATTCTTCAATACCGCGAGTCTTTTCCAGAAGTCCGTTTCTGTGAAAAGGAAAGAAAAACATGCGACTAAAGTATCTTCAAATACCCAGAAAATTCGAGATAACTGCGATTAGAACATATTAGTAAAGCCTGACCAGCATGCAGTACAATGCACTCACAGAGAGAAGAAAAAACTACAAAACATTTTGAGTTAAACAACAAAAACTGCTTTAAATTTGGTCAAAGACACTTTGCTAATGACTAATGACGGTTTTCAGTAACTTTAAGAAGAAGAACACAACATGATTTGAGCGAGCACTGCTTATACAGCACAAAAGTGCCATACAGAGTGAGCTGCAAGGAAGTGATGTCTTCTCACTCAAAGAACTGTTGGCTAGCAGACTGCAGGTGGGTATCATTGCCAGGAAAGCCACTCGAACAATTTCCAACAGCATTCCAGGTGTTGTTGCAGGACTTCCAGGGCAGAGTCTCCATTCCGAAGGAGTTGAATAAATAGTAAAGTGCCCAGCTCATGAGCACATTATAATAGGTGCAGAAAACGAAGGAGATAACAACTGTGGCCAGACCAACACCTGCAGAGTGACACGTGGGGATAAAGAGAGTAGTGAGAGACAGCTCTACAGGAGTCGTGCCAACTGTGGGAAAGAAGCTGTACGCGTTGCTTTATTCTCATACCCAAAGCATTACTGAGTGCCATATACTTGGGCCTGATAACAATGGCATATATCTTTTGTAGAACAACCAGAGAAGAGCCAGTATCATTAATAACCTCTGCCCAGTTTCCCCAATACACAGCCACAGACGAGACAAATTCCTGGGGCCTTTGAGTAGAAATTACGCCTTGTTGTTCAGCAGGTGAATATAAAAGACTACTGAGTGAGGTGAGATCAAAGCCATTCAGCAGATGTAAATTATTCAGTCTTTTAACACCTGTGGTTCTGAGCTGCGTGTCAGGTTTCAGACTGGGGCAAGTATATGTGTAAATACCAAATGCAAGTTTCAGCCTCCTCCTCAGGGAATTCAGAACAATGACTCGGTTAAAGAGCTCCCATCTGGAAGAGGTATACAGGGTCATTAATTAGCTGAAATATCAGCCCTTTTAAATACAACAAAAAAATCTGTTCATTTGCTGAGTCAGACCGTTTTATGTGTCGAGATCAATGGTTAGAAGACTATGCTGCCATCTTTCAGAATACACTTATTTGTGCGCTTTGGGAAAGTCACTTAAATGACAGCTAAAAGTCTGTAATTTAACACTTGTACAGTTGCTTTTCTTCATTTTCTAGTCTGTTTCCTAAATAGAGACTGTTGGTCATCTAAGCAAAGGTACTGAGGATTAAGAGACACAGTTTTGCACCTTGAGATTTCCAACTTTTGCACTTTTTTTGTCTGCCAGTTGTTTTTTTATGGACTTTTTGTGAATTTCTGCTGTTTATGTAAGATTAAACATTCACTGGAGTATTTTTTAACACTTGTGTCTGTACTTCTACTTAAGTAAAGAAAGCCTGTATTTCTGCCACCTCTGCACAGCTGCTGCTCATTGTCGAAAGGCTGAAATGCCACGCGCCACAGATCCATGTCTGTAAAATATACATGTCTCCATGTAGTAAAATGTGGAGGGGGAGGCAGCTGAATAACAGCTCTGAGCAAAGGAAAACCCTCTAATCTCCAGGATCAGTGCAAACCACTGCTTAGTAAGTGAGCTCTACTTCCTTTTGTTATCACCTGTTTGCCTCTTTCACACTAAATATTATTTCATATTATATTATTTCACACTGCCAAAAAATCTGAAACAGTTCAACTAAAGAAAAGCAAGGCAGAGTAATTAAAGTATTGCTAGGATTAAGGATTAGTGGATAACTCAGACATGGGTATATTTGCTATATTTGTGGGAAGCTGGGAAGCTGCATCATGGATCACAGGTACATGACAGTAAACTGCACTCAAATTGCACAGGTGAGTCATTCAGAAGAATATACAAAAAAAAGACTACCTGCTTTGGGCCCCTGTTTAGCACAGAGCATTAACCAGGAAGAAATGAGCGATAAATCAAGTGAAGGACCCAAACGTTTTGACCGGGTAGATAATCTCTGTCCTTAAGGAGATAAGAAAACTATGGAGAAAAATCCTCAAGTTAGAACAAGAGAGAAAGCATTGTCATTTCACACCCACAAGTAGAGATTGTTGATGGCTGGTCTCTTGTTTGATTTAGAGGGATTTGGACAGACTGTTGGTCCTCTCAGAGTCCATACTTTTCATTTTCTGGAGATGTAAAACTGTGGGAATGTCTCAGCTTCTATATTTTTTTTTAACAACAATCGAACTTTAAGGAATATACTGATCCACTTTATTGGCCTTTTTAATGAACTAATGCAGATTCAGAGAGAACATCTTCAGTCGCTCGTGATTGACTTAATTATCACGGATTTTACTGACGTCAACTTGATGGTTTGAAAGGTTCAATCATACCTCACAAAAGTTAAAATACATGCAGTCACAGAAGTTGAAAATTTGGCTAAACAAGTTCTCATCCATCAACATGAAAAAATATGAAAGAAAATAAAGCAGGATTTATTCAAACCAAAGCATTAAGATAAGATAACCTTTATTAGTCCCACACGTGGGAAATTTGTTAAGACACCTGCATGCCTTCACCGTGGCTAAATATGGATAAATAATTTAAATATTTATCTGAGATTGTGTAAGCCGTGAGACCAGTTTTCCCGTGATTCACTCGCGTACGTCAGTTTGAAGAGGAAAAAGAACTCCACGGGACTCCGATGTGAAAAGATGTAACAAAAAATTTATTCCAGTTTTTGCATCTTACAGGAGTGGTCAGGTTTAACTTGTCCTCAACAAAATAACCTACTACGGTAGGAAAACCGTGTGGCTCTGTTCTACCCTGCTGCCCCGTATAGCTTATGCCGTGTTAACTCCTTTTCTCTCTCTCTCCCCCTTCCCGCACCGCATGCACTAATTTGCATACATCCGTGATGCCCGGATTTTACTATAAACACGAGTCTTTAAGGCACATGTATTCATGGTACTACGTAACCTAGTTCCACCATAAACATGCATCTATTTCCTAAAATTATTAATTACACAAACAAGCTTAACAACAGCGAAATATAAATACTAAAACATATGAACTATCTTAACTTGGCTCCCACATACCGGCCCCTAATTGTGACCCTATTACACAATTACCAAATTACACTTGTGGAGCCAAGGTACACAAACTTCAGTCTCCGCAGTTGATTACTTCAGTCCGATTCCTGCAGAAGGCAAATCTTCGTAATGGGCCTGTCCAGTACACTCGTCTTGGTTTTGATCCTAACCTGCCGCACCATTCCTGCCTTGTCTGAGATAGCATGGATTACTTTCCCTGTAATCCAAGAGTTGCGTGGGGCTGTATCGTCAACAATAAGCACAATGTCTCCAACCAAAAAGTTGCGAGATGGACGGGTCCACCTTTGCCTCTCTTGAAGTTGTGGTAAATATTCCCTTGCCCATCGTTTCCAGAATATTTCCGACATGTATTGCACTTGCCTCCATCTTCTTCTTGCGTAGAGATCTTGCCTGTCGAACAATCCGGGAGGAAGAGATGGTTTGTTCCTGAGCAGCAACAGGTGATTGGGAGTGAGTACTTCCAGATCATTTGGATCACTGGACGCTTTGGTTATTGGCCGACTGTTAATAATGGCCTCCGCCTCACACAGAAGTGTATGCAGGCTCTCTTCATCCAGTGTCTGCAGCCTCAAGGTAACGTTTAGGATTTTCTTCACTGACTTGATCAATCTCTCCCAGACCCCTCCATGATGGGGTCCTGAGGGAGGGTTGAACATCCACTGAATGCCTTGTTGTTTTAGGTGGTCTTCAATTTTGGACACATTCCATTCAGCAATGGCTCTTTTAAGTTCACGCTCTGCACCAATGAAGTTAGTTCCATTGTCAGAACGAAGGGTCTTTATCTGGCCTCGTCTGGCTATGAATCGACGGAGAGCATGGATGAAGGAATCTGTGTCGAGGCTGCCATCTCCAAGTGTATTGCACGAGTGGTTAGGCAGGTGAAAATGACTCCATACCTCTTCACCGTACTTCGACCACGTTTGATCTCGAACGGACCAAAGTAGTCCACTCCGCAGTTAGTAAATGGAGGGTCATCTGGCAGAACTCTGTCTCGGGGTAGGTCGGCCATTTGCTGCTGTCCTGCAACTCCATGCTCACGCCGACAGGCAATACACCTAGCGAGTATTTTTCGTACTGCAGAGTTGGCACCGGGTACCCAAAACTTTGTTCTCAACTTGGAGATAACATGATTGCGACCACTATGAGCCAAGTTCTCATGTATTTCTCTGAGGATAAGCTTCGTGACGTGAAGATCCTTGCTCAGGATTGCTGGCCGCTTAGCCTCCTCGGGTAGTGCTGCTCTGCTGAGTCGCCCTCCGACCCTAAGGATGCCTTGTTCAAGTACTGGACTCAGTTTGAAAAGACTACTAGTCCTCTTCGTGCTGATATACTTGAGTACCGTGGTACTATCTGACCAAAATACAGATGGTTGGAGCGGAAGCTGCAATTCAGACGTCAGAACCCTGTCTATGCGTGCTGCCATGGTTGCTGCGGTAAGTTCCATGCGGGGAACTGTAATGGGCTTAAGTGGGGCCACTCTTGCCTTTCCCAACATGAATGCACAGTGGACTTCGTTACGGCTGTTCCTCTGTAGCAAGTAGCTTACTGTACCGTAGCCCTCTTCACTGGCATCAGCAAAGTGTTGCAGCTGATTGTATACTGACTCTCCAAAGCCCACAGGTTTAAAACATCTTGGAACGCTTATGTTCCCTAGCTGGCGGAGCTGGGTCTTCCACTTGTGCCACTTGTGAGCTAGGTCTGCAGGTATGATGACATCCCAGCCAATCTTTCTCCTGCAAAGCTCTTGCAGAATCTTCTTTGCTTGAAGCGTGACTGGTGACAAGATACCCAGTGGGTCGTAGACAGAACTCACAGTGGACAGAAGGTTCCTCCGAGTGGGTGCCTTGTCTGGCATTACAATCTTGAACCTGAAGCTGTCAGATTGAATACACCATTGGACTCCCAGCGCTCTCTCAATGGGGAGTGTGTCCTGATCCAGATCGAGATCTTTAACCTCCGATGCCCTTTCTTCTTCTGGAATAGCAGACAGAACTGCTCTGCTATTGCTTATCCATTTTGTGAGCCTGAATCCACCCCTCTGACATACAGCTCTAAGAGTGTGGTATAACTGTATGGCTTCCTCTTCTGAGCTCACAGCCTTCAAACAGTCGTCCACATAGAAGTTGTGCAGGACTGTGTCAACCGCTTGGCTGTTGGCTGGATCTCGGTTGTCTTCAGCACATTTGCGCAGAGCAAAGCTGGCGCAGCTTGGTGACGAAGTTGCACCAAAAATGTGAACCACCATCTTGTACTCCACCATATTCTGAGTAATGTCACCAGATGTCCACCACAGGAACCGAAGAAGGTCAGAATCCTCATCAGGCACCTTTACTTGGTGGAACATTGCTTCCACATCTGCCATGATGACCACTTCCTCTTGTCTGAACCGGATAATTACCCCAAGAAGGGTACTGGTAAGATTTGGTCCTTGTAACAGCTGATCATTTAAGGTGGTGCCTTTGTACGATGCTCCACAGTCAAAGACCACTCGAAGCTTGTGTTTCTTGGGATGGCAAACTCCGTGGTGCGGTAGGTACCAAACCTTTCCATCGTCACGATCAAGGTCCTGTTCTGGCACTTTCACTGCGTAACCGTTGGTTATGACGTTACTCATGAAAGCCGAGTACTCTGCGTGGAATGAAGTATTCCTCTCCAACTTCCGCTTTAGGTGTAACGCACGTTGCTCAGCCACTTTGCGGTTGTTGGGCATCTTAATGCGCTTGTTCCGCAATGGCAGAGCGATGCTGTAGTGTCCGTCCACAATAGTAGCTGACTCTGTCGCTATCTCCAGAAACTGCAAATCCTCTCTTGACATTTCCTGTTTCTCGTTTCTTTCACGCTCAGGGAAGTCACTTTTAAACTGCTGGTCCCAGAGTTCATCCAGTTTGCTAACTGATATTCGGTTTGCTGCAACCTGAATCAGTCCGCATGGTGCCTTTTGTGAACTGCTTCCTTGGAGGGGTTCGCTGATGGTCCAACCGAGCCTTGTCTTCACAGCATATGGACCGCCATTCTCACTGGCTATAACTTGCCAAGGTTCAACAGCTTTAGGTGCATTAGCCCCGATTAGCAGTCCAATCTTTGCTTCAATCCTAGGTATAGACACCTGCTGAAGATAGGTCCACCTGTTCACGTAGTCTTGAGAAGGAGCATTGTCGGCAGAAGCAGGAATGTCACTGTGACTGTACATTTCTGGCAACTCAAAGAAGTCATTGCTGTCTAAGCTGCTTATTTCCAACCCAGACACAATGTGGCTACTGACGACCTTTTCCTCTCCCATTGTTTTCAGCAAAATCTTTGTCTTTCTGCCAGACAAGTTAAGCTCATGCATTAACTCTTCAGTACAAAAGCACGCAGTACTGCCAGGGTCCAGAAAACCATAAGTGTGTGTCACCTTTTGTCCTCTTTTAGGTTTCACTTGTACTGGAACTATTGCCAAAATGTGCTCTGTTTTCTCTGCAGCGTGAGCAGGTGCTTCCATTTCAACAAATCCATTCACGATTGACTCTGTTTGGTCTTCTCTTTCTAATGATTCCACTTCAGAAGCTACCCTTTTGCTTGTAGCACTGGGCTTAGTCTTCATGTGTAACACTGTGGGGTGCGGTTGTGCACAAACCTGACAACTTGCCTTTTCTTGGCACGAACCACTCATGTGTCCCTGTTTAAGACAGCTGAAGCATAGTCCTTTAGTTCGCATGAAGTCAATCTTTTCCTTATGAAGTGACTTCTTCATCCTCTTGCACTGTTCCATGGTGTGCTCTTCACCACGACAGAAAAGACAGGGTTTGGAAAATGCACACACCTGCTTCCCGCTGACCTTGTTCCTTTCTTTAGAGGGTACGTCCTGTGTAGTGGTGATAGTTGCAGCTGCAGTGAATCCTTTTCTGTTTCCACTTCTCCTTTGCAACCTCTCATCCACTTGCCCTCTAACTTGGACCTTTAATGTGCTGTCCTTTATATCACCGAACAATGGATGCAAAACTTCTTTGGCCTGCTTATTGACAAACTCCACCAGATATCTGATATCTTGTAGGCATTTCCAAAGTGCTCTTCCAACAGTCTCTTAGCCGTTTGATATCCATGTGTAGGTTCCATATGAAGACAACTCCGTATCAATTCTCGTGGTTGCCCACTTGTGTATTGTTCCATGTAGTACAATCGATCCTTGTCGCTCTCTGTTCTGTCCTCCACACCATGTTCAAAAGCTCGCATGAACAGCCGATACTCTAATGGGTCCCCTTTAAACACAGAAATGTTCTGCGGGGGCAACGTAGCTAACTTCTGTTGCTTAGTTAGCGCTTCGACCACATCCTGTAGAGCACTTGGTGTCTGCGATGGCTGGGAGGTAACAGTGTGTGTTTGCTGTGCGTTTTGGAGAATGTTCTTCTTCTGCGCTTGTCTTTCTCGTGTGGGGGATGGGCTATTTGACTGCTGTGAAGTAAATAAATCTCCAAACTTATGTGATGCCACGTAGGAGTTCATTCCATCCCGAGTGGATACGCGACTGGATGCCTTGGATGCACGACTTTCGTATTCCGATAAGATCTTGATCTTTGCCTCATTTGCTGCAAGAGCTGTTTGTATTTCTAGCTCCTCCTTTTCAGCTTGGAGCTTAGCCTCCCTTTCCTCCAGCAAGCGTTTCTGTCTTAAAGACGATGCCTTAATCAATAAGGTAGCTCGCTCCACCTCTGCCTTCATGCGTGTGGACGACACCGATGACGAAGCGCAGGAGCCGCGTTCTGACAATGCCTTATCACTGCGTTTTGAGACAGATGCATTAGATATGCTGTCAGATGGATCCACATCTTCATTGCATTTTTCAGCCTCCACAGCGCGCATGGCCATCTTGTCAATCCAAGCCGAAGCTGTCTCAGCAAAAGCCTTAAAGGAATCAGCCTTAGGTTCAAACCAATTTTCCTGGTCTTTAGTTAAATCCTCCTCCGGCATTTGCTGGAGCACCTCTTTAACATTTGTGTTCAAACCACAAAACTCTCCAAACCGCTCATTAAAATCCTTCATTAACTGTGTTACTTCTGTTAGGCTGGTATCACATTCATTTTCCATCAGCTGGCGCACTTGTTTCACTGTGCCTGTTAATTTGGCTAGCTTGGCCTTCCGTAAATTGATAATACGTTGCAGCCTTTCCTCCATAGCTTTAGGTGTGATTTTCACCGCCCTAGCTTCCAATTCTGCTACTGTGTCTTCTTCTTCGTTGTTCATGCTATTAATTTCCCGAATAGCAACACCAAAATCCTTATTTTACCATCCAAAAATCATGCAGGTTGGCTACCACACAGTTCAGCATCCACCATGACTCAGCAATTTTTCCTCGTGAATTAGCTCCACTTACTCACGTTTGTTGTCGCTGCAGCAGCTCGGGTTTTTTCCTTCTTTAGTCGCGTCAATTACTCCACAACGAGCATGGTTTTCCTACAAAATGTGTAAGCCGTGAGACCAGTTTTCCCGTGATTCACTCGCGTACGTCAGTTTGAAGAGGAAAAAGAACTCCACGGGACTCCGATGTGAAAAGATGTAACAAAAAATTTATTCCACAGTTTTTGCATCTTACAGGAGTGGTCAGGTTTAACTTGTCCTCAACAAAATAACCTACTACGGTAGGAAAACCGTGTGGCTCTGTTCTACCCTGCTGCCCCGTATAGCTTATGCCGTGTTAACTCCTTTTCTCTCTCTCCCCCCCCTCCCGCACCGCATGCACTAATTTGCATACATCCGTGATGCCCGGATTTTACTATAAACACGAGTCTTTAAGGCACATGTATTCATGGTACTACGTAACCTAGTTCCACCATAAACATGCATCTATTTCCTAAAATTATTAATTACACAAACAAGCTTAACAACAGCGAAATATAAATACTAAAACATATGAACTATCTTAACTTGGCTCCCACAGAGATCCTTTTTTTACTTTACACTGAATGGTAATGTGGGCTTCATGGCTGGAGGAAAGCAGAAAATCCACACATGAGGTCTGTCATGTTTTACATAAATTATTCCCGTTTTTCATGATTGTCAAGTTTTTAAAAAAAACTTGCTTCTGTCAGGGTGTGGCAAGATTTCAAACCATCTCACTCTCATACATGGGTTGACTGCACTTTGTGCTTGGTTGTCTTTATAAAGTGTGTTGCTGTTTGTGTTTCTTAACCCCTTTGCAGCTTTAACTCATCCTTGGCTGAAGACTTTTCTTTTTTCCATTTCTGTGTGTCGTCTGATTCATATGCTATGTTTTAATGTTGACAGCAATTATCTTTGAAATAAACACAGATATAATCTTGTGTTTTCATTGTGCTACAAATTTTAAATACATCAAGCTTGTCTGACCTCTTCTACAGTTACCTGGGTTGGTAGGGCAGTCCATTTTAGAACTCACTGTTTAGACTCTGTATTGATCAGCTGGAGTTTCTGGTGCTGTTGGCTAATAATTAAATATTTGTCTGCAAATATATGAGTTGGACTCTTGGTTTTGGATTTTGAAATCTATTATAAATGCATACGAAGAAAAAACGTGTTTTAAAGGTGGTCCAACAACAAAAATAAATAAGTCCTGGATAGTAACTTACCTTTCAACAAGGGACAGATTTTGGCGAAAGCATGCACAGGCCCTAAACGAGTATACTGCCCAACAGTAAACTCCATGAAGAGCAGAGGAATGCCACACACGAGCACCATGGTAAGATAAGGAATCAGGAAGGCACCTGAAGAAAACAAAATTTAGCAGGTTTACAGCTCTTCTGAATAAACCAGCTGCAGAAAATTCCAAATAAATACTGCTGCCAATGTCCAGATGACAATTGTAAGCTCACAGTGATTGTTTTATAGTAGTCATATATTTATAATAACTAAGTAAGTAACTGCTGAATATCCTCTTTAACAAAATCTAGACAGCTTCTACGCTGTTTAGAAGTTAGTGTTTGTTCCTTTGCTTGCTTGTTTTGCTGATCATTTATGGTCGGTGGTTCGATCCCAGGCTGCCTCCTTGCTGCATGCCAAATATCCTTGGGCAAGATACTAACCCCATGTTTGCCTACTGGTGGTGGTCAGAGGGCCTGGTGGCGCCAGTGTCCGGCAGCCTCGCCTCTGTCAGTGCGCCCCAGGGCAGCTGTGGCTACAATGTAGCTTGCCATCACCAGTGTGTGAATGTGTGTGTGAATGGGTGAATGACTGAATGTAGTGTAAAGCGCTTTGGGGTCCTTTGTCATGGTCCTGGGTCGGTGACCCAGCGCTTTAAGTTTATTATTATCATTTTCCAGTTCATCATGATTATTATTGTTGTTTGAGTTCTACGTGTTATATTCGGTCTGTATCTCTGTCTATGGTGTCACCCCGTCTGTTTGTGAATCTGTTTAGTTCAGCGTCTTGTCTGGTGTCCTGTTTTATTGTGAAGGTCTGTGTCATATGTGAGTGTGTTCAGTTTACGTTTCCCCTGTCTCGTCAGCTGTGATTTCTCCCAGGTGTGTTCCCCTCCTGTCTCTCATCCCTTGATTACTGCCGTCTGTGTATTTAAGCCCTGTGTTTCTCTGTGTCAGTGTCGCGTCGTTAACGTCTGTTCACCCTCAACTTGCTGTGTGTTCATGATTTCCAGTCCTCCTGCATCTCAGTTTAGAGTTTTGTTTGCTTTTGTGAGTTTTATTTTATGTTGAAGTTTTGTTCCAGCAATAAAGCTGCATTTTCAGTTGAAACCTCGTTTCCTAAGAGTCCTGCACCTTGGGTCCACCACTCCTGCCTGCCTGCCACACAGCCAACCATGACATCCTTAAGGACTAGAAAAGCGCTATACAAATGCAGGCCATTTACCATTTTTCCATTTATGCAACAGAGTACAATTTCCACTAGAGGCAGAATTTGCTTGTATAATTTTTTTGTGATGATTATCAAAAAGCATACAGCTGATGCTCAGTTTCTATTTCCTAAATGCTGGTGTCAAATATTTTATTATTATGATAAATGATTATGATATTTTATACCAGAGCAATGTCATTTCAGCCCCAGATTTGAACGTTTCTGTCACTGTGCTTAAGGAACCCACGCACATGCATGTGCCACTTTTCAAATATGTGCATGAGGAAAAATAGCAGGAGCTGTAATTGCGGGTGTAAAAGTTTGAACAAAGTGTATCTGAGCATTATTGACGAAATAATGATGAAAAAAAGCATAACTGAAAACATAACTAAAAGTAAATCTGAAATGTACAGAAAATGTATTTCTTTTATGTTTGTGCCCATTTCTACTTATTTATTGAAGTAAGTATGAAATATTAAAGTCACTAAGAGTTAAACCCTTTTTATTGTCTTTGCATTTTCTCATTCAATTTTATATTACCAGTTATTTTGAAACAAAATCCATAAAAAACAAATCAGTAAATAACTAAATAACCCTTGCTGACCACTTCAATGTTAATCTACTGTTTAACAGACTACACAGTCACTGTTACATAACTGAAGAATCACGATAAATGATGGAGTGCAGGTAACCAATCATATGATGATTGTTAGGTATTTTAGTACCATGGGAGCATTTACTGGATATTGTTTTATAGTGACATTATACAGGAAAACTCTGTCATTCAATAAGGCCCCTTTGTTTTAGTTATTTTTCCTCTTTGACCCAAGAATTGATGTGTGAGAATCACAGGCTGGTACAAGGTTGAAATACCACAGAGATCACTCCCTCAGCTACATTAGTTTCTAAATCTCTTAGGAGACGCCTGTTGAAGGCCAGATGGTTTGTTTCAGAATTCACTAATGAAAGAACTCTTTATTTCGTGCCTTGAAAATATGTCGCTGAGATAATCATAATTGTAGCTGAACTGATAAACTATACAAAGGGTGCTTCTTCACCCAAGGGCAGGAAGACGCTCCCTTATCTTGGTCTGTACTGGTTTAAACTGAGAATCTGCTGACTCGTGAATTTTTCACTCTATATAAACTGTTGTACTTGAGAATAAAGTTGAGTCGATTTGGGAAGACAACCTGAAGCAGTCTCTGTTTTCTTGTTCTCCCAAGCTGCTCCCGAGCTCGTACTAACACGCTGAATGGCATGCTTGAATGTTACTTGAGAATATATTTGACTGTGTTACAGATTAAGGGACAATCTCTGCTGATAGACGCCCACGCCTCGGAGGAAGCCGATCCACGGATTAGGCCCTGGAAGCAGTTTCCTTCAATGATGATTTTTCAGTCCCGCCATGCAGAAGCCTAATAAACTAAAAAAAAAAAAAAAAAACACCAGTAGCTGCTGCTATGTTTACGGTCTGCTTCGTGCTCCGTGTCTTTAGCACTCTTACCTCCACCGCTGTTGTAGCACAGGTACGGGAATCTCCAAACATTACCGAGTCCCACGGCGTAACCCACCGTGGACAGGATGAACTCCAGCCGGCCGCTCCATGTGGGTCTCTGAGCCTCTGCGGTCATCTCGAGATCTGCAGTACCTGATTCCCTGCTATCAGAGGTTTCCCGTGAGTTCTCCACACCAAAATCCATTGTAGCTTAGTGATGAAGGTAAAGAGGGTTTTATTAAATCAAGATGATTCGTGCTTTAATTTGTCACAACAAATAAGTTGACTAGATTTGGTGGAGTGATGTAAAGACGAGAAAAATGAACTTCTAGAGGGTCTGAACCAAAGATGTCTGAGGATAAAAGGGGATGATATGCGCTACCAAGACAGCAACGACATCCCAACAAGGACTCCTAACCCAGACAGGTGTCATGTATGTTAAGGCAAAGCCCACTCCTTGTGTAAGCCTGCCTTTTCACCCTTTTGCCGGTGTTGCACAACACCTGGCTACTGTCAAACAAGTGTGGGTGTTTTGGATTGGCCCGTTCCCTTTCTTTCCAAAATAAAGGTCCAGAATCCCACCCTTTTCGTAATTGACAGACACATAAAAAGAACCATTAACGAAGTCTTCTGGCTGGTATCAGCACAAAATAAATATGAATGTGATTCAAAATATTCCACATCAAATGAGGAGAAAGTTTTAAACAGGGAAAAAAGAACAAGCTGCCACCCACGTGGAGTACACTAGCCCAGACAGTGTGTCACAGATTAGTAGGCAGAGGACTCACTCGCAGGACTCTGAAGTTTAGAGAGAAGGTGAGGGTTTATTTGCAATGTGGAACAGATAACGCGGGGCTCCAGGGAGTAGGGCGTGGTCCGAAGGGAAGGTCCAAGACGGGGGTACACACTCGCTCTTCTTCAACTTGATCCGTAACTCACTCCAAATGTCCACACCAAAAAGCTCACGCTCACTCACACACATCCACAGAAATCCAGACGGCAGGGAAGACGGGCAGGGAGTCTAGAAGGCCTGTACACAGAGAGAGAAAAAAAAAAACAATGTCAGGAGGAAACTCTAGGAGATCAAAGTGAACAATTTCATGGGCTAGGCTACACTGACGCTAGGTAGTGTGACGATCCAGCGAGGAAGCAGCCTCTCTTGCCATCTTAAGTAGTCTGCCAGGATCAGTGTGAATGAGCCACAGGTGCGTGTTCAGGGCGGGTTCAGAGGCGGGGAATCAAGGTCCAGTTCCGCCCTGGTGGGAGAGGCTAAGACAAAAAATACACACACCACGACCTCTCCAGATCTTGAGAACCATGACACAGTGGTAGATCGTCTTGCATCCCTCTTTTATTTTGAAAGGAACCCGTTAACTCTATTGCTGCTCCCGCTCCGCTTTACTGGCCTAATGCGAGTTTGAATCGTATGAATAGATCACTGGCTTTGTTCGGTGTAATATTTACCATGTAGACCAGTTTCCTTTACTGGCATAGGGAAAAACTCATAAAGAGGGATTACTCTAGCCAATATAAAGTTGAATTGAAGGTTCTTTTAAAGTGGTTTTATTTATGGTCCTTTCTGCTCTTTTTACAAAATCTATATTGGATGAGTGTGTGCAGAGTTTTATTGCTTAAAAGCAAATACACTATTCTACTCTGTTCTATAGGGTTTATGTTCCGTAAACGTGTGCCACAAGCTGGTTGAACCGCAGACTGACCCGAAGACTAATTTAGCTGTCAAGTAGCAGCCAATCAGAACGCTCCCTGCTTGCACGAGGAGACTGTTGGTGGTTGTTGGGAAAAGGGAATGGAAAGAGAGCATTGAAGGACTGTAGCATTGATTTATTCCTCAAAGATGACGGTGTGCTTTTGTATGTGTATGCGTGTGTGTACATGTATGCAAGCATGCATGTTGGTAACCAGTAAGCAAATCCAAGGCTTGCTTTCCATGCGCTTAACTGCTTATATTGTGTTTCTGACAACCTAGCTTTGTCCAACTTTGCAACATGTCAGTTGGTTGGAATGGCCTCGTCGGATGGTTTCGTTCCTGTTTATTAGCTTGTAAATTTTGACATTAGAGCAAGTTCATATGCTTTGCACAGTTTAGGCGTTGCATTGCTTTTTTGTTGCATTGTTTTAATGGACAGCAGGCAAGAACTACCGCGTAGCACCCCACATTATATAGAGGCCTCCTTGTTGCGTTTGGGTTATTTGTTTTTAAAGTTGCAGTGTTAAAAATGTCATCACTAGATTTCAGTAGATTGCAGACTGCAGTCAGCTGTTCTGTTTTCTTAACCCTCACAATTCAAATACATACTTTTTGATGGCTATCTGTGGTGAATGTAAGCTGCCAGTCCCCTGTTTACCTCGGCTGTTAGTAGACTGCAAAGCTTTGTGAAAGGGGTAAATAAATGAGAAGAAATCAATTAGGAAAAAAATATAATGTTCATGCACATTTCATGGGTCAGAGCCCTGACTTCAGTGCAGGAGATGAGGCTTGAGGTGTGTTTTCTCTTTCCTTCACGTTTTCACTTTTCTGGTGAAGAGCTGCCCAAGATATGAAGGCAAGGTCTTTCATATCTTGAGTCTGAAAGTACAGCCATGAATTAAAACATGCCTCTGCATTATGTTTAAGTTCACTGGCAAAAAGAGAAGTTTGTGTCTAAATATGTTATATTGCATGTTTACACAGCAGATGTAAACTTGAGGTTACTCTATTCCGTAACCCCTGTTCTCTGATAACATGAGTGAGGTGTCTCACTATGGGGAACGCTCTCTCAGCGTTGTCCTCAGAAGCCTCTATATCATTACTCCAGCCAGTATTGGCTGGCAGTCGTGACGCTTGCGTCAGGGAGGGGCCACCCTCCTCCCTATAAAAGGGTGTGACGCAGCGTCACCCGTCATTCAAGATAAGCTCACCTCTTCCTCGCTTCGTGCAAGGAGGGTGATCTGGTGAGACACCTCACTCATGTTATCAGAGAACAGGGGTTACGGAATAGAGTAACCTCAAGTTCTCTTTCAAACATTCGTTTCGGTGTCTCACTATGGGGATATGCAGACTCCCGTATTGCCAGATAAGCCCATCTGAACGACTGACTGCCAATTTAGGAGGTCTTGTGGGGACCCACACTTAACACAGCGTGGGCTAGAGACGGTGCAGTGACATCCAACCTGTAAAACCTTGCAAAGGTCAAAGGTGAAGCCCAGCTCGCAGCTGCACATATCTCTTCTATAGAGACACCCCTAAAAAGGGCCCAAGAGGTTGCCATCCCTCTGGCAGAATGGGCACGAAGTCCCTCCGGGGGGGGCAGACCCGTGCTGGAATAAGCCAATTGGATCGCCTCGACAATCCAGTGGGAAATGCGTTGTTTGCTAACGGGCTTGCCAAGATGTTGTTTAGCCCAGGAAACAAACAGCTGATCCGACCTCCTGAAAGCCTTCGTCCTCTCTATATAGGTACATAAAGCCCTAACTGGACAGAGAGCATGTAGGCGCTCCTGTTCAGGGGAGGAGAAAGGAGGAGGGCAAAAAGCTTCCAGCTCCAATGGGGTGCATTGAAGATAAGGATTTTTGGGCACAAAGGCCGGATTTGGCCTGAGTGTGACTCTAGAGTTATCCCGCGTGAATCGGGTGCACTCTTTGTGTATTGACAGCGCATGAATATCACTGACACGCTTCGCAGATGCGAGAGCCAGGAGCAATGCAGTCTTCAAAGACAGGATTTTTATTTCCACCTGGTTTAGTGGTTCAAATGGTGGCTGTGAAACTGCCCCCAGCACCAGGGATAAATCCCACGTGGGAACGAGAGGTTTAGACACTGGGTGGAGCCGCCGTGCCCCTTTCATGAAACGGCAGACTAGCGGGTGATGGCTCACCAGGCCATCCACGAAGCCCACATGGCAGGCTGAAATGGCTGCTAGATATACTTTAATTGTGGAAAAGGCCTTTCCTTTATCTAACAGTTCTTGGAGAAAGGAGAGAATTGTTGTCACAGAGCACTGAAAGGAGAGAGTGTGAGACTTTCCACACCATTCCTCAAATACCCTCCACTTGTTCTCATACAATGATCTTGTGGAGGGGGCTCTAGCACTCTGAATAGTGGCTATAACACCCTGGGGGAGTCCTGCCGTACTCAGATTCAACCTCTCACGGGCCAAGCCCACAGGGCGAGGCGCTCGGGGTGAGGGTGAAAAATCTCCCCCCTGGCTTGGGAGACTAGGTCTCGTCGGAGAGGGAGAGGCCAAGGTTCGCTCCACAAGAGGGGCATGATCTCCGCTAACCAATGGGACCTCATCCACCTTGGGGCGATCAATATCATTGTTAGCCCTCTCTCTCTCACTCTGGTTAGAGTGGGAGAAATTAAGGCCAGTGGAGGGAACGCATAAAGCAGAGCATGTGGCCAGTTGTGAGCTAATGCGTCTACCCCTAGCGGAGCCTCCTGGTCCCTCAGGGAGAAATACAGTGGACACTGAGCGTTCTCCCTCGAGGCAAACAGATCGACCTGTGGCTGGCCAAAGCGGGTCCAGATTTGGGTCACCACATGTGGGTGTAGGGTCCAGTCCCCGTACTGCGGGTTTCCCCTGGACATTAAGTCTGCTCCCAAGTTCAGGGCTCCTGGAATGTGAGTGGCTCACAGTGACAACAGATTGATGCTGCTCCACATGATCAGTCTGCGAGCCAGCATGTGCAAAGGACGGGAACGTAACCCGCCCTGTCTGTTGATGTATGCCACAACAGTGGTGTTGTCTGTTCTGATCAGAACATGGTGGTTTCTCAACAGGGGAAGGAAGTGTATCAGTGCTAGAAAAGCTGCTAGCAATTCTAGCCAATTTATATGAGCACCCCTCTGTTGTGAGTCCCAGCTGCCGCTCACTGCTCTGCCCTCGTGAGTGGCACCCCAACCCGTGAGACTCGCGTCCGTGGTCACCACCTTTCTGGCTGTGACAGCCCCCAGTGACACCCCCTGAGTGAGAAATGTGGGATTTCTCCAACAGTGGAGTGCTGCAGCGCAGTCTGCTGTCACTCTGATATAGCGGTTGGTATGGCGCTTTCGATTTAGTCTCAGTGATGCAACCCATCGCTGAAATTCCCTCATATGCAGTCTGCCTAGTGGGATGACTGCCAGTGAAGACGCCATTAATCCCAGCATCTGCAGGCATTTTCTGAATGGGAGATATCTTCCCAACTGAAAAATGCCGGCATGTGATAGCATTTTTTTTTTTACTCTGTCCACAGAGAGACACGCTCTGTACGAGGCGGAGTTTAGAGCTATTCCTATGAAAGAGATGGCCTGAGCTGGCTGCAGGACACTCTTTTGGTAGTTTATGGTGAAACCCAGAGCCATCAGATGATCCACTGTCAACCTGGTGTGCTCCCTTCCCATTATTTCTGACTCTGATAGCAGCAGCCAGTCGTCTATGTATGTTGCTATGCGGATGCCCCGCCTCTTCAGTGGGGCTATGGCCGCCTCTGTGCATTTCACAAATACCCGAGGGCTCAGTGAGAGACCAAACGGCAGGACCTGGTACTCGTACATTCTGCCCTGAAACGCAAAGCGCAGGAATTTTCTGTGAGGCGGGTAAATAGGGATGTGAAAATATGTGTCCTTCAGGTCTATTGATGTAAACCAATCGCCTGGGCGCACTACATGCAGCAGAGTGGTGGTCGTCAACATCCTGAATTTGTATGACCTCAGATGCTGATTCAGAGCCCGTAGGTCCAGTATCGGACGTAGTCCCCCTCCCTTCTTGGGCACAAGAAAATACCTTGAGTAAAAGCCGCATTGGCTCTGCTCCTGGGGTATTTCTCGTACTGCTCCCTTTGATAGCAAGGTAGTTATTTCTTCTTGCAGGATCCTGGCTGATTCGCCTTTCGCAAGAGAGAAAATCACTTTGTGAAATCTGGGAGGGGTGGTTGCGAATTGCAAACGATAGCCTCGCTCTAATGTCCTCACAACCCATTCTGGCGCAGCGAGAGCTCGCCATCTCTCTATTCTTGCTGACAGCGGCCCCAAAGATAGGCGCTCCACAGTAGACGGAGCTCTGGCTCCCTCTTGTGGTGGAAACTGGTCCTTCTGACCAGACCCGACTGCGCATGCGCGAGCGGCCCTCGCTTGACCAGCGCTTATGGGGCCGGACACCACTGAGGGAATCAACCCCGGTGGTGTCTGGGTGCGTGGGGACATTATGTTTTTCAACATACTGTAACGTTCACAAGAACCAGACGGTTGGGGTCTCAGTTTGTCCGTTTATTCGGCACATAAGCCAGCGGGTTGTTAACTCAGGGGGAAGCGCTCTCGAACTACACCTCTCTTCAGCCTGGCACACACACAGAACAACCAGGTCCCCCCACCCCTTCCTGTACACCACCCTCACTACTTCCTGCAGCCCAACCAAACATGAATCTTAAAGGAACAACAACAGTGTGCAGAGAAAACCAACATGTCACTGTCCAGTAACACTTAACCATCGTTACACTGCCCCCCCAGCAATAAGTTCCTCGTCCCCGAGGGAACGACACAGTCTCTGAGGCGGGGCGGTAGCCTACGTTCCCTCCTTGACCTCCTGAGCCCCTGAGGAGGACGCGGAGCTTCGGGGCTTTGGGGTGAAGAGTCCGAGGGGGGGGGAACGCAGCCCCGGTCGGGGGCCCCTCTGAGCAGGGTCATGGACGCTCTGTACACGTCCCTCTGGAAAGGAGGGGAGGGACTGTCCTCTGTAGGGGGCCATCCGGTCTCTGTGCAGCGCTACTATCCTCCCCCTAGGAGGCAACTGCACCCTGTAAACAACCTCCCCCACTCGCTCTAGGACGCTGCAAGGCCCCACCCAGCTGCTATCCAGTTTAGGACACCGTCCCTTCTTCCTCTTTGGGCTGTAGACCCACACCAGCTCCCCAGCACGGAAGTGCCTCCCTTTAGTGGTGATGTCGTAATTCCTCTTTTGGCGCAGGCCTGCCTTCGCCAGCTGCTCTCGGGCGTAGGAATGTGCAGAATCCAGCCGGTCCTGCAGCTTCCTTGCGTAGTCCCGGCCCGGTGGTGCCTCTGGCGCGTCCGGGGGTTTCCCAAAAGCCAACTCTGCAGGAGTTCTCAGCTCTCTCCCTAACATAAGCAGGGCAGGCGTACATTGGGTGGAGTCCTGCACTGCCGACCTGTAGGCCATGAGGGTAAGGGGAAGATGGTAATCCCAGTCCCGTTGGTGTTCTGAGGTAAGGATGGCTAGCTGCTGGGCCAGCGTCCTGTTAAACCTTTCCACCAGCCCATCGCTTTGGGGGTGAAGTGGGGTGGTGCGGGTTTTCTTAGTCCCAAGGCGTTCACACATGGCAGCAAATACCTTGGACTCAAAGTTACGCCCCTGGTCACTGTGGAGGGTCTCTGCTGTTCCAAAGCGGCTGAACATCCCCTCCACTAATACATCAGCGACCGTCTCAGCCTCCTGATCTGGGATGGCGTATGCTTCCGGCCACTTGGTAAAATAGTCCATGGCCACAAGAACATAGCGGTTTCCTCTGTCTGTGCGAGGAAATGGGCCCATGACGTCCACAGCTACTCGCTCCATTGGGGCTCCTGCTGGTTGCTGCTGAAGCTGAGCCCGGGACTGGTCTTGTGGCCCTTTGTGTGAGGAACATGCATCACAGCTGCGGCAAAAGTCCTCCACATCCCTCCGCTGTTGACCCCAGTAATAGCCCTGGCGGAGGCGGCGAAGAGTCTTGGAGACCCCAAAGTGGCCAGAGCCAGTGCTCCCATGGCAGGCTCCCAGCACAGCTGACCTCAGCGACCTTGGCACCACAACCTGCCACCTCTCCTCCCCCGTGGCAGGATCCTTCCAGGCACGCTCCAACACCCCCTCCTTCAGCCTGAGAGCTGCAAACTTGGCCCACAGCCCCCTGGTACAGATGGAAAACCCAGTGACCTCATCCCAAAGGGGTTGCTCCCCCTTCTCCAGCCACTGCAGGACCGGCAGCAGGTCTGTGTCTTGTTCCTGCCGTGCCCTCCACTCCGCTGCATCCACCACCAGAAGAACCCTGCAGGCGAGCTGTGCTGCTCCGTCTATTGTCGTGAGTTCCCGCTCTATTTCCTCTCGCTTCTCACAGTAACGGCAGCCAGCTGCAGCACATGGGCGGCGAGAGAGGGCGTCTGCGTTAGAATGGTGCGTCCCTGCTCTGTGCTCCACGGTGAAATTGAAGGCTTGGAGCTCCTCCAGCCAGCGAGCCACCTGTCCCTCTGGCTCCCTGAAAGACATCAGCCACTGAAGGGCAGCATGATCAGTTCTGACAACAAATGCTGTGCCGCACAGGTAGTATTTAAAGTGTCTCACCCCCGCCACCACAGCCAACAGCTCTCGTCGTGTGACACAGTAGCGCCGCTCGCTCCTGTTCAGGACCCGGCTGAAGTACGCCACCACCTTCTCCCCTTCCGGTCCAACCTGCGACAACACCGCTCCCAGCCCCACATTACTTGCGTCAGTGTCCAGGACAAAAGGCAGGGCGGGGTCAGGGGGGGCAAGGACTGGGGACTCTGTCAGCGATCTGCGGAGGGTGTCGAACGCCTGCTGACAGTCCTGGGTCCAGATGAAGTCACGGTCCTTCTGCAGCAGGTGGAAGAGTGGTGCGGCTATGGAGGAAAAGCCCTTCACAAACCTCCTGTAATAAGACGCCAGTCCTAGGAAGCTTTTGAGCTGTTTCTGGTCTGCTGGTGTGGGCCACTCGGTAATGGTGTGAATTTTTTCCTCCAAAGTGCTGATGCCCTCACGACCCAGCTTGTGGCCCAGAAACTCCACCTCCCTCCTCATGAAGTGGCACTTGTCGGGATGCAGCTTCAGGCCTGCAGCCGCCACCCTCTCCAACACTTGTCTCAGGGCATCCAGGGCAGCATCAAAGGAGCTCCCGTGCACTAGAAGATCATCCAGGTAAACCAGACACCGTTGCCGTGGGACGCCAGCCAGCACACTGTCCATGAGCCTCTCGAAGGTCGCAGGAGCGTTGCAAAGGCCAAAACTCAGGACTTTGAACTGCCATAGTCCCCTGTTAGTGCAGAAGGCTGTCTTCGGTCTGGATTCCGGGGACAGTGGCACCTGCCAGTAGCCACTCCGCAGGTCCAGGGTGGAAAACCAGGAGGACCCGGCTACTAAGTCGAGGGACTCATCAATCCTGGGAAGGGGGTAAGAGTCTTTCTTCGTCACTTTGTTGAGTGGTCTGTAGTCCACACAGAAACGCATCCTAGGACTTTTTTTCTTAGGCACCATCACCACCGCGGAGGCCCACGGGCTATCAGATGGTTCTATGATGCCCGCCTTCATCATTTCACACAGCTCCCTGTCTGCAGCCTCCTGATGAGCCAGGGGCAGGCGGCGGGGGCGCACTTTAATAGGCTGGGCATCCCCGGTCTCAATGACGTGCTCTACCAAGTGTGTCAAGCCAACATCACTTTCTTTCAGGGCAAAAATGTCACTAAACTCTTTTAGTACCTGCCATAGACTCTCTTGCTGCTGTGGAGTCAGCCCCTCACAGTTCTTTGACCAGATACTCCTCACTGCTGAGAGCCTCTCCTCCTCCTCCTCCTCCGCTCGCTGTTCTGCTGGCGGGTCTGCAGGGGTCTCTGCGGTGGAGGTGGACGCCGCGGCAGATGCTGTGCAGACCGGGGGAGGAATAAGCGGCACCTTCTTCCCATCAGGGAGTACGAGGAGGCCTTTGCCTAAGTCCAGTACACCACCAATGGCTCGTAAAAAATCCAGCCCAAGGATGCAGGCGTCCTGCACGTCAGCCACCCAGGCAGCATAAGACACACCGAGGTCCCCCACCTTGAACTGGAACACTCCCTTCCCTCTCATTGGGGCCAGATCACCGGTCACAGTCTTAAGTTGCACGTTAGTCGGTTGTACAGCAGCTCCGGTTGGGACAATATCGGGTCGGACCAGCGTTGCATTGGATCCCGTGTCCAGCAGGGCCGTACAGGACACCCCCGCAATCGTCACTGGAACATGGCAAAAGCCGCCAACCTGGGTCCAGCCCACAGTGATGGCCGCACCGGGTGGAGGTGGCGGTGGTGTGGGGATGTCGTTCTCCCAGGCCCGTGTACTCCCGCCTACACGGGCCCGTGGGCGTTTCCCTGAACCGCTGCAAGCTTGGGGCACTGCCTGATGAGGTGTCCGACTTGTCCACATCCCCAGCAGCTCTGAGGTCGGCGGTGTGGGCCAGCCCGAGGGGAAGGCGACTGCAGCGAAGCTGTCTGCACCAAACTGCACAGGCCCGCTGGCGTCTCCATCTGTTCCACAGGTGCTGACACAGCCCTCACCACGTGTGCGTCGTCAGCGCCCCCAGAGGATCCTGCAAGCATCTCCCTCTCCAACGCTAGCTCCAGGGCTGCACTGAGTGTGGCCGGCCGAGCAAGCTGAGTTTGCATGCGGAGCTCTTTAGGGCTCAGGGCCTGCAGGAACTGGTCCCGAGCTAACTCCGCCTGCACTGATGGTGGCATGCTGTCATACGCCCTCCGGCAAAGGCACTCGACTTCATGGGCCAAAATGCGGAGGGGCTCACCTGGCAATCTGCGTCTGTTGTGGAACTCCGACCTCAGCAGCACTGGTTGGTTATACTGCCCGAAGCGCCTCTGAAGTGCTCCGACCAGAGCATTATAATCTCCCCTCTGCTCCTCGGTCAGCAGCAGCAGGCATGCAGCTGCATCCTCACACAGGCACAAAGCCAATTGGAGAGCTTTATGTTCCTCAGACCAGCCAGCTGCAACAGCTAACAGCTCGAACTGTGCGATAAACACTTCCCATGGCGTCTTGCCGCTGAACTTAGGCGTTTTTATATTCGCTGCAGCTTGCTGGGCGCCGCCATGTTTGTTTACATCACGTGACGGCGCGCCAAGCGAGGTCGACTCCTTCCCGCCGGAATCGCGGCCGCTGTGCGAACAGTTCCCGAGCCTAGTCAAACCTGGAGAAAATCCAGCCTCGGCAGACAGCCGCAGCGCCGTTTCCCTCACTCCATGGGCGGGCGAGCGCGGACGAACCTCCCTCTCCTCCGTCTCCTTCTTAATCCTGCCCGGCAACATCCTCGTCTCGTAACGGCAAGCGTCGCCGGCAACAGGGTCTCGGGCGTTCTGGGGTTCTTTTTTCTTTCTTCACTTCTGACACCAATGTAACGTTCACAAGAACCAGACGGTTGGGGTCTCAGTTTGTCCGTTTATTCGGCACATAAGCCAGCGGGTTGTTAACTCAGGGGGAAGCGCTCTCGAACTACACCTCTCTTCAGCCTGGCACACACACAGAACAACCAGGTCCCCCCACCCCTTCCTGTACACCACCCTCACTACTTCCTGCAGCCCAACCAAACATGAATCTTAAAGGAACAACAACAGTGTGCAGAGAAAACCAACATGTCACTGTCCAGTAACACTTAACCATCGTTACAATACTTTCTGTGTTTTTCACACATTTTTCCCGTGCCCTTGGCAACATGCCTGGATGCAACGGGTGAGTTTTTTTAATAAACAGTGTGTTTTGTGAGACAGACATGCTTGATTCAGCTGAACAGCGTTTCGTCGTCTCTTTTTTGAAATCCGCTCTGTGGGATCCAACTCGAGTCCCAGGCGCTGAAAGGTGGAGGCAGAACACACTTCTCCGAACGGGCTCCGGAACTGAGCCCTGGAGTGAACTTGGAGCCCGGGCTGGTCCGGCTCCGATCTCCCCGTGGGGGATGTTAGGCAGTCCGCTTCTTCTTGCGGTCCGACTGCTTGGCTGGTGGTGGGGCACCCTGAGCGGCAGCAGGCGGGACGTGTTTCTTGGGCCAGTGGGTCTTAGGGTTCTGCGATCCTAGAGGACCCTGGGCCGCGACCTGCGGGGCTGGGCGGCGAGGGATTTTAAACGTCGGCACGCCGGCTGGACGGCTGGTGACCTGAGCGAACGTGCGGCGACCGGGTGGAGGCGCAGCCTGGGTCTTCCTAGGGAGACACAGCTGCAGGGCCTCTCCCTCTTTCTTCTTCTCCTCGCACCGTCTTTGCATGGTGGCAACGGCGGTCCCGAAAAGCCCAGCGGGGTCGATGCTTTCGTCCAGAATGTCACGTTTTTCTCTGTCCGAAAGCCCCGACAAGTTCAGCCATCTTGCCCTCTCCTGTAGGACGATGATGCTGAGGGCTCTGCCCGCCGCTTGTACTGCTGCTCTAGTGAGGTGGAGACACTGGTCCGTAACTACGCCCAGCTCTTCCCACAACTCGCTAGCATCCGGGTTCGCAGCAGCCTGGTCCTGGAGCTCCGCCGAGTAGGCTAGCAGGAGCGATGAGGCGTTCAATGCCCTCGCGGTGGTGGCAACCGATTTATACGCCTTGTCAGCCAGGGAGGACTGCAGGCGTTCGGCCTTGGAGGGCAGGGACGGACCAGATGACATGGAGAGTTTCTGGTTCGGGTGGAGATGAGAAGCCACCAGATTCTCCACTGTGGGAATTTGGTAGATGCCCTTCTCTTTCATTCCAGCGCAGTCAAACGCCGCCGCTCCCTGCACGGGGTTGGGTGACGAAAATGGCTTTGCCCAGCAGCGTGTGACCTCGTCCACGCATTCGGGGAAAAGCGGCAGTACCTGCTTAGTAGTGCGCTTTGCTTTGGGGAGCCTTTTACCCTCGTATCGTGAGGTGGAGGTCTCCGTTGTCACCGCGGGCCATGGGATTGCCAGCTTTTCAGCTGCCCGTTTTGCCACGTCAAATAGCTCCATGCCGCGGGACTGTGTGCCGGGGTTATCACAATCGGCCCCTTGTGTCGCAGAATTCCGACCAGAGGGGGCAAAGAAAACGTCGTCATCCTCGTCCGAGACGAGATGTTCCGACGCTCCCTCAGAGGATTCGCTGAGTAGCTCATCATTAGCCTCAAGGGAATCAAGCATAGCTTCGCAGCTGACCTCGGCATCATCCACCAGCGGGAGGACGACATCCATCTCGTCGCCCCAGCTGGTGCCTGGTGTGGCGGACTCAGTGTGCTCCATCGGTGGGCCGATTGGAGACAGCATTGAGTCCTCCTTCGACAGGCTAGCCTGGCGGGCTAGCCTTCGGCGAAGGCTTTTTAGGGTGAAGCGAGCGCAGTGTTCGCATATACCCGGTGTGGAAATAGCCGCTTGGGCGTGTTGCAGCCTGAGGCACATCACACACGCGTCATGTGTATCTGAACCTGAGATTTTGCAACCGCAGGGGCAAATTCTGGGCAGCGGTTTGCAGTCTGCCATATTAAGGAAGCTTGGTGTAGCTAGCTTGGAATGGCTGGACGGCTAACGCTGATCCTTTTTTTTTTTTTTGTTTCTTCTCTCGGTCGGGTAGCTATGGTGAGGTAGTATGACCTGGCTAGTGTGGTGGCTAGCGCTTGTGCTACTTGGCTTGGTGACCGTGTGTAGCAAAGACAGCTCTCCGACCTGGCTCTGTGGTGAAGAGCAGGCGACTCGAAACGCGAGCCGTGCTGGCGCCCGGTGACCAAGGTGTTAGCTTGCTCGTGTGGACAGTTAAGCTAGCACTCACGTTCGCAGTCAGGAGAGATGAGGTTTCTAAGAAGCGAGAAGAGGAAATTGAATGACGGGTGACGCTGCGTCACACCCTTTTATAGGGAGGAGGGTGGCCCCTCCCTGACGCAAGCGTCACGACTGCCAGCCAATACTGGCTGGAGTAATGATATAGAGGCTTCTGAGGACAACGCTGAGAGAGCGTTCCCCATAGTGAGACACCGAAACGAATGTTTGAAAGAGAACCTAGTTTATTATGTCATTTGTTTCTTGTTACAGAACCAACACACACAGAAGGAAGACCTGAAGTGTAGCTTGCTCCTATTTTTCAATACAAGAACATCTGCTTTTTAATTACCGCCCCCAGAAGGTAGAACTGCGGTAACTCTTAGAACAGGGTACTCCAAACAGAAGTTGCTTAATAATAGTGTTGTGTCAGGATGTGTATGGCAGCTTCATTGTAAGGTCCATCATGACTATTACAGTGTAACAACAAATACTGCCAAATATAATGTGTACCTTGTTTAAATAACAATGAATGGGCTTTCACGCAGCTGCATTCTAAAATCAAGAGCCAAAGACTTAATAATAAGCTTATCGTGAATATCGTCCTGGCTACTGTAAATTCTCCACTCTCAGTTTATTCTACCTTATCTCAGTTTTTCTCCATTACTTTAATGCACTGTTAACAATAGCCCCATTTTCATTAATATGCCACACAAATATTGAACCATGTCCCACGCTTCAAAACAGGAAATTAATGTTTCAGCCACAGTCAGTGAAACTGAGGAACTCATGACGCATTCATGTTCCTGCCTGTATACTGGCCCTTTTACGTAAACTGAAGATTGAAGACACAGTTCTACAGTTTTCCCAGTGTTGTGTGGCTTTATTTCGAACATGTTAAAATAACATAACAATAACAAAGAAAACAAAGAAACAAGCAGAAAAAATCAATGTGACTGTACTGTACTGTACAATGGCTATTTCTGAAGACTACTTAAAAAATAACAAGAAAGCTTGGCTGACAGAGGCCAGGCTGTGCTGAAGAATAAATGTGGATATCAAGCTTGTTGAACTGCGCAAACTGTTTTTTGCTCATATTTCCATATATATTTGCACATGTTTCAATAAATCACTACACCTATTCCCCATTTTCCAAGCAAGACATAATGAAATGAGGTGCGGCATGAGATTTCACAGCACTGTACTAATACTGACAGATGTTACAGTGAATAAGCCACATTTTTTTTTCAATAAACAAAACTGTATAAATTTTAAAATCTTAGTACATACCAGCATTTGTGTTGAATGCTTTGAAACTAAAGCTCATATGTGATTTAAAGGGAAACTAACTCTTTAAATTCAATCGCCTAAAGGTCAACTATGAGTCATGAATCATGTTATTGTAAAAAATGCTTGAATGCTTGTCTTCTGAATTTGGAAGTGTAAATTATAAAAGAAATATTATTCTGCATGGAGCAGAGAAAAGCAAAGAAACAACACGCGCACTTTGCCAGTTTAATGTGTGCTTAAATCTTCTCATTAGGTCTAATACCCTTTCAGTAAATAACATTCATTGCTATTCTGCCTGTGTTGAAATGGTTTTAAAGAGATGATGCCTACTGATTTCAGATGTTGCAGTGAAATTATTGTTTTGCCCAGCCCAGTATTATCAGTGAGCCTTGGCTATATAACAGAAATAAAACAATTTAGAAGCACTTTAAAGGCTGACTTGTTCCTACAGTTAATCCCATGTTTTCCATTTAAATAGGAAAAGTGCAAAACACAAATTGTAAAGCAAACCATTACTGATGATATAGCAGTCATTTATCTTTTATAAAATTTTAAAATAATTAAATGGGAATTTTAAAACAGAGAAATCCTTTGATACAACTGTAGAACTTCAGGAAAGACACTTGTCTTGCGTCTTATTGTACTGTACTTACTCTTTTGCTTTAAGAATGCAATAAGATCTGATGATTATATTATCCTTAATATATTATGACGTCAACACTTTAAAAGCATCCCATCGTTTTTATGTCGCGACAATAACATACAATAACGTTTCATTTCTATCCACAAAAGCCTAGCAACCACATAGCAAATCGTTGTGTAGTGCGGTGATATTGGCAGTAGATGGCGCCACTGTTTTTCCTTTCGCGTTTGGGCCCAAATCTCAGTTTTCTCCTTCTTCCAGGTGCGGAGGTTTGGCCTTTCCGCTCTCCGTACAGGAATGTGAGCACTGCATTACGTCAGTCATCCTGCCAGCGGCGAGAGAACAGCTCCGTCCAGGAGGTCTCAGCTCACTGCTTTCTCTCTCTCTCTGTGGAGGATTAAAGGCGTTTGTGTTTTCTTCCTGCTGTGTTTAGAGGTGGGAATCTCGGACGGGGAAGAACGAAAGCGTGAAGCGGCTCATGACAACTCTCCTCTTCAGTATGAGGAGTTAGTGAAAAAACAAAAAAAGGGACCTGAATATCGACGACACTCTCGCGGAGTAGATGGAGGAACCAGGAGGTAAAGTGGTATTCCACACTGTACCTTTACATTGAAGTGATGCTACATTGCAGTGATGTAAAAGAGCACCATCTCTCTGTCTGAAGCGCTCAGCTCACGCAATGTTTTTACCTTTAAAAACTGGGCTTTTTGGAGACCGAGCGCAGCGGCGCGATTGTTTGCTCGCTCAAATCCAGATCCCAGTTAAACCAGTATTGCAATTTTCACATGAGGTTTCTGCGCTACACCTATTTACAGGGGAGGCTCGTTTCTTTCTTTGCAGATAAGTGTTACTGTGTGGGCTGTAGAGGAAAGATTCAAGACTCGTTTCAAATGAAAGTCCTCCAGGACACTTGGCACAACGCCTGCTTCAAGTAAGTGGCTGCAGATCCTGATTTTAAGGACCCTCATTACTGTCATGAGCACAGTTTTGTCACTCATACTCCGATGGCTGGAGACTGTTTGTGTATAAGGAGGTGTTAGCTCGCGCTGACACAGACAGTTGTTTGTGTGGTTGATTTTGTGTGTGTGTTTGTAGTTTACTCTGTTTGGATGTACTTACAAATGGACCTGTGGATAATCCCAGAATTTTCTGTTCTGTCGCCTAAACACAGACTCGTGTCTGTTTTCAACTGTTCTCCATCGTTTTTGTGCACAAAATGTCCTCTGTAGAATGTCATTCGGCAGTCCCAGCTGACAGATCGCCTCCCCAGGAGAACTTTGCCCCTTCTGCTCTTAAGCTTAATGATTGCCGCCGTGGAGATGATGTGAGCTCTCTGGTTCGTACAGGTCACTGACCATATTTTTGTGTGCAGCAGTAAACCTGCAGTTTGATGTCAACATACTGCACATGCCAATATTATATAACACACAGAGGGTTTTTCCCCATGGAGATCAGTTGAAGGTTGTTGTTTTTTCCCTCCGTGTTAAATAAGGAAGCTCAGGTTGTTTAACAGGAATGACATGCGGTATTTCAGCTTACTGCGGGATCGCAGTTGCATTTGCTGGGTTGTATTTAACTAACTTTATAAAACTGATCAGCCAAAGCTGGCTGACTGAATCTGTGAAATATTGCTCATTAGTGAATGTTTTTTTTTCCCCTCTCTCTATCTCTGACTGAGAAGGCGCACCTAGCACACACAAGTACACCCAAACATGTGTTTGGGAGTGGATCAGGGTTCCTCTGGCACTAAAAATAGAACACATTTAATATTTTCTAGGTTGACTGAATCTTACAGCTGAAAAAAAGGGACTCTTAAGCCAGTATGCATGTGGCAGTGTCCTTGCACAACCTTTGATTTCACTCTTTTAAAGCACACACTTCTCAATAACACACAAAGCCTATTTATCTCAGCAGCAAGGTTCCTGACGCAGCTGCGTTACTCACCCTTGATGCTTTCCCTCCCTTTGTTCTTTTATACCTTTTCACATTTTTGGAATCCTGGTCATTTCTTTGTCTAATAACTTCCCTTCTTTAAAGTTTCTGCATATATGAAATATTTTTCTTGGGTGTTTGTTTTGTTTTTTTTTCTAAGCACCATTGTAAGCTGATGCCATCGTCGCTCACATTCTTTGCAAGACATAACTCGTTAAGCAAACAAAAATAAAAATGTCCTTGCAGATGTGATACCCTGTGGTGATCCCATTCTCTATTGTCAACATGCTGCCCCTCTGCCCTCCGTATACCTCCACCTTCTGTAACATTCTTGTGAGGTGGCGTCACTCTTGTTCCAGTAAACCTGGCAGTGTTATTCAGGCCTATAGGTAATGGCACATTCAGCTCTGCAGCGTTCTGCATTCCTAGACGGCGAATCAGAGATGTGAGCTCTCTGTCTCAAACACTACAGAAGCCTTTGTGTTGTTGGCTTTTTTTTTTTTCTTTTTTCTTTTTTTAGACAAAACTATTTCCTATCTTGTTCACTGCTTTCCACCTGCATAACTGCAGATCTTATTGCATTTTTTCTATGGTTAAAAATAGTCTTTCCCATACTGGGGAGAGTTGTTTAACCAAAAATAGAAGCCACAGCTAGATTTGTACAACGCTACTATTTTTCTTTTATGCCTTCATTTACATTTTGGTGTTGCCTCGTACTTATACATTATAGACTTTAAATTCAGTGAAATTCAACAATTGTTTTGCTTTCAAGGAAAACAACCCCCCCAAAAAGCCTTCTGCTTATGTACACGTTTACAGAGCACCGGGTGCACACGAGCATTATTTAGAAGATGTGGATGAGTGGATGTTTGCGCCTCATTTAGCCTACCTGTGAAGACATTGCATCTGGATGTGCTGTTGGAAGCAGGCCAGCCAGTGGAGGCTGTAAAGGATGCTTTGGAAAATGTGGAAAGTCTTATGTCCTTCTTGTGGAGGTTACTTAGGTACAAGCAGCATTGCAAGTACTTCTCCTGATGGCTGTGTCCTCTATTGGCATAATAAAAGTTGAAGGTGTTGACTTGGCCTCCAAATTCTCCATATCTGACTCCAGCCGAGCAGTTGTGGGGTGTGTCCAGTATAAACGGGTCTGATGGAGGCCCAATTTCACAACTTTGAGGACTTAAAGGAGCTGTGGTGAACTTGTTGGTGCTGATGCTGTTGCACACAGTGAAATACACCTTTGTCAGGCTTTCAAGGCCACATGTAAAAGATCATCTCAGTGTCTATTTCTATCATTACTGCCACACTTTAACAAAGGACTCCAACGGCAATGGATATTTAAGGAAACAAGTAATGTTTACTGTGTAGTGTTTGTGCAGCCAACGTGACTGTAACCACCTGAGTTAAGTGCACACGCCCATTCAGCACCATGTATACGAGGAATTTAGGTGTTTTTATAAGCTTACTTGCATTACTTAATGTAGATGGTAAAAGGAACAAAGTGTACAATACAATTTTGTATATGAATGCTTTTTGTTCAGAACAAGTTTTTCTTTGTATGTTTGTTTTCTCTCCTCCACCGAGACACACAGTATGTTGTACATTCAGTATTTTTGAAGAAATACACCTTTTTTTCTTCTTCTTTGTAACTATTGTATCTATTGAAGGGACAATGAGAGTGTTGATACCTCCAGTCGTTGTTGGTGCTGTGCTGACATTACTTGTCTGTGTGCTACAGTTTGACAAATACTGAATGTTTCAGGCTGATGGCAATGTCTGAGTGCTACAACAATCAAATGTGTATTGTGGCCTATTTATTTATTTTTAACTTAGTCACTTTATTAGTTACATCTTGTCAGTAATAGGTTGGACCTGCGTTTGTGTTCATAACTGCCTTAAGTCTTCATGGCATAGATTCATCTTCAGAGATTATAATCCACACTGATGTGATAGCATCACGCTGTTGCTGCAGATTTCTCAGCTGCACATCCATGATGTGACTCTCCCGTTCCACCACATCCCAAGGGTGCTCTATCAGGGTGAGATCTGGAGATTGTGGAGGCCATTTGAGTACAATGAATTCATTGTGATGTTTAAGAGACCAGTTTGAGATGATTTCAGCTTTGTGATATGGTGCGTTATTTCACTGGAAAAAGCTTTACTTTTACTTTCTTTTTTTTATTATTTTAGAATAAGAATTTATAATTATTATTGTGTGTGTTGTATATTGTAATATGTCAGGGGCAACCTTTTGGGAAATCTGAACAGGTACTAAAACAAAAGCACACAACCTTTTTAAAGCTGAAGACGCCGGACTCCATCAGGCAGCTAGTAATAACATTTTTACCAAAGCAACAAATTCTAAAAATGAGGCTTTTATTTGATTTTATTTTGTGTGAGTTTTCCAAGTTCGCAAAATCATTTCCGAATATTTTTTTCAATTTAAGTAGTTTAAGTTAACTAATATGTTTTTCACTTCTAGTAGTTTTTAGTTTTGTTTTAGTTAACTATAATAACCTCGTGTCAGACTACCATCCGAATGCTGCGGCAGAAACTGAGACTCATTAAGACCGGGCAAAATTTTAAAAGTTGGCACTGTAATTGTATTGCAGCAGAAACGAGTCAATAATAATATAATGCAGCATCTGTATTTTCTCCCACTCCTAATGATGTTTGATAACGTTATTAATCATTTAATGAAAATGCCAAATTTGTGTAATATTGTGTCACACCCAGACATCAGATGTTTGGCCTTTTAGTGCAGTTGTGACCACAGCAGCTTAGCAAGCGTTACTCATGCAATCTTGACTTCAGGATAATTGTTCTGCTCTGTTACTCCTCATCACAGCACAGTGTGATACACCAGGCTGTATCTTGTGTCCTTTTCTTTTATGTTGCTTTCATGTCAGAGGAAAAAGGTTTGTTTCCTGACACAAATATGGATCTGTTTCATGTCACGTCCTCTCTGCCTCAGAGCCAGCTGTTCCCTCATTCTCCACTTTTCTCTCTGCAGCACAGACACAAACATGTGGTCTTTCCTCCAAAGGACAGCTCCTTCTTAAGTAATGCCAGAAAACTCTGAAATATTTGGAGTCTGTGCCAAAGTCAATAATCCTGGATGAACTATACCTACAGTGGAGAGAACAACGTGATACGCGGGTCTCAGCTGAAGACTGGAGCCAGCACCAAAAGAATAAAAATGCGTACGATAAGCATTTAAAATAATGTTTTTGTCTTCATCGAGAATCTGATGCTTTTCATCTACAGTGGGGCAAAAAAGTATTTAGTCAGCCACCGATTGTGCAAGTTCCCCCACCTAAAATGATGACAGAGGTCAGTAATTTGCACCAGAGGTACACTTCAACTGTGAGAGACAGAATTCTGTCTCTCACAGTTGGGGGGGGAACTTGCACAATCGGTGGCTGACTAAATACTTTTTTGCCCCACTGTAACTGGCAAAATAATCATGCTGGGAACCACTCTAAACTGAAAGTAGTTGACTGTTTAATATTATAGCCGTTCCTCTACGCAGCCAGTATATTATCTCACATCTGCTGTTAGTTTTGTGCATAAGTTCGAGAGAAATCAATGCAGTGAACAGCTTTTTCTTTCCTGTTCAAGTCCAAATAGTCGACTGTCCTGACGTCTCTTTTTCACTGTGACTCATTTGTCTACATGTCATCACCAATACATCA
This sequence comes from Rhamphochromis sp. 'chilingali', assembly GCF_963969265.1. Taxonomy (NCBI): domain Eukaryota; kingdom Metazoa; phylum Chordata; class Actinopteri; order Cichliformes; family Cichlidae; genus Rhamphochromis; species Rhamphochromis sp. 'chilingali'. The sequence goes on from NC_137937.1 coordinate 20,766,380, forward strand.
GGATTCTTCTTCAGGTGAATGTGTAACCAAGGTGGAGAGGGGGAAAAAAAAAGCTTGAGGAATCATTTGCAAAGTCGGGCAAAAGTGGCTCCAGAGGCTTCAGTAAGCCGATCTCTCATAAAGTGGCTCATCCTGGTTCGGGCCCTGGCAGTTAAATCTGCTGCCATCATTTTTGCATAACCAGTGCAGCTTGTTCAAGGAGCGCTCAGTGCCTGCAGGTGCTTCCCAGTCTGCTGGTAACTTCAGCATTCTTCACTCTGAACACTTTGTCTCAGTCTCAGGCATTAACGTCCTCTTACCTCTGCCAAATATCAGTTTCGATTAGCAGCTAGTCATTTAACAGGAGCAGCAGTTGGCACTATTTATAATGGTAGTGCTAGCTTTTACTATCACGCTTTGTTAGACTGTTGAAGGAAGAGAAGTACAATGAGAGACACTCAGAAATCCTAAACCCCAGGATGGGTTTCTGAGCTAATGTGGCTAACGGCATGACTTGTTAGTATTTAATATGACCTACTTAAGAAAATGAACTGTAATCAAAAGCTGTATTATAGCCCAACTGGATAATTTGAGGACTTTGCCTCTGTAGAGTCTTATCTTGAGCCTGCTTATAGGTTGTTGTCCTGAATCCCATTAAGCACTGAATAAGGACTTGGCAGCTATAAAGGCACTGCGCAGTCATCAAGTAAGAAAAGTTCTCCCAAATCCAACATCTGCTTCTTCAAAAGTGGAGCATTTTTATTTAGTTAGTTACTTTTGTGATCCCTGCCTCTCTAACAGTGCAAGCCCCAGGGCATTTCAGCGACAAGGTATTCGTACTGTTGTACACCTTGTAAAACAAGGCATGTTATATGTGTGGAATTGACAATTGGCAAAGCGATCAGAATTTTTGTTACAGCTTTTCTCGTGTGATGCTTTTACTCAATTATTTTATTTTAAAGACAGTTCTTGAAAAAAAAGTTCCATATTCTTGAGACATTCATTGATAAATCAAAAATTACACTGAGATTCGTTAATATTTTTTGGTACATCACCAAGTATAAATGGTATAAAACACAGATATGGCACTGTGGTGTCACCCTTCGTTTTTGGACTCCACATTTTGAAGCTAAGCTGTAGCCATGTTTTTGTTTGTTTGTTTGTTTTAAGCCAGCTGTTACCTTTATACAGTTGAAGGGTGGAGTGCGATTCAGCAAACGTGGTTCACATGCTGCATTTATAAATTGTGTGGGTGCAACACAGACACACCTATCAGCTTATTAGTTCTAAGCAGTGGATTAATGTAATCTTACTCGCCAAGCAGGAGCACAAGCTTCTAGAATGAGCCAGCGAGCACGCAGCAAGCCATATCATTAGTCAGATAATCCATTTAAAAAGCTCCAATAGCACACACACAATGAAGAGGTTCAATCCAATGACCACATAATTTCCTCAGGGATTAATAAAATATTCTGATTCTGATTTCGAAGGTCTAGATGATGCTGATAACAGATAACTGAATTATATCCATGGATGAGTTATAGAAAGTTCAGCCCCAATATGATTTTCAAAGCTGTGAAGTTTTTGTCACCCTTTTTGGCTACTTGAGGAGTTGCAGTTTTTGCTACTTCTGCATTCGCTGAATTTTTCAGTTCCAGACGTTGACCCTTGATTACAAAGGCAGAGTGAGGAGGGTCTGCCAAGTGCAACAGAGTTAATGGACGTTTCACAGGACGCAGCACGTACAAACAAAAGTCCAAAGTTTTCATTCTTTATGTTTCTTGAAATTTTAAAAACTGCTAGATTAACAAGCAAAACCGATTTTATTTATCCGTGTTTGCTTATTTTTGATTCATTTTTAACTTGTAGACATCAAAGTCACTTGTAGCACGTTTGCAACTGATTAAACTTCTGATTAAAAACGTCAATATTTTTGCAAGAAACTGTCCACATGGCGTTATCACCACAGAGTAAAGGTTTTAAAGTCAGCAGCATCATTGAGGAGGCAGATTTCACTGGCTGACTGCCCACGCTGCACCCCTAGGTATGTGTGGCTGCCCTGACCTCACAGGTGGTTTACTGGATGAGAATTTAGGGCAGTTTGGATTTTGTTTTTTTGGTTTGTTTCCTACGTTGTGCATGAGAAACTGTTCAAAAAACACACTTTTTTTTTTTTTTTTAAGAGATATTGCGGATGCTGAAGTTAAGATAAGAAACATTAGAAATATTGGAAAATCTAAATGCTTGGCTGCTTTTGTGCACAGTCAGTATTCTCTATCAGCATCTTTGGCTGGCTTTTCCCCTGCTGTGGATGTTGGATGTACAACACATATGAGACATATGTGTTGTACATCCAACATCCATGCAGTCAAACAGGCTTTTGAGACTCTGAGCGCCTTCATGTCATCATAGACATCTGCTTCACATTTCAAAATCCATTCTGAAATCTTTTGTTCTGCCTCCGTAACCCTGAGTGTTGGTTTTTTTCTGTCTCCTTAGATGTTCTGTGTGCTGTGACCACCTGACTAACTGGTACTATGAGAAGGACGGCAAGCTGTACTGTCGCAATCACTACTGGGAAAAGTTTGGAGAGCTCTGTCATGGTTGCTCTCTGCTCATGACTGGACCTGCGATGGTAAGTCTGCTGCTTTCATTCTTTTACTCCATTGTATGGAGGGTCTTTTGTTTTTCTTTTTTTAAGCTGTCGCTCAAAGACACTGGAATCTGAGCCAACACCTAATCAGCCCAGACTCCACTAATTTTACATCTCCAAGCACTCTATGGCCTGTAAAAACATTTAGATAACATTGTTAGTTGCTTTTGGCTGAGACAGCACATGTAAGCTCGGGTGTGGTATGTGAAATAGATGCACATCTCAGGCAGTCAGGATGCAATTAAAGGTGCGATCAGGTTGCATGTTTTTTTTTGGGAGGGGGTTGTGTCTTGTAAATCCAATAGAAGTTTTTACACAACATTGGCTGGGCTTCTTTTAATGCTTACATGACACGCTGACCTGGCCTGGCACTCAGCCCTCTTGTGTTAAAGACTTGAACATAACAGAGTATCCATACTCTGGTGTAGAATGAGAATTACAACCCGCCAGATCGGTTTTTTTGCTCTTTGCGCGTCTGGTACGTTTTGTTTTTTCTTTTGGAGACTCTCAACACTGGGTCGAGACTGTTTGACCACTGCTGTTTGCATGTGATTGCCTGGCTTTCAGCGTCTGTCTTGCCATGATCTTATAACACCAGTTGCCAACCTTTTCCCTGCCTACTTAAATAATGCCAGAAAGCCCACAGACCATGTTAGTACGCTCTGTTCCTGTTTCTGCTTACTGCTCCAGATTAACGTGCGTTAAAAGGCAGGGGGCAGTGTTTTTTTTGTGGCAGTTATTACATTTACAGATGAGTGATACTTCACATGGGCTGCTGCTGGACTTTGCAGAATGCGGTCTAGACTTTACTTGTGAATTACTTTCCCCCCCTTGAGGCCCCATTATGTTCCCTCTCAGTGCAGAACTTCTCCACAGTTCTCTGTTAATGCATGCCACACTCTGCCACTCACATTATGATCCGTACTGATGGTATAAAGAACAAATGCGCCTGCTTTTTGGGGTTTGTTTCTCCACAAAGAGAAAATGTAATTGATCAACTTGCCTTTATATTTTTTATTAAAGTAAAGAAACTGACATCCATTAAATTTAACCTAAATGTCAGGCAGCATCGATTTTTTTTTTAATATCTACAAATCAAAAACCTAAAACTGAGGTGGCCACAAATGGGGTCACTTCTCTAGCATGGAGCCAGGCTCAAGTTTTTCTTTTTGCCACCAAGCAACACACATAATGGAGTCCTCTATTTGGTTCTGGCATTCTGCTTCATCAGCCAGCAAAGCCAAGTGTTTTTGGCAGGGCATAGCTGGCACCGGAGCCTCTCAGCCAGAAAGAAAATCATTGTGGTCCATCAGCGGAGGAGGGTCATGCAGCGCTGCTGCTTGTTAAGTATTCAAGTCCAGAACACTATTGTTTCTGTCCTGGTCCAGCTGATTGTTAGTTCATTGATTCTTTGGAGATGTTTTTGGAATTCAGAGCACCGTGTTTATGATCAGTTTATGCAATCCCGCTTTTGTTTTCCACTGCCATATTTTTCTGCCCACAGCGGGGTCACCGTTAATTGTCCCTCACTTTGATCTGGCTTTGCCAAGTTTTTACTGCTCCGCACTGCTGTCTGAGCCTCAGGCAGGTTTGTGGCTGCTCTTAGTCACTGGTGGATTTTCTGTTCCTGGCTTAAAGGCAGGGAGGTACTGACAGACTCCTGATATGTCACAATGATTTGGCTGACATCACTTTAATCTCTCTGCAGCAGCAGGGAATCCTTTCACAGCATGAAGTTTCTGACTCAGAGCTGTGGCAATAATGTGGGAAAAATACTGAGCAACTCCCCATGTGCTTATTGCAAATAGCTGAGATAACTAATCCATAGTTTTAGGACTTTTGTTTGCATCAAAGACAAACAAATATCAAAGCTTTTGATTTATTTTTTCTATTCCAAAACGGTGAGAAAATCAGAGTTGCTGCTCTTCTGCTGGTGCTCCCTTTAAAGGTCACCATGGCAGATTATCTTCCTCTGTCACACCAACCCTCTGCATGGCCACCTTCATTACATCCATAGTTAAACCAAGCCCTGGCAGGGTCCGATATGTTTGATCTGGCAAACATTTTATGCCGTATACCATTCCTGACGCAACTCTCTCCATTTATCCGGGCTTGGGGCCAGCACTAGGAGTACCCCCACCGCTACCAAGCTCTGCTCACAGCTTGAAAGCATTAATATTGAAATCTAAAATCCCGTCCATTCTAGCACTGTTTTGAAAAATCTGTCCACACAAAGAGGCCACATCAGGAGCATGTCGAAACAAGAGATGATGATATAACCCTAAATTTCTAGAAATGTTCTCCAATCAGAAGTGACAAATAAGAACGCGGGACACAGGCTGATGGCAGAAAAAAGGAGTTAAAGGTGCACGGTTCTGAGGTTGCTTTTATTGTCCACTTGTAAACACAGAAAATCAGTTTCTCTAAATCTTTATCCTGGAAGATTTTTTTTAAATTCTCCTTTTTCAGTGACTTAGTCCATTCACAACGACCGTTTTAAGGCCAAAATGCATAAAACAAAATACCCATCCACATGTGGACGGGGCCTGAAACACATGGCTGTATTGGGCAGGTTTTGATAATTGGCGGTCTGGTCTAACAATACCAGGTGAATGTAATCTTTAAACCCTCTCAAGTCCTACTGATCCCCCCCCATTAACTTTCAATCGCTTTCACTTTATCCTCCTCGCCTCCTCCTCCTGTTTTTTCTTGTTGGGTACAGTTTCAGCACTTACTCCCATTGTTCCCAGGTCCACCATTTCAACTAGCGGGAAAACAAGAGCGCCATCCTCTTCCTGTTTTGGTTTCACAATCAAGCCTTCATTTTTGTACCTGGTTGTAGACAAAACTGTCCAATGTGTGCAAGATTGCTAGGCAAACACTTTAAGCCCAGGCATTTTTGTGCAATCGACTTGTATTTCATCACAAGTTAAAACCAAAACTTTGTCTATTGCCTATTTAATTACATAAATAGTCCTGAAATCAACATTTTACTTGTTTGCAAAGGGTAGACATGATCTCATCTTGCATGAAAGGGATGAAAACGGTGTGATGAAACTGAAGTCCTGCATGCATGTCAGAAAGGGATATCGATGACTGATACTCAGGCAGTGTCGGTGAGAAGCAGCTGAAAGTTTCAGACCATTGAAAGGGAGAAAGCCAGTAAGACGAGTGTGTCAGATCCCCAGAGGGTGATGTCATAGCAGATTCCAGACAGGCTGAGAGTGAAGCAGGTGTTACGGCTATGTCACCGCTCACGGTGGGAGGGAGGAGGGCAGAAAACAACACGCAGCTCACAGCTCACCACCAAAGCACAACAGAACAAGACAGCAGGCTCGTCGCGTTACTTCTGAATGGAGAACTAGCCCGTTTGTTTCTGCTTCCAGGTGGCTGGAGAACATAAGTACCATCCTGAGTGTTTTGTTTGCTTGAGCTGCAAGGTGGTCATTGAAGACCGGGACACCTACGCTTTAGTCGAGAGGTCAAAACTGTATTGGTAAGTCACCTGCACTGGATTTCTTTAAAGCTGTTTGTTGAGAACTGCTTAGAGCAGCAATTGTAGGGCCTTAACATACGTGTCTTGGTATGTAGGCTGATTTTCATAGTCTATAAGTAAAGGTTGTAAACTCATTTATACACCACTCCGACAGCCGTCCCATGAAAAATTAGCCAAGTGCTTCCAGCTAACGCCACCAGAGTAAACTGTTTTTATTTTTTTCATGCAGTGTCTTTAGAGTATTTAGTGAAGCCAGATATATTTTTACCTTCATGTTTAGAGTATTTTAAGTTTTTTAATTAACAATCATTTTCCCAGCATTCCTAAGCACTCAGATACATAGATATAGATAATGGGTATTTTATTGATCACACATGGGTAATTAGTGTACATAAAATAATATGTACACTATAAATCTAAGAAAAACCACAGCATAACTTCACTCATGCCTGATGCGGTTTCATCAGTGTGCCATATCTAAACTTCTATTTAACAGCCATAAGCTACACTCACGAGTGTTAAAACTTGACTATATTGGAAAATTGCTTTGATCCAGGAGTAGTCACAGCTTGGAGTCATATACTGTACCTTTTTTTTTGGTCAGCTGCCTGTCCCACATGATGATATAAGACTTAAAAATTTACCCAGAATGCAGTGTTTGAATTTTTATATCCAGTGAGTTATCGCAAAAATGGATAAAGCAGCCGATACACCAAAGCTTGTTTCTGTAACTCTATGGCACTGATATTAAATTGGTGCAATATTGATAGTAAAGCAAAAAGCTGTTGAGCAAAGATTAGATTTTACTTTAGGTTGCAACACTTGGTTGGTCTAAACTAAACTTGATCTTATGTGTTTTTCAACCCTGGACATTTCATGTGGTTCTTCTGCTGCGATTCAGTTTTATAGTCCTTTAATTAAAAATCCTTGTCCCCTCTTTTTCTAGAACGTCTTACATTTAATTGTACTGGCCAATGCCAGGAATGTCTTAAAAAGTTAATGTTCACCCTCAAGTATGTTTGCTCACGATTAGTTGGTCACTTCTGCATGACTTCCTGTTACTCTGTGCCCTCTGAACCAAACTTTAATAAAATGTGCTTCTGCATTCTCCTGGTGTGAACAGCGGAAAGTGCTACAAGCAGGAGGTTCTCACACCCATGTTGGAAAAACGCTCGTACGACTCGGTCCTGGACTCCCTGCCCCACACGGTGACCCTCATCTCGATGCCTTCTGCAGCCAATGGGAAGAGAGGCCTCTCTGTGTCAGTGCTGAGGGATGTCAATGGCTCAGCGAGTGTTCAGGTCAAAGAGTAAGTGGGACCTCGTGATGTCTGACTCCATGCCTGTCCTCGAGGCTCTGTGGGAACAGCATGAGTAATGCTTTACGTAACGTTGATTATAGGTTGACTAAATAGCAGGTGTGTGTAAATAAGCCACTGAAAAAAAAAGTACTTATTGACAGATTAATAATATATGGGAGTTTCTCGAGTCCTGGTGTCCTGGTGGGCAGACAGGACCGGCTGTTTTTAAACCAGCACATTTATTTCATAGTCCTCACTTACTCATGCTGCTGCTGTTTTTCAGGGTCAGAGGAATGCTTATTAGTCCAGAGGTTCGAAATGCCATCCATGTTGGAGACAGGATTCTGGAGATCAATGGCCTTCCTGTGGCGACATTGATGGAGCAGGAGGTGGGCTTACATATTATCTCTGATACTTATGGAGTCATAAGTGAAGTCATTCAGCCAAAGCCGATTAGTTTCATCGTTAATGCAATTCCTTGAGTGCACTTTCGCATAGCAATGTTGTTATACAATCGCTGCACATTTGATTTTTGACATTCTTCCCATTCCTCGATCGTTTTTACATAAGCTGGGAGACAAAGGTGTGTAATGACTGCACTTATAGGCTCATTCCCACGATCTCAGCGTTTTTGTGTTCGACTGGTTGGTTCCTTTTTAATATTTTTGTTATGTTAAAGATAACGAAAATATCAGAACAGAATTTCACCTGAAAAATAAAATAATGCATTAATGAAAAGAAATGCGCAATAAAAGGAAACTCATGTTGGGCAACAACATGAAGTAAGTGACATCATCATGAGCTTATGAATAGTTTGCTGCTGTTGAATGAAGACTAACTCACAGAACTTGATTTAGCTTCTTACTTTACTCGTACCATTAGCTGGTCATCTTTACCTGTCAGACTCTGCTGTGTCAAAGGGTGAACAGAGACACTATTATAACATTGCATGAACTGGGCTTTTAGTTTCCTTCTTCCTCGAACAAAGCACATGGTGCTCAACACTGGGATGGTTGTTCCCTTTAAACGTAAGCATATCTAGACACTCTGATCACAGTAACTTGGTCACTGCTGTCAGCATGCATGTCACATGTCCTGCAATTTATGTGGTGGGAGTGTTACCACCTACAGTGCTGGACTTGCGTCACACAGGCTGAGCCAGTACAAAAACTATGACTGCACCTCAGATTTCACCATCAGTTGTCATTTGGATAAGCAAATACCAGACTTAAAGAATTGACGTTGAACCAGGGCTCTTTGACTGATGCTTTTAAGCATCAGTTTTGAATATAGTTATAAATTATACTGGTATTTATTTATTTTTGCAGTGTTGTTTAGGAAGTTTTATTACATTGCCATCAAATCATCCTAAGGGTGAAGGATGATAGTTTACAGGAAGTAATTGTGGGATTTGTTGTTAAAAAGCCTGAAAATAGTGTAATTGTGGAAAATCCATTAACCCTAGTTAATAAATATATATATGTATAATCTTTTTTTTTCTAACCAGGTGGATGATCTTATTCACCGTACCAGTCACACGCTACACCTTCTAATAGAGTATGACCCAGTCAGGCATCGTTTGGACCGGCTAAGGCTGGAATCACCAGGGAACCGGCTAGGAGTCCCAGCCACCTCCCGCATGCGCATGTCCTCACCATCTGACACGGTGCTGGAGAGGACAGATGTGGTTGACGATGGCACACTGAAAAGGAGGTCTTTAAGGTATGTTACAACAACCAAAAAGCATGCAACTTCCATATTTTGGACTCTGTAATGAAGAAGAGATCAGGGATGCGAGTTATCATTAATGAGCTATGTTGTGTTTCAGGCGCAGTAACAGTATATGCAAGTCACCGGGACCAACTTCTCCTAAAGACCATCCATTTATTACACGAGACATCGGGCGCTCGGAGTCCTTGAGATCCTCCGCTAGCTGCTCTCACCGCATTTTTCGGCCATGTGACCTCCTACACGGAGAGGTCTTAGGAAAAGGATTTTTTGGACAGGCGATCAAGGTGGGTCCTTTACTCTTTTACTCCTGCCATCGAGCAAGTTTTGTGAACTTCATGTAATTCATGTGTTCCTTCTGTCGCAGGTGACTCATAAAGCCACAGGCGAGGTGATGGTGATGAAGGAGCTGATCCGGTGTGATGAGGAGACCCAGAAAACGTTCCTTAAAGAGGTTGGTAATCTGCAGCTGGAGCCTCTGATTAGTCACTGAGAAAGCAGAGTCCACTGTCTCTGTATGGAGCTGTTTATTAATACACACCACTAAAGGCACGGCACATGACCCAGTAGTTAACTCTTTGTATTTGTTGTTGTTGCCAGTGTCTTGTGGAAACGCATTAGCTTGACTTGTATTTTATTCAGTGCTTTTTATCCCACAGACTCTGGTGTAAATCAATTTGGGATCATCTGCTTATAATAATCTGGAGCTTTTTTCTTTTTTTTTTCTGTCACACGTTTAATCTTCAGGTCAAAGTAATGCGAAGCCTTGACCATCCCCACGTTCTGAAGTTTATCGGCGTGCTATACAAAGACAAAAGGCTCAATTTGATTACTGAGTTTATTGAGGGCGGCACGCTGAAGGATTTCATCAGAGACATGGTGAGTCTAAAAAGCTGAAACACTCCTCACCCATAGTGAAGCAGAAAAACAGTGCCAGGAGTTATGTAGGGAGGGGAGGGAGGGTGGTGACCTGGAGTAAACTCTGCACTGATACAGGGCTCTGGACTCTATAATTGGCTGGGTTGCGTATCAACTGACCGGCACGTGGAGTGAGAAAAGTTCTAGAAAGTGTTCTCAGGTGAAACTTGGAGCAGTCGCGCTCCGCTCCCCCCCCCCCCCCCCCCCCCACTGCCAACGCCTATTCAGCACACGCCCCACTGAGGAGAGTGAGGGTGCTTTGTCCCTAATGAGGCTTAAAGCATGTGGGGGAGGACTATTTTAGATTTAGTTTATTTCATAAAGGTCTAATTTCATTTAACATAGCTGTCTCCTACTTGGTGTAAAATCATTATATTTAACGCTGTTATGGTCTCTCAGAGAGCTTCTGTTTGTCTCATTGCTTTTTCTTTTTCCTGACTAACAGGACCCGTTTCCATGGGAGCAGAGGGTGAGCTTTGCAAAGGGTATCGCTTCTGGCATGGTGAGTTGGCCTCCTGCAAAGAGCTTACTAGCTGCTACTGTCACCTGACTGTATGTGTTCAAACAACCACATCTATTAGATATTAAGTGCCACAAATGAGCCGGAAAATGAAACTAATGAATTCAAAGAAAAAATGAAGTTGAAAAACTATAACCATTAAGCTACTGTGTAACAAAATGCTTAACATAGCTGTAGATCAACCGCATGCTGTGACAAAGTGCAACCCTTTTATTCATCTTGTAAAGATCTGATGAAATCCGCGTTTAGAAGATTTAAGCAAATGAATAATTTATTTTTGGATTTACTTTGGATTCTCTGTGCTTACTTGACATGACTTTCCCCCTTTTGTTTTTAGGCCTACCTCCACTCAATGAGCATCATCCACAGAGACCTAAATACTCACAACTGTCTGGTTAAACTGGTAGGTGGCATTTCATCTTCTTGGCATTATAAACCCTGTTCTCTCCTATCCTGGGTAACTAGAGAAGCCTCGCTTGTAATCATTCAACAGGACAACACTGTAGTCGTTGCTGATTTCGGACTGTCCCGACTCGTAGTAGAAGAGAAAGTTAAACCTCCACCTGAAAAACCTACCAATAAGAAGCGTTATAGACGGATTGATCGAAAGAAGCGGTACACCGTTGTGGGGAATCCTTACTGGATGGCTCCAGAGATGCTAAATGGTGAGTGGACATTAAAAAGGGGGAAAAAACAGGAATGAGAGCTTAATTTGTACCCATTTTGTAATTACATTTATTTATCTGTTATTTCAGGTAAACGTTACGATGAGAAGGTGGACATTTTCTCCTTTGGAATTGTTCTCTGCGAGGTAAGACGCTGATTTTTACTCAGTTTACTCAAAGTAATGGCTTAACGAGCACATTTTGGGGTTAGATGACAGACCTTGCATGCAATTAAGCCTTTCAAAGTAAGCACTGATGCATTTATGTGTGAAAGCATTGTATGCACATCACTATCTGTTTAATTGACTGCCTACTGTTTATCCTCCTTACTGTGATTCAGATCATTGGACAAGTCTACGCGGACCCTGAGTGCCTCCCCAGGACTTTGGACTTTGGCCTAAATGTTGGCAAGTTTGTGGAGAAGTTTCTCCCTGAAGACTGCACACCAGCCTTCTTTCCTTTGGCTGTAGCCTGCTGTGACCTCACACCAGACAACCGGTGAGCCACAGCTTTTGTTTTAATGTATTACAGATTTCATTTAACTTGTTATGAAAAGTTAATGTTCTGCAGAGTTGCTGACCGGTAAGGTAAAGTTCTTAATAACCTGAAAGAGTCAAGAGATGTGGCCATATGAGAACTGTATCTGCCTTCACTCGAGACGGTATGCGGCCTTTTAATGAAACTGGTTGTAGGAGGAGGAGTGAAACAAAAACCCTTTCAGATGCCATCTCAACCTGCTCGCTGAGAGACACGCCTCTGCTACCAGATTGCTTCCTCATGTTTTCTCTCAACCTTGTCAGTCTGGTTTTAGCCTCAAACCCCTCTCTGTGCCCTCGTTGACCATTCCTTTTTCTCCCTTTTTTTATTCCTCAGTCCACCTTTTCAGAAGCTTGAGGACTGGTTTGCAGCTCTGTCCCTCAATCAGGAGCTGGGAATCCCCCTGCCAGCCGAACTGGATGAACTGCATCAGAGCCTGAGTCGACTTTATTGGCCTAAAGACGGCTCTCCAAACCAGAGCTCCGATCAGTCGTTAACCCCAGTTGCAGCCTCTCCAGATTGCTCGAGCACGACAGACAATGGCACCTAGGACTTCTGCCTGTTCTGTCTGTATTTACTTTAGTGACACCTCTGACCTGCTGCACTGTGGATGTGTAAAAAGAGGAAAGTTGTATTGAACCCGAGCCGTATTAAAACTGGATAACCTGAGGTAGCTGGATCAATCTGTGTTTTTGGGACTTTAACCCTGTGAATACCAGTGAACTGCAAAGATAGTGCAAAAACATTTCAGAATTACAAGTGTTTACTAATTCCTCCTGTGCCACTCATTACAAAGAAGATTGTTCACTCTGTATAAAGACAAAAGAAAAACGTCCTCCTTGGCAGAGGGAAAGACTCTTTCTTTCTAAGGCGGAGGACTTTATGCTCCCACGTGACAACAGTTTTATTTTCTGTCGGGTTTCTTTTGGCTCTGGAGTTGTTGTTGCTGTGTGTGGAATGCACAGATCGGTCCTTGCCCAACAGAGGAGTCACTTCACTTCAGCGGCAAAGAAAACAAAGATCCTTGACAGTCTAGCTCATTGGCATGTTCAAATAAACAGGGCAGGACACAAAAAAAAAAATAGGTGTGACCTTGGGCAGCAAAGAAAGCAAAACACACCGTTGCTGCTGAGAATTCACACATGATGGCAAAGAAATGTTCAGATTATGTTTATTCCAAGCATCACTCATCTCATTTTTGATCATGGATCTGTGTACTTTCTAGCTTAATTATTTTAATTATTTTACCAAAATGTGGAACGAACACCGTGCAGATGTTTTATTTCTGTCGGGGGGGAAAAAAACGGGACAAAAGCTCTTTTGCAGTTTAGGACTGTTAATAATGATTGTCGGACATAATCATGCAAGAGCTGACTGTTTGGAAAAAGAAAAGAACTGCCTTTGTACAGGACTGGATATTTTCTCCACTGTATATAAGTATGTACATATTGTAGCACTAATTTGACGTCTTGTTTTTTTTTCTTCTTTTTTTAATGGGACTTCTAGATTTGTATATTTTAGACATTTCGTCAGCGAATGACATTTTGGCCTTTTTTGCTATCATCATTCAGGGTACTGACAACCAGCTGTAACCACTATTATTTATATTAATGTAGTGTTTCATAAATAAACCTTCTGAAAGTTGCATTTTTAATTGTCATTATTCAGGTGCGTGGCATCAAACGCACTGAAGAGCGACGACACGGGGCGCCTAAGTTTGTGAATGCAACAACTCGAGAATGAGGCGATGTATGATTTTCAAATTCATGCATAGGTGCAGCTGTGACCTCAAAGGCAAGGTCAGAGGTTAAGTTATCTAAAAATCTTGTGAATGCAGTGACTCAAGATGGCAGTCTCCTGGGATTTTCATTTACCATACCTGAATCTACTTAGGGCTGAGGGATACTGGTGGCCATCAGCATTTTATTTTATTTATTTTTTGTCTCAGAAATGTAGTTTAATAAGCTCATTATTGTCAACTTAGGTCTTTAGTTTTAAGATCTGCCACTGGTACTCCTACTCATGGCTGTTGCGTGATGATCTACAGGGAGTGCAGAATTATTAGGCAAATGAGTATTTTGTCCACATCATCCTCTTCATGCATGTTGTCTTACTCCAAGCTGTATAGGCTCGAAAGCCTACTACCAATTAAGCATATTAGGTGATGTGCATCTCTGTAATGAGAAGGGGTGTGGTCTAATGACATCAACACCGTATATCAGGTGTGCATAATTATTAGGCAACGTCCTTTCCTTTGGCAAAATGGGTCAAAAGAAGGACTTGACAGGCTCAGAAAAGTCAAAAATAGTGAGATATCTTGCAGAGGGATGCAGCAGTCTCAAAATTGCAAAGCTTCTGAAGCGTGATCATCGAACAATCAAGCGTTTCATTCAAAATAGTCAACAGGGTCGCAAGAAGCGTGTGGAAAAACCAAGGCACAAAATAACTGCCCATGAACTGAGAAAAGTCAAGCGTGCAGCTGCCAAGATGCCACTTGCCACCAGTTTGGTCATATTTCAGAGCTGCAACATCACTGGAGTGCCCAAAAGCACAAGGTGTGCAATACTCAGAGACACGGCCAAGGTAAGAAAGGCTGAAAGACGACCACCACTGAACAAGACACACAAGCTGAAACGTCAAGACTGGGCCAAGAAATATCTCAAGACTGGTTTTTCTAAGGTTTTATGGACTGATGAAATGAGAGTGAGTCTTGATGGGCCAGATGGATGGGCCCGTGGCTGGATTGGTAAAGGGCAGAGAGCTCCAGTCCGACTCAGACGCCAGCAAGGTGGAGGTGGAGTACTGGTTTGGGCTGGTATCATCAAAGATGAGCTTGTGGGGCCTTTTCGGGTTGAGGATGGAGTCAAGCTCAACTCCCAGTCCTACTGCCAGTTTCTGGAAGACACCTTCTTCAAGCAGTGGTACAGGAAGAAGTCTGCATCCTTCAAGAAAAACATGATTTTCATGCAGGACAATGCTCCATCACACACATCCAAGTACTCCACAGCGTGGCTGGCAAGAAAGGGTATAAAAGAAGACAAACTAATGACATGGCCTCCTTGTTCACCTGATCTGAACCCCATTGAGAACCTGTGGTCCATCATCAAATGTGAGATTTACAAGGAGGGAAACAGTACACCTCTCTGAACAGTGTCTGGGAGGCTGTGGTTGCTGCTGCACGCAATGTTGATGGTGAACAGATCAAAACACTGACAGAATCCATGGATGGCAGGCTTTTGAGTGTCCTTGCAAAGAAAGGTGGCTATATTGGTCGCTGATTTGTTTTTGTTTTGTTTTTGAATGTCAGAAATGTATATTTGTGAATGTGGAGATGTTATATTGGTTTCACTGGTAAAAAGAAATAATTGAAATGGGTATATATTTGTTTTTTGTTAAGTTGCCTAATAATTATGCACAGTAATAGTCACCTGCACACACAGATATCCCCCTAAAATAGCTAAAAGTAAAAACAAACTAAAAACTACTTCCAAAAACATTCAGCTTTGATATTAATGAGTTTTTTTGGGTTCATTGAGAACATGGTTGTTGTTCAATAATAAAATTATTCCTCAAAAATACAACTTGCCTAGTAATTCTGCACTCCCTGTATGACAGTTGCCAATCCACGTGCATGGTGCTGACCTGTGAGTACAGGTCCCACTAAAGAACACCAGGTCCTCATGGAGTCTGTTTCTGACAGTTTGGTCAGAAACATGCACATCATCAGCCAGCTGGAGGTCATTTTGTAAGACTCCTGTTGTGCTCCTCGCGTAAAGGATTTAGATTCCGTTACCACCTGCAAGATTGTTCCCTTTCAGTGCACGTGTTGTCCCTTTTCATTTGTACCAGAGCAGGTGGAATGGATCCACAAAAGTTTAAGTTTTCTGATGTTTAACTGATTTTGTCCTATAAACAGTCAGCTAAACCTAAGCCTCAGTGTTGTGTTTAAGAACTGCCAGCAGGGGGAGCCAGTGCATAAAAACGTCCTTCCTTTGAACAAATCAGCTCTATTGTATTGTTTTCTTTATTGCAATAAATGTAAGAAAGAACATAGTGAGTCCAACACACCTTATAAGTTGTACTTTTAGCTTTTTTTTTTTTTTTTTTCAGTCTCGGCAGTGAAAATCTGCATTCATAAAAATACAAGTTCTAAATCCAAACGCTGAACAAAAGTATTTTAAACACACTGCTACTATAAACAATGATCGCAGCCAGCGCACAGACACTTAAAATAACGGAGCAGCAGTAACTAAACATTACCAGTGATACGGATCCAGCAATAATCACAAAACAAGATGCTCTGGAGTGATTGGATCATAACAAACAACATAGTAACGCAGTGAAAACTACCATTGCAAAATCTTGATGATGTCTAACGTTTTTAATTATTCTCAAGCAGTCATTTTAGTCCTGTTTTTTTAAGACACAATAAAAGCCTCAGAAGGGGAAACGTACAACAGGCAACCATACACATGCAATCATGTTCTCGAGTGTTTTTATGTGAACACCTAAACTTTGGACTGTTTCTACTATCTACTCCATTCCTGTGTCAACTCTAAAGCATCGCAGCGCACACCTCAAAAGTGTCAATCTAATCTAGACCTCTTCAGCTACACTGCCCTGCACTGCAAAGACAGATTTTTATGTTTTGTTTTGTTTTCTAAACGCGTCTGGTCTGTGTTGCGGCAGTGCTATTTCGTCTAACTACTGTCTCTCGTTCATCCTGAGGAGACTCTGGAAAATTTCCTGTCACTCCTTAACCTGTGAAAAAAAAATAGCAAGTCTTCTTTTTCACGTCTTCCCGGGACCACCATCGATGTTTTCAAATCAAATTTACCCGTCGGCTGAACACGAAAAACAAATCTCCAGGAACATTATAAAGGAAATACATTCAGAAGTATCATGCTAAGGCAGTTTTTTGAGTTATAGGCCTTCCCTTGTCTTTAGTGGGCCTGTCTTACCTCACACTCCCTCATCCTGTCTCAAGAGGGAGACTATTTTTGGACCACATCTGTATCACAAGTGTGCACGCAAGAAAAAGCGGTCTTTGTGCGCACAGGTTTCTTGTCTGTGCCTCCCCGCCAGCACAGCCAGCAGGTCACTACAAATCAAAATAAACCAGATATCCATCACATAATCAAACCTCCCTTGAAAAGCAAAAGGTTATGAACATTTTCCCCGTTCCAAACAACACCTCTTTACACACTGGTGTCATTACGTATTATTATAAACACTGACTTGATATTCGTATTGTTATTTAAGAGAATAGCCCTTATTCTCTTGGCTATCAAAAGTATCAGATATGAACATTAAAGACCTCCAGACGTGCTCATTAACAACAGATCCACTGTAATGGGTTTCTAGTTGTTAAGGCTGTGTCCACTGTGTGTGAACTTATCTTGTTTGTGCCTCACGTGTTAAGAACAAATACAGAAAGGACAAAGCTTCATTCAGTTCAAGTCTCCGGAGACAACACTGCCCCCTGCTCCTTTAAAATAGACATTACTCAGGGAGGTGGAAAGGAGAAACAGGGAGATGGGAGTGCTTTGGTCCATAAAAGAAAAGAAACATCATCAGGAACTAGATGCCCGCTCATGCTCCAGGGGTACCGGCTTGCTGGGCCATGAGAGGGTCTCCGCCATCCGCGTCGTCCTGCACGGGAGTGGTCTCATGCTCTGCTGTGATAACAATGGTGTTTTCATCTACAAGCTCACAGGTGGGATTGGAGAAAGCCGACAGGGGCAGGGTGATCCTCTGCATCTCACGCTCATAGACCCGCTGCTCATGCTGCTTCTTCAGGTCCCGACCCCTAAAGGCAAACACAAAACATAGATCGGTTATGATATCTCTTTATATATAGTTAACCCTCAAAAGATGAATCTGCAATAACTGATTTTTCTAAATGGATTTTTGTTAATTAACAGTAGCATTTGTTCATTCTCCCTTTTAACTCTTAGCTATCATGCAAACAACCAATCACAGTCAAGTCTTGTTTTGTTTTCAGCATCATGAAAATATCTATCATTCGCAGGCACTCAGAAGCCTTGTCGCTGATCCTACACACTGTATTTCTGGGCGTCACCCGAGGCAGCATATTCACGATAAGGGTCTTCAGAGAGCAGGATGTAGACGTAGATAACACAGCCTGTTACACCAAGCGCTGCATTGTCAGCAGTGGGACAGATGGCCAGAGGAACCCAGAACTCACAAGCTGGCAGGGAGTTTATCTACTCCAAGGCAATGCAGCGACGGGAAGCAGCACGAGGTGACCTTCTGCTGATCTGAAGCCAAAACAGGCCAATATACACCTATCTGCCTGCTCCTGTGCTGTCTTTGCTCTGCCTTGAAACACTTTATATCACCACAAAGTCTTTAGACTTCTCACAAATTTCCATTTCTTTTCAGGACCAGAGGGTTAGCGATACACGAGATGTAAAAAAAAGATTACTTGTACTTAATGCTACAAAATGAATCAGTGCACTCCTGGAGGTAATCCAAATGGATGGTGTTTGGGGTAGAAGGGAAGCCTCGAGGGGATTGGTTTCCTTGTCAATAAGCTATCTATTCCCACTGCAGGCTGTTTCCACTGGGATATAGTGTGCAATCTTTGCCTGGAGAAGTCTGGGGTGAAATCTTTCCTCAGCTCTTCTTTTAGGTGGCATAAGATAATGCAGAGTCAGTCAAAGACAGCGAATTGCAAAGAATGTAAGCATGTCTCCCACTCATCAAACTCATTACTGGTGGTGATGCTGCCAGTGTATGCTGAGGCCACTTATAAACCCTTTGACATAATATGCTTCTCCTCCTTATTAGTAATCACTTCCTAATAATAGAAAACGAGGACGGGGCAGCGCTAATCAGATAGGACAGCCCAACACAGATCCGGGAGGGCATTTTGTGTTTGCCAAAGGGAACCCGAGTTCCCTCTTTCGTAACATCGGGGCTAACGTTTTGCACGTTACATAACTGTACGCTTCCTGTCCCATTCAGCCCCTCCTGCTTAAAATAAACTGCAGGCATTTCATTTCATGCCACGTTTGCCCTCATGTTCTGTTGTGGTTTTTGTGAGAAAGCTCATAAAACTGCTGCCTTGCTTCTGAGAAGAACAACAGAGACCATCGGTAGGGAATCTATTTAATAGTCGATGGCCTAAACTTAAGAGTACGCCGATGACACGTGATGTCGTGTGAATGAATCATTCCGGTATTCCTCCTCCACCTTTCAAAGCTATCAAAAACACTACAAGCCGGTTTAAACTGGACGATGCAACTCTGAAGGATCGCATTTTGGCTTTATCTCACATCTAAGTAGCTCACCATCCATGAACAGACAATCCTGAACATCCTCATGCACACAAATCCCTCTGATACTGAACCAGCTGGCCTGCTGTGAGTAAGATGCTCACCTCTTATAGAAGTAGCCCAATGTGATGCCCACTCCAAGGACGATTATAATCCCCATCATGATGATAGCAAGGACATATCCTGAAAAACAAAAGGAGAAGAGGAAAATGGTTAAAACAGAAGATACAGATATATAAGAAAGACTTTCAGCTCCTTTAAAAACTAAACTGTGTAATTTATAATTAAAACGTATTCAAGCTGCAGGTTTGTGCACAATGCCAGCATCATACATGTTTTTAAAGTACAAAAAAGCACAGCATACCAATAGCGCCAAGGTCCTTCTTCTTTTTTGGTCCTGTATGAACTCGCTGGCTGATCCCCATCACTGGCTGCAGAGCTGGAACATCTCCCCGCGAAGCTTTGGCTGGCTGAGCGCTCTCTGTGGAGGGAGTGGTTGCTTTTGTACTGAGGGATTCAGTCTTTGCTGGTATGGAAGAGTATTGTTCTAAACATACAGCAAAACAACCTTTTAGTGGTCTTTCCCCAAGTCATGTTTTGCCATATAACAGAAGTAATAGGTTGTTTTTTTGGCCATAAAAAAACTTTTTAGTATACTGAGGATGCTTGCTAATCTGTGAAGGCACTATTAATGCTAAACATTGCACAGTGACGTGTAATGTAAAAGTAGTAACAGTCGTTTTGGAGAAACATATGCTGCCATTCCAGAATGTGAAGTCATTGCATGTTTGAAAAGGCAATTCCAATGAACATCCTGCAAAAACTACAGCAGCATGTCTGCGTAGTAAAACACTCTGGGTCTGAACCTGGAGTTTTTCCATTTCCTACCTTTTATCTCTACTTTTACATGAAGTAGTTCACTTTGGCAACCCTAACCCAAGAATATGTATTTATGCTTTTAAAACCTAATATATAGTTTTATTCTTTAGTGTGTGGCGGTACTTCAATTTGACCAGAAGTGGACCATGTGGTGTCCAATTACTGCTGGTCCAACAACATTACCGCTGACGCAAAAACAGCGGTAATGTTGTGGCATGACGAAAGCTCTGAGATTTCTCTCAACAAACTGTTGGGATGTAAATCAATAGGGGACTGACGAGCACGTGCCTTTTGGGTTGTTTTTTTCCAATGTACCAGACACAAACAAGCCCAGCACAGCCAACTGCCACTCCAACAGATGACAACGTCTGCTCTTTAAATCTTTTGTTCCCCGTTTCCTCCACAGAACTTGTTTATCAACTCTGCCCCAGTTAAAGGGCAGGAAGTCATAAACTGATTCAGCCAATTAGCTGCTGTCTCCGTGGGAAAAACCTCTCCTCTGTGCCAATAAGCTCGGTGCTGGGCGTGGTCAACGGCTTTCATCAAACAGAAGTTTGAGACGCGTGCGCTGGTGCTTTGTTATTGTATGACTTTTGTTGGCTCCCCAGAAGAGACGGAGACAAAGGTCACGCGAGATTCCTCAGAGTAACTTAACAGCGCCCAGCTGACCTACTACACTCTTAAAAGCAAGTCATCACTGATCCATCTGCAATGAGACTGGAACAAGTTTTAGACATGTGCTAGATGGAAACTTTGTTTTTTAAGTGATAAGAGTTTCCAACTTGGCTGCACACTTTTTGCATTGACTAATAAGTTTTACCTCAAGCTGAGAAGCTAGAAAACATCATTATTAGCAAAAAAAAAAAAAAAAAACCCATTTCTACTGCAAGGCCAGACAGTGCAGCTTATTTTTGGCCATGTTTCTACAAATGTCGAATTTGTTGTGCAAATGGCAGTTGTACTGTGCATACAACTCGTATAGTATTCATAATTACCGCTGTGTATAGGGTTTACCAACCTTTGCATGTCTCAAGTGCACAGGATTCTCTCTGAATTGCTCCATCTGGGCCAGCAATGTAGCACCAAGGCCTCTCAGAGGCGTCTGGGTTTCGGCAGTAATTGTGATCTCCAACACCTACGGGAGGAATGATAAAAAAAATAGCATGTGTCTGATACCATGCCTTGTAGAAATAAAGGCCAATCTCTACATGTCTGTCCCCACTGTGTGGATTCATTAATCATTAACACTACTTCATCACAGTACAATGAACGGCCTGGTATGAGCACAAACAAAGGAAAAGAGCAACTGGTGCATAAAATAGGCCACTTAACACCATCAACAGGCACAGATGCTGAAAATTCACATCTTTTATTGTATTTCACAGCCTTTCCTCTGATTTTGCCATGTCAGCACCTCAGCCAAGATGTTCCATGCTGTTTGTTATCCAGCACGGAAACTGTTGTGCCCAATAACTGTGGGCATTTCAAATCTGACTTCATTTTAAGGGGGGCATTAGATCTAATATAATTTTGTACCTTTTTCTGAATCTGGATGGATTGTAACATCATAGTCCCTTGTAGTATTGGTCCAGATTAGGCAGCTCAGACCTGAGGAGGAGTTCTGTTGTTCTCCTCTGTAGTCCACACCATGGGATCTCACGCAGTCTGAGCGAAACAGCAAAACAACAAGTGAGCGCAAGACATGAACTTATTTGTGCAAAGAAAACGAAAGGATAGAAAAATAATATAAACATTCACTCGGAGCACAGCTTTTAGAAAAACAAAAAAAGAAAGAGGAATTCAACACACACATACATAAAAATCAGTCTATAAAGCACAAGTTTACCTTTTTGGTCTCCATTTGATGCCCTGCTCTCCACCAGAGCCACGCTCAGGAAAACAACGTGTAAAGAGAAAAACACTTTGCAGAGCTGACGGGCTGATTTCACAGACAGCATTTTCCCTCTACACCAAAAATGTATATATATATATATATATATTTCAATATATACAAAGTGTTTCCGATGGAGGACGAGCCTGTGCTGGATTCAGACACACTGCCCCTCTTGCTGCAGTCCCAGCCCTTGTTTTTGTCAAGACGAGCTCTCAGCTTACTTCGTAAACAGCCTTCTGCGGTGGAGGCGGTGGTGGTGGAGGAGGAAGAGGTGTCCTTTGCAGTGCAAACCTCAAGGTCCTAAAGCCTCACCAGATTCCTATGCAACGCACACACACACACAATGAACATGCACAATGAAGAGCATACCCTGAAAAATAATACGTGCAGCCTTGATAAGAGATTGTTTTGCTTAAGCTGTGAGGAGAACTTATTTCCCCCCCCCCCAACTATCAAGCCTCGATCCTGTTCCTTAACCAAGACTATTTTCCACACTTACAGCCTTTTCTCTGGTTTCCTATAAATAGCTGCTCTACTTTTCCATTTCCATGAAAAAAAATTTAAAAACTTTTCCATTTTTAATCCCTCTCCAACTGCAAGGTCTTATCTGGCTCTAACTACTTGGTGCATTTATCCAAACTCCCTCTTCCTGTTTCCCATGCTTCCTCTCCACCCCAGGAGGCTTTCTTTTTTTTTTTCCCCTCCCCCCTTGTTTTGTTCTTTTTTAGGTGGATATTGTCAGAAGTTGACTCTGCTGAACCTAATAAAGCAGGGCTGCCAGTTGTCTCTTCCTGTGCACAGGGAGCTGTATGCTCAAAGCAGAGTGGAGGCCTGTGCCATTGTTGGCTGACTAATAAAGAGGGCAGCCAACCCGTGACTCAGTCAATGTTCACTCTGCCACTTTTCAAATATATGCTTACTCAGTTTTCAGGCAATCACCAGAGCAAACAGTGAACATGTGTGCCGTACGCTCCAGTACACTCTGGCCTCTCTGGATCTAATTATTTTGTCTCATTGAGACTATCTATGTCATAAACACTTGCACTTTTTATCAGCACGACTTTCTCCAGAAATGAGCTGCTGTAAAGAATTCTCCTAAGAAATTTCTCTCCATCGTGGTAAGGAATCAAAAAGTCAACATGACCATTCGATTATAGTTTCTCCAACCTGATGAGGAAGACTTCCTTACCTTCAGAAATGTGTCTGAGCCCTATCTGAAATCGACTAAATTATAATAAATATGCCTTGTTGGAGATTAAATGAAAGAAATCTGTGAAAACACATGTTGGCATTGTCTGCATTCATCTTTGTTCTCCTCCACAGAGACCTGCTGCGCTAAATGTTCACGTTAAAAGGCTAAACTTCCTGAAATGTTCCAGCTCATGCATATAAATTAAACAATTAAACTACTAAATCTGAGTGATCTGAAGCTTTAGGCTGTGTAAGGTTGACCATTCACATTGACAATCCAGATGCCTGTGCCTAATATTTGATGATTTAAAGGTTTGGAAAATGATAGTAAGCAGCACTAATCATATTAATGACTAACATTTTTCCAAAGTATCACCCTTAAAAAAGTTCTTGATTATATAAACTGCATAAGCTTTTTTTTTTTTTTAAATCAAGATACAAGAAGCTGTCATTTCAGATTTCATATAAGATTTAAGTCATTATAAAAAGAAAACAAAACTAAGTGTGGGTATTTTCTCACTGCAAACGCAAAGATCAGCTGGGTCCCTGTGGTAGAACAGTGGAAAAACATGACGTCCAAACAGTGCAGTGCACACACGTCAGTATTTATTTACACATCACATAAAAGGGGCTTCGCATTGTTTCACGTTGCCATAGTTAATCATTTCATTACCAAGGGCACGGGCTTACTGAGAACCCAGAGACTGTCAGTCACAAAGGCCGTCAGAGGCTTTTCTTGAAGCAGATGGTCATTTTCCAGTTTCATGCACTTTGCCTCCAGGAGGAAATCTCTAACCATCATGACCTTAAACTCACTTCTCATACTTTGTTTTCAAGTTTAAGGGGAATAAAGGAGCGTTCAGTCAAAAAAACACAATTAAAATAGCTTTTCATTAAAAGTACACTTTTATTTTCAGGCATGTGAAAAAGCTTTCAAGAGTTAAAATAACAAGATTATTAAAAAGTAGGAAAGTAAAGTGTGTTTAAAACTAAGGAAGGGAAGCATGGTTTTGTTTTTATCTGCAGCTGCAAGCTGTAGGCACTATTTAAACTCTTAAAGGATTCTAGATAGAATGATTATGTTTGTCCAAATATGGCCCCCACACTTGTGTTCTCCTGCTTCCATTATTTAAAATGAGCCGGTATCAACACGGCCCACACGGTTTCCTTTGAGGCTCATGCTAATCTCACAGTACTCAGGTGTGGATTTTGCCATGGCTCATAGAAGACACATTGCATAAGTTTAATCTACGAGCCATTAATACAAGCTTATAGTCATTACTGTTGCATAACCTAGATGCACACAAGTGCAGCGCTTCATATATGCACAGTGCAAGCACATATAGAGGTAGGTTCAGATACAAATAAACTGATAATGCTGCACTACTAATCATGTCCAATGACAGCATGTACACCCGCTTTGATGTCCCTGTTTATCTAATAACAAGAGCTGCCCATCTCAAACAAAAGCAGTGATGTAAGACTGCTCAAGTGTGCGGTCTATTGCAGGGCAACCGCCGGCTCTCAATCACATTCAAGTCCATAATCATCAGCCCTCATGTGGTTGGAAAGGGAACACTTATCCAGGCAGAAGGCCTCTAATGGAACAATAAAGCATGCACTGTATTCCCCTGGTGGGTAGCAGGCAGATAATTTCTCCAGATGCTGTTGCATTACATCACTGCATCACTCTGAGCCTCACTGCTGTCGATGCTCAGACACAGCAAACTTGTAGCTGGGAAACTGTTTATGGTGATCAAAGGCAGACCTGCTATTCTAGTGACTGTAGCTCTACAAGAAATGAACCAACCCTCAGAAAATGTTATTAAACTTTATTAAAAGGCATTGTATCATTAACATCCCTCTAGAGATTAGGAGGAGCAGCTGTTTTCTTTTTCTTCTCTTTTTTTTTTTTAAGCATATGTTCAGTTGGCATGAAGAGCCTGGATGGTCTCTTTTCTGTAGAGCAAATATTATAATGTCCAGAAGTGGTAGCAGCTCTTACATAACC
Organism: Rhamphochromis sp. 'chilingali'; assembly: GCF_963969265.1. Classification (NCBI taxonomy): domain Eukaryota; kingdom Metazoa; phylum Chordata; class Actinopteri; order Cichliformes; family Cichlidae; genus Rhamphochromis; species Rhamphochromis sp. 'chilingali'. The sequence goes on from NC_137937.1 coordinate 20,791,452, forward strand.
TTGTACTGCAGCATCAGGATCTGCAATACTCATTCACGCCTTGGGCCTTATACGAGTATGCCATCATCATCATTCTTCAAGTGTCTGCAGGTAATTTTATCCACAGCCACATCAGCCAAAAAGGCTCTGCTCATTGAGCGCTCTGTCGTAGTGGCAGCTCTCCAGCCACAGCAGCTGTCAAAGCAGAAGGAAAGTGGACACCGTTCTGAGTGAGTAGACTACAAACGTCCTGTAAATGCGTGTTCACGGATAAAGGATCACAAAGGTGTTGTATACAATTAGATGTTTTCAGTAGTCGGAGGAGGAAGGCAGCCCTGGTCAACAGGCCACACAGGGTGCTGTGGAAACGGGGGTCCACAAGGAGAGCCAGCCATAAGGGGGTCAATGATTCAGCTATAGAAAGAATAAATAATTGAATTATAACATTGAAAATTCACAAATATGCAAGAGTATGTATATGGCGTTTGGCATGCTAATGTGGCACCTGGCTGGACTTCTTTGCAGACTGCAAGGCCGTCTACCACCTGTGCAGCATTGTCCTGTGCCCATGAATTCAGGCTCCGTGCCAGAGAAGAGGATTGAGAGTACTTTTCAGCCATCTGTAGCAGGTAAGGCAGTACATGCACGGACATCACAGAGGGCTCTGCAAACACATTGGCCTCATCCTGCTCATACAGACTGGAACACCTGAGAGAGGGAGCAATAAGCCACACGCAGTTAATATGGTTATATGGTTACGTTTGTACAAATGCATTGATTCAGTGATGAAACGTACCCCTCCACCGAGGCATGTCTCAGCACAGATCTGAGGTCAGACTGAGGCAGGTGACACATCAGCACCTCCAGTGTGCCAGGAGCATCCCAGCACTCCTCTAGCAGCACATCCAAGAGGAATGGCAGAGCTTGATTGACCTGCACAAGGTAGACATTCCTCTGGCTTTGGCCTCTTCTTGCATGGTGGAGCACGGAGGCGAAACAAGCCGCTTTAATCCTCACCTCCTGGCTTTGGTCCTGCAGCAAGTAAAGGCCTGTGTTGATCAACCTAGGAGGGAAGATTCAGTGTTCTGAAGTCTTGCTCATCAGAGTGCATCACCTGACGACATGCTTTGACTTCCTTAATACCTGATCATAATGGGAACCAGAGTGCTGTATTCTTTCATTGTGTGGCTCATGAGTGGCGCTCCAGCCACACACAGAGCTTCAGCGCATGCTATCCTGAGCACTTCAGGGACATCTGGGGCCCAAAGGCATTCCAAAATACCACACCAGCGCTGGATCATGGATATCTTTAGACTGATTGGCAAAAGAAAAGAAGAAAATTAGGGCTGCAGTGAGACGTACTCCAATATGGGACTTAATAAAGAAATAAAGTGGGGCAATAAAATGTGTAAAAACCTGGATTGTGGCCAATGGGACAGCAGCAGGCTAGCAGCAGAGAAAGCCTGGGATAGAAACTCTGGCCCGCCTCTCTGGTCCTCCAGGTCCCTAAGCAGCAAATCCAGACACTCAAGCAGAACTGGCTCTTCCAGTGGGGCCAAGAGTACAACACGCTGGGATGAAGCGGTATCACCTCTGGCCATCACTGCCACCAGGGCTGCAAGGTAGCTCCTGCAGTACTCCACACTGCGGCTCAACAACGCCTCCCTTAAATTTGCCTGGAAGTGGATTTGATTGTAAGACGTTCAGGTTCTTTTTTGTCTTTTAACAGATAATTTCTCTTTATTTTCAGTTTACTGAAAGCAGTGCTTATGCATTGTTACCAAATCAGATGAACAGGTTAAAAAAAAACTGCTGGAAAATAAACACCAAACCACAAAAGAATCATCTTTCCCACTGTGCAGGTATTCAGGATCTTATCGGATCTTTTTTAAAATGGGTGAGTAACACTGGCAGGAAACAATGCAGTTGGTTGATTTAGCGATAACATAACACACAAGTGATATAAAGGGAATATATCCTCAGCACGACTGTGCTAGAGTCGCCCTTTTTCCAAATTATAATAGTGTACGGGCACACCCTTTCTTTTGCCAGCTGTCAACCTCGGCTGGCATTATATTTAAGATTATCTTTGGCTCAAAGGTTTCCTCTCATTGTATTATAAGAAGGTCGTTACAAAAAAAGCTGCTCGGCTGGTTTTGGGAAAGTCTGCTTTCTCTGTGCTGCCTCAAGTGTAGGGAACAAATCACGTTTTACCTGCAGCACCCTCTGGACCACTTCTTTCAAGCCAGTCTGCCGCAAACTCTGCCCATCCAGGACCCATGCAACCAATGTGAGTCTAAGATCAGGGCTCGCTGAAGAGAAGTTCTCCCAGATTTTGCATGCCCACTGTTGATCTGCACATAGAAAGTGAATGGCTTTTTCATGGAAGGATGACATCCCAACCTGTGGAAACAGGTATAGACAGGCTCAATACAGAGCGGATTAGGCAAAAACAAAGAAAGACTTGTGGTAAAAGCAGCTGCAAATATATTTTCTGAATCAACTAGATACTGAGTGACTGAGATCAAGAGAAGAATCCTTAAAAAAAATGTAATTATATTGATAACAGTCACATTTGTGCTTATTTTATATAAAATGAAGGAGCTACATTTGCACCAGCCACATGTATCAGGCTTTGGAAGACCTTTTATGGGCCCAATAAACGGGTTAGTAATTCACACACCTGAAGACTCTGCTGAGGTGTTTGGAGGTGACGCAGGAGTGTGCTGCTGAGATCTGAAAGGTAGGTCTCACAGCAGAATCTTCTAAGAGCATCGACCACATCGAGATAGACTGCTCTCACCAGGGGGCAGCGTTGAGCTTCAGTCACCATCCACAGTGACGCTATTATCCTGCTCAGCACCTCAAACAGGTTATCTGAAGGGGTGCTGCTAATGGAAACGCAGCAGGATTTCAAAACCCGACATTCTGATGAATGAACAAAGCCCTTTGAAAGCCTGAAAGTGTGAGATGAAAGAATAAAGAGCTCTTTTAAGTCTCACCTGTTGCCGCAGAGAGCTCTTTCTAGAATAGCTTTGATCTGCAGCAGCTGTCCATGGAGCCGGTTGTGAGAGCACTGCTGCTGTGGACTGGGAAGTTGAGATGTCAGGTTGATGAGGATGTTCATGTACTCAGAGGGAGGAGTCATGGCAACCAGAGCCTTTGAGGCCATCATTCTCACACTGTAAATCGGACTGGCAGACAGCTGGAGTAAAGGAGGCAGGAAGTCTGACAAAGTTCTGGAAGAAAGGAGGAAAGCCAGGAGATTCACTTAATTAAATATTGCTCAATACAGAGATTTATTAATGTGCAACTAACATATACCAGAAATGTATAAATGAAACAAAATGCTGACCTATACAAGGAACATTTTGATGAATATACTTATTTTTATTCTTGTCAAGAATTCCAGCAAAATGAGATTGCTTATTTCTAAATGTTTTATTCTTGCTCTCAGTAGTTATGGTAGATAGCTATAGCTACATATTTACTGTGCAGACATGAGAGTAATATTGATTTTCTTATCTGACTTTAAGCAAAAAACCAAATGTGAAAACTTCCTAAAATGCCTTCCTTAAATCGCTGGTCTTCAGTGACATTGTAAAGTCACTGTAATGTTTCAATCTTACTTCTAATCAAACTGTTTAAGAGAAATGTAAACATTACACACTCTTCTGAGTCTTGAACACCGGGCTGGAGTTGGGCTAGCAGAGTGAGAACAGGGTAGAGCGAGGGTTTGAGATGTAGCTTGGCCTCATTGGGTGGACCCTCGAGGTCTTGTGCCGACCCTCTCAGCTCGCCCAGGAGGAAGGGCTGGAGTGCAGGATAGTGGAAGAAGAAGGCAGCAGGAGACATAGCATGCTGCGTGGGGCCAGCCTCTTCAGAGGTCGACCGCTGGCCGAGCATTCGTGTGCAGAGAGAACCTGGAAACAGAGGATATTTAGGGCTGAACTTAATAGCCATATTCCTCAATAATCAAAATCGGTTTCTTCTTTAAAAGGAAACTGAGGTATTTCTGGTATTTGTACAGATATTTAAAAATGGAGAAAACACAGTAACAGTCATGATGAAAAACTACAAATACATAGTAAAACTAAAACTCTAAATGAGTGAGTGTCTCACTGTAAAGTTGCAGAGCAGCGTTCCTCATGGCCCAGCAAGGAGAGCTGAGCAGAGTGAGTGACAAGATAGCTACATCTGACGCAAACTGAAGGATAGCTGCTCCCAAAGCCGTGCTCCGCACCAGAGCCTGCAGGGTGTGCACTGCACACACCTGTAAGAGGAAAGCACAATTATTCCACCACCTCTGCTGTTTTTTGTTTTGTCTTTTTTAATTACAAAAACCAACATCTTCCCTCTGTAGCTACGCACCTGTGGCAGGTCCAACGTTTGGTCCCAGTCATCATTTAGAGGAGTTCTGGCTGTTTCCAGCAAGGTTTGCATACTGTGGGCTAACAGTGGTCTTGCTTTACTCGCTTCTTCTGCAGACAAAATGCACAGGATCAGCATAGGCAACCCCGCAGCCCGCCGGGTCACAGATGTAGAACGAAGACACTGAACAACCTGCAGTCCCTGTAAACAGAAACGAGTGGAAAAACTCAATCTAAAAGCCAACAATCCGTGTAAAGCTTTCAACCCGGGAATGCACCATCACTTACTTTTTTCAGCATTTGGGCTGGGATATCCCTGAGCTCTGGATCACTGCTGCTCAATAGAGAAGCGCAGAACTTTGTGAAACCTATACAACATCCCTCTACTGCCCCCTGGTGAGGAAAAAATATAGTTTCATAAAGTTTAGAACATCCAGACTCAGTGCCTCTCAGTGGGCTCTATAAAACTTACCCAGTGACGGCATTTGAGAAGAATATTCTTGAATATTTCTGCAGCTTTGATTAGATCCTGTTTTGTTAGAAGGCACTTGCTGGGTTTGGATTGTGTGAGAATTTTCTCCACCAAAGAGCCTAAAAATATTCCTATTTCCTAATCAGAAAACAAATAATGCACATTTATCAAAGTGGTAAAAACATCTTCAACGTTCAGCAATCAGTTTGTGCATCTACATCTACAGCTATACCTTGAGGGAGACCCAGCAGCAGGTGAGAACAAGGCTGTGCTCTTCAGAGAGCAGGACACACTCCTCTCCCTCTGCCTGGCCACCTGCAGATGTTTGGGCTATCAGAGAGCTGATGGCATTTCCCATATCACAAAAGGAAGGCGGTGCATCTAGGACGAGACAGAGTAATTTCTCGAGAGGTGTAGAAATAAATCTCAACTAAGTGAGAAGTGTTTCTGCAGACTGTTCTGTTACCCTTCTCGCTGGCACATGCTTCCGGATCTCCGTAAAGAACACCGAGCAGCAGCAGAGAGATGTTCTCCAGCAGGCCCAGCACCTCCATGTTCAGACTGGGGTCAAGTGTGTCATATACACTGTTGGGTGTCTCAAGCAAACACCTCTGAAGAGCACTTAGAGCACCTGCAACCCAATTCGTGACAGGATTTAAAGGACTGAAACTTTTTTTGAGGTTTATCTTAAATGTCTCTCAGTCTCACCATGTATAGGCTTTTCTCTGGCAGCAAGCATCATGTCTGCCTTGGCTGTTAGATAGTGCTCCTCGAGCTCCTTCACCAGGACTTTAACCATGCAGAAGGCCTTTGAGTTACTTTCCCTACTGTTCAGCCTGCAGCCCTCACACTGGTGTTTTGATCTACAGTGACAAAAAAACGGAAATTAATTTTCTTCCTGGTGTCCCCAGAAAAAAAAAACGGCACAATGGATCCGATCGTCACACCACAGTGAATCTAAATAGTCCAATCAGAGTCCAAAATATACAACGAATAAATGTCATCAGTGAGAATGAAGCTGTTTTTAAGCAGTTTGTTCCAGTTTGATGTACATTACAATTATCAATGCTAAAAACAAAGCTCTGTTTTTATGTAAAACATTGCATGTCTGGTTTCATAATACTGTGTCTCCTTAGTTCATATTACCTGTGAATACAAACAAGTATTTTCAAGCCACAAAAGTTTCTTATATAGAAGACTAAACTGCACGCCATCCTTTCTGCACTGTTCTTCAATGAGCAGTGGCAGCTCTGTTTTGAGTGAGCTGGCTCTTATTAAGCGTGAGGTGAGAACAAAGCTTCTGGTACGTCTGTAAATTTTTAAAAAATCACATGTTCTTCTAGTGGAAATGTCTTTTTATTTTAGCAACTATATTACTAATCTGAGTTAACCCTGATTTATGTTTTTTCACAGAGTTTGGGTGTTCAGTAACTTCCCCTGCCAAAGAAATCTCACTACCTGTGAAGCATTTTCTAAAGTTCCTTTGTATTATCAGCAGGCAATGCAAACTGTTCCTTTGACTGCCAACTGCATCTACACAATCAGGAGTTTATGGACCTACAGCATCATTTAAAGAATCTTATCATTTCAATTCTCCAAAAGCAAGAAAAGTACTGTAGCATTGGGAATGCTACAGTATTGTGCAATAGTGACATATTGCAGGGGACCAAAACACACCACTCTCTAATAGACTGCAACTCTTAATTAATCAACAGCTTGTGCTTTGAATCCACATGCCAAAAAAAAGAAATATAATAAGAACGACAGCCTTTAGAGAGCAGTTCTTACTTCTGAAGGAGGATCTTCATCATCAGTGCTCCCATTTGGGCCTCCTGCACCCGGGGACTGCATAGAAGCTGTTTAGTTCTCGTATGCAGCACTTCAGTGAGATCATCTAGAAAACTGGGTGGAAAAAATCTCAACAATAACCCAGCAGCGAGCTCCCGAATCTGGGGGGGGGGGGATTCCTTATATTCAGCTTCGATTGATTTAAACCAATTAAAATTTCAAGGTAAGAAACGGCATCTCTACCTCATTTGTAGAATCTTCCAAACAGCTGAGAAGTACTAGCTGTTTCGTCCTGCAGAAGAAATCCCACTGTCCTCTCTGTCTGGCACAGCTAATGAGAGAACTGATATTTGCTGCAAACATGTTCCACAGATATCATTAAAAGCCAAAAAACAGGAGGGAAAAAATCTGTTAAGTGTAGAATATCAGCATCACATTTTCCAAACGTACCCGGAGGTTGTCCCTTCTTCCTGTCTGGGCTCCAGGTGTCTGTGCAGGTCTCCAGCACTGCTGAGAGCAACAGCAATGCCGTCTTCTTTCTCTGATAACTGTGTCCTGGTGCCAGATAGGTGTATGGAAGCTGACTCAGCCATTCCACAAATCCTATATGACATATGAAAAGAAGAAGTCACTCACCTACGCACTGTTCAAACCTGTTTGAGACTGCCTATCAATCAGAAGAAGCTGGCTTAAAGGAACGATCGCCTTAAAGGGAGGAGAGTTTGTTTCATACAGAGGACCACCTGACTGCCCTGGTGTAGGTTAAATGGGGATTATTTTGAATTGTGAATCATGCAAAGCTACTCTAGTATAGTCTAAGGACAAAAATGGGGAACTAGAAAGGTCTCATTCAAAAATGATGATTTTCTCACCTATTCCCTGATCTAAGAGATCCTGTGTCCTTTCCGAGTGAGAGGATTCTCCTTTCTTTTTGCCCTTCTGTCCTCTGACATATGCCAAACAGCCATCTCTGATCCGAATCAGAAATTTCTTCACTCCAGCCTGAAAATGTTGGCGAAAAGGCGAGGAGTCGCAGTTTAGATTCTGAGGTATGAACGTCCTCATGATCGCCATCTCCTGCGGAGTTGGTGTGTCTTTGGTCTTCGGGCAGCAGCAGAGCAGATTGAGAGCAGCAAGTCGTACTTTGTCATCTGCAGATCCTAGAGCTAGCTGGAGGGTCTCTAAGGTGGAACTACCCTGAAGGGCCCAGAGGGAGTCTCCAGTTACAGCTCGATAAGAGCTCAAGATGCAGGCCCAGGCGTGGAGGTGACCTGGGGTGTATGGGTCCAGGGAGGCCAGCATGTGGTCCACAGCAGAGGGGAACACCTGGAAGGTGCAGGGTAATAACTGCGTTGCACTGTTGTTCTGTAGAAGAGGCACTTCAGATGTCAGCGCCTCATGAAGGACAGATTGCCAACGCCGTGCCCAGTGACTCGCCAGATCCAGCTCCGCGTGTGAAGAAGAGCCATCACACAGCTCTCGCCTCTGCTGCTGGATCAGACTTTTATAAAGCTCTGACCCACACGGTGCCAGGTGATTGGTAGACAAGCACTTCAGGAGATGACTGGATATTTCAGGACACTGATCCAGCAGCTGAAGACAGGAAGGGCAAAAGAAAGACAGAAAAAGTAAACAAAGACATGGCCAATAATGACTAGCTCACAACATTAATTAACACTGTAACTGCCTTTAAATTCTCACCTTGTCAGTACCCAGATACGGCAGCAAGGCGCACAGGCGATGATACTTAGCTTTGGCTTCCCAAGGTAGCTTCATTATTCGCTCGAGCAGAGTAAGATAAAGAGCCCTCTTTGTGTCACAGAACTGTTTACAGTCCATCTCATAGAGATCCAGCAGCAGAAAAAATGCACTGCGAGCAGTTTCTGACACCCCGTCCACCTGCAAACACACAGTACGACAACCCTGGCTGTAATATGACTTTATTATTCCAACATCAAAATGGGCTACAGGGCCAGACCTTTGCCACATCTGGGTCAGTCTGACCACTTGTCACTGTTTCTAATCCCTGCATATGCCCCCCTCAAGAAAACTGCTCTTACCATCACAAAGAATATTACCATATGGCCAGAGGGTGCCTCTCAGCAGCTGCAGGACTGTTTTGACAGGACTAACTGGGATATCTTTGAACATCAGGACTTGGAAATGTTCACAGACAGTGTCCTCTGCTATATAAAACACTGCATAGGCACTGTTACAGCAGTCAAACGGATCCGGGCTTATCCCAACCAAAAGCCCTGGATGACCCGGGAGGTCAGGCAGCTGCTGAAGGAGAGGAACATTGCGTTCAGGTCTGGCAAAAGGGATTACTACACCACAGCCCGATCCAACCTGAAGAGAGGCATCAGAGAGGCAAAGGGGGACTATAGGAGGAGGATTGAGGACCATCTGAAGAGTAATACCAGCTGGCAGGTGTGGCAAGGCATCCAGCACCTAACCAACTATAAGATCAATCTCGGAGCTGCGGACGGTGACCTGGAGCTGGCAGAGGAGCTGAATATCTTCTTCGCCCGCTTTGAGACCAGGGTACCGGAGGTATTGGAGCCACAGCAGCAACACGCCACCCATAGCAGCACCACCCTCACCCTGGAAGAGCACGAGGTGAGGCGCATGCTGCAGGCTGTTAACCCGAGGAAGGCGGCGGGTCCTGATGGTGTGCCAGGTCGAATATTGAGGGATTGTGCAGGACAGCTGGCTGGGATCTTCACCAGGATCTTCAACAAATCCCTCGCACAGGCGACTGTCCCACTCTGCCTGAAGTCCTCCACCATAGTCCCCTTGCCTAAGAAGCCCCACATCACCGGCCTGAATGACTACAGACCGGTGGCACTCACCCCAGTGGTAATGAAATGCTTTGAGAAGCTGGTCCGCAGACACATCACAGCAGCCCTGCCCCGCAGCCTGGATCCACACCAGTTTGCCTACAGAGCAAACAGGTCCACGGAAGACGCTGTAGCCACAGCACTCCATGCTGCATTAACTCACCTGGAAGAGCATGGTAGCTATGTGCGGATGCTCTTCGTGGATTACTGCTCAGCTTTTAACACCATCCTTCCACACAAACTGGTGGCCAAGCTACAAGACCTGGGGCTTCCATACAGCACCTGCATGTGGATCAACAGCTTCCTCTCGGGCCGTAGACAGCGAGTCAGAGTTGGCCATCGCACATCCTCAGCCCTGAGTCTCAGCACTGGCTCACCCCAGGGCTGTGTGCTCAGTCCACTGCTCTACTCTCTCTACACACACGACTGCACTCCTCGCCACCACAGCAACATCTTTGTGAAATTTGCAGACGACACCACAGTGGTGGGGCTCATTTCCAAGGGAGACGAGTCTACGTACAGAGACGAGGTGGAGCAGCTGACGTCATGTTGTAAGGCCAATAACCTCCTCCTCAACACTTCAAAAACCAAAGAACTCATAATAGATTTCAGAAGGAAAAAGGCAGAGATCCAACCACTATTCATAAATGGGGACTGTGTAGAAAGGGTGGCAAGCTTCCGCTTCCTGGGAGTCAATATAGAGGAGAACCTTTCCTGGAGTGTGAACACCTCCGAGCTGCTGAAAAAGGCCCAACAGAGACTGTACTTCCTGAGAATTCTCAGGAGGAATAACATCACACAGAAACTGCTGGTGTCCTTCTACAGAGCCACCATTGAGAGTGTTCTAACTTACTGCATATGTATTTGGTACACTAGCTGCACAGGGGCTCAGAGGAAAGCACTCCAAGGGATCATTAACACCGCCCAAAAGATCACTGGCTGCCCTCTCCCCACACTGGAAGTTCTACACAACGCCCACTGTTTTAAAAAGGCCCAAAACATCATAAAAGACACCTCACATCCTGGCCACTCCCTGTTCGAACTGTTGCCCTCAGGGCAATCAGAGCAAGGACTAATAGACTCAAACACAGCTGTTATCCAACTGCAATAACACATCTGAATACTACAAAAAAATGTCCATCACGCCACTCTTGTGTTAATCTATGCACGGCCTGAAGCATGTGTGTGGGAATGTATGTGAATGTTTTACTGTTACATCTTATTAGTATTTTAAGTATTCTTATCTATTTTATTTATTGAATTTTATTGTTTTATTTATATTTTGATATTGCTAGGGATGATGCAATGATCGGGGACCATTCTTCATTTCATTGTTCTCGTGACAATGCCAATAAAGTTTCTGATTCTGATTTATTGAGCAGCTAATATGACATCAACCAAGACAGAATATAAACAAATTTGATTCCAATTACAGTCTATTTTAAGTCTTTTGTCTATCAGACATAAAAATATACAAGACAAACATGGTTACTAAAGAATTATAGAGGAGAGGAGTAGAATATGATAGGATATTTTTTCTGCTCCCCTTTCCTCTGCCTATCCTACTCCTGTCCTCTGTAATTCTTTCCATATTGCCAATTTTGTCTATCGAAGAGTTTGAATATTAAAAACGTCCCACTTCACTTAACAATAATAGTTCTGTTCTCACCGGGCTTTCTGCATTGGTCCAGATGAGGTGAATGAGCTGCTGCAGCAGAGTGCAGTTGTCAGGAAGAAGGCGAACACATGTCACCTTCCACAGATCAGCCAGACATTCTTTCACCTTCTTCAGCCATAAGTTTAACACTGCAACAACACCTCAGGTTTATGTAGGCCACAGAAGTGTTGCAAAGCATGAACAAACAGCTTAGGCAGCAACTCACCTTCGAAGGCAAAGTAGTGACAATCCAGCTTCTCCTCGCACAAAGTAAACACCAGAGGAAACAAACCGTGCAGCAGCAGGCGATTCTAAAGAGAAAAGTTTGGAAATGAAAGCAAACACAACCACAATGCATGCTCTGAGGTGGACTTCAGGTAGATTTACTTCTGGGGCGTCCTCATGTGAACTGAGCAAAATGTGAGGTCGACAGCAGGTCAGGAGACCTCTGCAAACAGCCAGTCTGGCCACTCCATCCTTCTCTGCAGGGTTGCACTGCACCCGGAGAACACCGACAGCCAGCAGCCAGGGCTCTGAGAAATAACAGGAAGTGGGAGCTATTCAGCAACGAGTGTCCACACACTTACAGTGTGCTGTAGAATCTGTGATAACACATTGTGTGCATAGTTTCTGATCAATTTTTAGACATAGTGCAACATATATTACATGTATTGGCAGATGTTCGCTTGGGTAAATATCTGTTCAAATTCCAGTGCTTGATTTGCTTCTACATTCATGTCACTGCTTCCATACCCAAGTGAGAGACCTGTAGCAGACTCCAGGCTGCAGCTCCTCCAGCTCCGTTCTCTGAGGCTGTGTTGATCAGCATGGCCACGGCGGTGCCGGCAAGAAGACGAGTGTCTCTGTTGCAGCTCTGCACGACAGGACACAGTCAGCATTAAGCTGTAACAGCTGACATTTATCCCGTAAGTGAGTGATTAATTAATTCTTTAGAAACCTGTACAAGTATTATGGCCATAAGGGTCTGCAGGATCTTTTGCACTGGGGCTCTCTGTTCCTCATCCCACACCAGAGGAGCAACATCACTGGACAACAGCTGGAATATCTGCAAACACACCTGCAGAGATTACAGTTCTCCGGTCAGTGACAGAGGTCACGCAGTAAGTTGATGATGATCCACACTGCTCCTCGCATACCTTGACTGTAATGTAGCACAGCGGTCCATCTCTCAGGGATTCTTGCTGCAGTGCGACAGGGAGTAACTCAGAAACTTTGTTCAGCACGGACATGTACGACTCTCTCCACACCTCACGGCCAACAGTGCTGTCTTCCAGGAACATACAAGCTGCAGACAGTGTGTGTATATATATATATATATACGCACAGGAACAACAGTTAAACACAAGTTAAAGGTGGCAACTTACTAAAAATAAATGTACGTTTAAATTTGTTCTGACCTCTTTGCAAATCCTCAAAACACAAAATCTGAAATGAAGACAAGGTCAAAGTTGGCTGCAGTCCTTTTATGGAAATGTGCGACAAACCAAAGCGAAGTGAGGACTCTGTACCTGGTCACTGTGGACTACGGAGTGGAAACACTCACGGGTCTCTCTAAAAACCAGCTGGTGGTCCACCTTTGCTAAATGTTGCAACATCTGTTAAGGAATAAAATAAAGGTGTAAATGTGCCTTTCTGTCTTTAAGCTGCGAACAGCCACATCGGACACAAAGTAAAGCCAACCTGGTCCACTTTGCGACAAGCTGTGGAGATGCCGACCATCTGCAGCTGCGTGGATATGAGCAGCCTGACGAGAAGTGTGAGATGGTCGTTTTCTAAACCAGACAGCTGTGCTTCAGAAAGTTGTCTCAGCAGCTGGACAGCTTCCTCCAAGCAGCGCTCCTTGCATCTCTTCACGCCGCTCCTGTTCACGGAAGCGCACTTATTCAGCCAAACTTTTCAGAACAGCATGCAGTGTTTTAGAAAATAGCTATGCGTGCCTGAGGTGCAGCTGCTACCTGGACGATTCAGACAGTTTCTGAAGAAACTGCCTCAGAGTCCGGCTGACGTTCTCAGCTGCTTCATTCTCGGAGATCACACAGTCCTGCAGACTTCTCAGCAGCTCTTCAAACCCCAGCATCATCACATCGATTCCACAGTACAGATGTGTACTGTTTCCAGACTCCCAGCGAGCACGTTGATTTACAGGTCACGTGACAAGACTCTTCTTCTACTATTTTTTAGAGCAGCTGTCATCGCAGACTTACAGCCACATGCTGCCACCTAGAGGCCGAAGTGTTATTGTTGCTATCCATAGATTTTCAAATTTGAAATGTACTGGTTTGCAAAAAAAACAAATAAGCAATTAAACAAAACAACAACAACAAAAAACCAAACAAACAGGAAAAATAGTGACAAACTTTTATTATTGGATTTTATGTGTAGTCTTGTTTTGTGACACACACAAGTGTGACACGTCTTTAATTACTGACCTTTTGCTAAATATTATATATACTGTCCTCAAATGTTGATCTATATATTGTTAATATTTTAAGTGTTTCTAGTTGATTTTGTGATGTTACTCATTATTCTGGTACTTTGTATCCACAGAATCGTGGGATGTATTGGCGAAAAATAAAATCAATCAATCAATCAATCAATCAATCAATCAATCAATCAATCAATCAATCAATCAATCAATCAATCAAATATAATGTAATATTTTGGTATGCTTTTCTTCACCAGAGGCCAGTGAGGTTCTGAGTGTATAGGTATAAATCACTCCTGACCAGATGATGTCGCTCTTTCCGTTAAGCGAGATCCTCTCCGGTCTCATCGTGGGCTGTGATTGGTTAAGGACGTTGCTAGGACATCACGAACAGTTTACAAATATGTCGACTTCCTGAGGCAAACCAAATGGCTAATGTGGTCGTATTATTATATTCTTCGTTCTTTACACATGTTTTACTCTTCGCTTGCGTGGCTTACACTCAAAACATTGTCGGTAAGACCTTATATTTAATTTGCTTTGAAATAGCTGACGGTACCTTCGCAAAACCTACCTGAGAAACGAGCAGTTGCTAATTTTTTAGTGAATTTTTGTAGCTAATATGTGACATAACTGTTTTGAAAGTTTTCCAGCCTTCCTTTGTGATTACAACGGGACCAGTGGTCACTGCAGTTTTGCTGGGAAACACCTCGGGTATCTCTCTTAGCCTGAGGACAGTTTCTCCATCCAACACAACAGGTAAAAGCTCCAGGACACCACATATCCTCTTTGGTCCACCAGCCCCCCAGCATCCCAGCATGGTCTGGCAGTGATATTGTTGTACTAGTTTAACTGCATTTTATAAATTCACAGCTTAGAAACTCGAAAAATGAGAAGAATTTAGCAGTAGTAGTTGTCGCGGTTCGAATTTTGAGGAAGAGACATACGAATGAAAGTCCATAGTGGGTCAACACAAATTATTTTATTAAAACACATATGTGGTGAAGATAGGCTCTGCAAAACATCAAGCTCCATCTTCCCCTTACAATAGGTGGGTGTAATATTTATACTTATGATGACCAGTACCTCGCGTCACTAAAACAGAACAGTTCCTCTTTCAGTTCCTCCAGATGCATCCTGTTATTCTACTTGTCCAGACTTCATCTGTGACCAGGCCAACTCCAGTGCAGCCTGCTGAATGCACACAGGCCACATGTAGTAAATTATACTGTAAACATGTAGGCAACCTTTCAATAGCTGAACTTTGCTCCATTGATCGGCCAGACATCGCGCTGCCCGTAGCTTCAAACCATTAATTAACTTACCCGAGCTTCAACCCTTTAATTATGCAATATGTGTATAACATGATTACAGTTGCACCTGCAATGAAAGATTATGTGCTTATGCTAACACCTGAAATACAGACTTTAATATAACCTCACCAGTTTCAATAAATGTGTCAATGAAATGATAACAATGATAAATCATAAATGATGCAACAATAATAATAAGGATTATGAATAGTGACAGTAAAATAATTTTGGATGCATTTGGTTGTTGTTGATGGTTTCCTTTTAACAGGAAACATTGGTTCTCCATCATGTGTAGCAGAAGAAACAAATTGGGTCCTCACAAGGGAGCAGCTGGGAAAGGTAAGAGACTTGTCCTGTCCTTTTTGTGGCATAAAATGGAGAAAATACACACCAGAGTTGTTAGAAGCATGAAGTTTATTTCAAATATTAATTAATGAATTGATCTGAGTTAAGAATGTACAGTGAACAGATGCAACAATGATGAAGTAAGACACAAGCACCTGAGTTAATTACAACAAAAATTTAATTTCATAAAGTTGATCCTTGGACATGCATTTTCTTCATGGTCTTGTTTGTCTCATTTGGTGTCCCAGACTGCAGTTCGAGTTCATCTAAGACTGAATCAAAGTCTGCATTTATGTGGCAACAATGATACAAACACAGACTGCTGTGAAAGAGCATTGTGCATCCTGGAAGCCCTTCAGGTGTCTGCCTGTGTGGACGGTACACCCCAGGCATCGCTGCTGATCCAGGCTAAGATACATGCCCTGTTGGTTCCTGCTAATCCAGGATCTGGTAATTCAAATGAATCTTGTGTCTCACTGTAATGTGCTTTCATTTAAAAAAAAAAAAATTCAAACAACAAAAATTGAAATCTCCATTTCAGATAATAAAACAGTTATTCCAAACCAAGTGTACCAGCCCCTGGGCCCTTGTCCTTGTGACCTGACATCCGGAGCGTGTGACATACTCTGCTGTTGTGACACGGTAATATTTTTTAAAAGACAGGTGTGGATGTCAGACAAATATTTTCTTCTGTGTTGATCATCAAGTGATTAATTTGTGACTTCCCCCTCAACAGGATTGTTCCAATGAAGATTTGAAGCTGTTCTCATCCCATTGTCTGCCAGGACCCTTTGGTGGGCAGGTCTCTCCTGCTCCAGATTATCAGTGTTCTGTGCAGTCCACAGGAAATTCCCCAGATTGGTTTCCATTTTTATGTGTCAACTCTCCCCCTGAAAACAACCCTTACCTTGGTCACTTTTACAAGGGAGACACAATGTGAGAAAGGTTTAAATATATTTCAGTCTTGCAACTTATCAAGGAATTTCATGTTTCATGTTATCATCATTTGTCTTTCACCTGTCTAGTGCACCTAAGCCTGGTCCATCATTCCAAAGTCCAGTTTTACCAGCTCCAGTCCCAGTTGATGTTTATATTCAAGGAAATCCAATTTTCACATTAAATGGCCAATACTTCACTGTTCCTCAGGTTAGTGTTAGCGTGTACAGTGGCCCCTCGTTTATCGCGGGAGTTACGTTCTAAAAATAACCCGCGATAAGTAAAATCCACGAAGTAGCCAACTTTATTTTTTACAATTATTATAGATGTTTTAAGGCTGTAAAACCCCTCACTACACTCTTTATACACTTTTCTCAGACAGGCATGAACATTTTCACACTTTTCTGTCTTGTTCAAACACTCTCAAAGTTCAAACCTTGTAGAAAAATAAGTGCAGTATAATAGAATGAAACCAAAGGGACCCGCAGGTGATGACATTTCGTCGACATTGTTGTGTTTGTTGGGGAGAAAACTTACAAACATACAGTACAGCACTTCAGAGTCACGCTGCTAGCGATCAAAGATTTATGTAAATTTGACAAGCTGAACGCACTTTGTACTGTACAGGAGTAACGGCACGAGATTGATTGACAATGGTCAGCTAATCGGGACACAGAACACAATGCGTTGTAAAAAGACAAAAAAAGCACGCAAAATTGCACCTCAAAAAAATCCAAGAAACAGCAAGGCTGCAAAAGGTGAACCGCCATATAGCGAGGGACCAGTGTATTTAATGCCTTTTATTATAGGAATGTTTTATATGTAAGTATTCCAAAGCAGTGACAGCTAACACTTAATGTAACAACTGTTCTGTTCAACAGAAGGTCCTTGGACTTTGTGTAAACAATGCTCCTGTAGCATTTCTGAAAAATTTCAACTATGAGTGTACAACTCTGCTGCTCTCCTGTCCAACTGGATATCCTCTACAGACACTGTCAGGAAACCTAAGCATTAAAGTGAAGAATGGACAAGGAGGTAGTTTTTAAATATAATAAATTATAGAAAAGCTTTGAAGTGTTTTAAAGCTATCTGAATGTCGAGCTGTTTAAAAATGGTTTTGTTTATTCCTGTATTTCAGGTGATGTTGTGGTGGATGTAACTGATGAAGTGGCTGCTGATACGAGTCCATTTATTTCCATAATAGATGCAGTTGCCCCCTCAGGTATCCACATTACATTACTGCATTACTAACACAACTCAAATGTTTAATTGACCTTAATGTTGGCATGTTTGGGCATTTTTTTCAAAAGATGAGATGCTGGTTTGTGAAAATTTGACGTTAGCGCTGGATTACAAGTTTTACTGGAGAGAAAATGGCATCACAGGCATCACGCTGACAAGGACTATTGGGACTATCATTTTAAATAGTCGTGGTAAGTGCTATAACGCTTGGCCGTTGTTTAGCTTGACTAATGGTTCTGACTAATATTGTTTTCTTTTCCTGTAGTTTAAACTCATTTTTGGTACTCTCTTGTCTTAACAGCAACATTAAGCACAAAGTATTCTGCCACATTTCTAAATGGAGAATTTTCTGGCAAGCCAAACTCGGGCAACCCAGGTAGGACCAAGAGGAGGTTTTGTATAAAATAAAGTATTTACAGTGCCTGGGAATAACATGTGTACACATTTTTAATGACAGGTTACCAGGTGGGAAGGCCTGTTGTTGCTGGAATTGTGGAAGCTTTGGACAGCAACAAAGGCTTAATAAAACGGACATCAGTTAATGTTTGGAAACCAGGTAAAACCCATAAAGATTGCTGATTAGTAGATGACTGCATGTAACCTACATACTGCCATATAAAAAAGAAGGTTTTCACAGGACTCTGTGCATTTATGTGAAAAACTATCTCATGATTCAGGAGCATGCAGAGCCATTTTTAGTACCAAAAACTTGAAGTGATCATTTTCTTTATGACTTGATCAGTCTTTCACATCATTGTGAAAGAATTTTAGTCAAGCCTTCTGGGCTTTGTTTATACACAGCTCTCTTTAGTCCTGTCACAGCATTTCAATCAGGGTGAGGTCTGGACTTTGAATGGTGCGTTGCAGTTAATAAAAAGTCTTTGATTAGGAGCCTCTGGGTGCTACTCACCCTCTTCATTACTATGGAACTATTAAGGGGGCACTTAGTTTTCCACGGGATTTCATGGAGTCCTGTGAAAATGTTATTTTTTACTTGACTGTAAGTTTCAGTCCAAACAATTTGACTTACTGTACATTGAAGATAACCAGTCCTCTCCATTTTCTGATCTGGCTTCCAGTGAGTGATGGACTCTGTTCCACTGCTGGGATGAAACCGGTTCTGTTTGGAGAGAATTCAACATCAGGGTGTTTGCTGCCTGTCAGCCGGCAAAATCTAACTCAGTGTAGCCTTCTGAGGTCAGTGGCTTTGCATGATTACTTCTCTAATGTATATATGTAGATATATGTGTTTTTTTAATATAGTTTCTTTCCTCTTTAGAGAGACTGTTACTAACCTACAGGCAGATTTGATTGCAGCCACATATGTGGCAAAGAGTGGAAACCCAGATTTTCTAACTATGGCAGATTGGATAAACATAAGTTGTAAGTACACAGTGCAAAGAAAGAATTTCCTTTTTTTTTTTTTAAAAAAAAAAAATTGTCTACTTTTTAATTATATTAAACTCCTTTTTGCCATTCTCGTTCTGCCATAGTATTTTTTTTATGGTTCTAAATGTTTTTCACAACATATAAATTCCAGTTGTGACACTGAACTCAAGCACAGCAATGAAAAACAGCACAAGTACATGTTACGATATTCCGGCCCACCTGCATATCCATATTTGGAGTGTTACCACCAGCGTGGTAGAGGGTGTGCCTCAGAGGGAAATTCGTGCTTTGCAAGTCAGGTATGTATTAGAAGGGGCTATTGATTATTGCACATAATGAGTCACTTCATATAAAGAATTCTGTTCTGTTTTAGCAATAGCCCATCTAACTGGGCGCTGGACTGTGGTGGAGGTGCTATCTCTTCATGTGTGGACCCAGAGGAGCCTCAGTTGTTCTCCATCACCTCCTCTGTCACATTTATTGACATTCCTATCAACACCAGACCAGCGAAAACCAGGTGCCTAATCCAGCAGAAACAGTTTTTATACCAGATACAGATTAAAGGCCGATTAAAAACTTCCTGTGTACTTTGTTTCTAACAAAGTGTTGCTTTGTTAATTAATTTTTCCCTTAGGTTTTACATAAACTTCACAGAATATGACTGTAACAGGAATGATGTGTGTTGGCCTGAACTCGCCTTTCCCATCACCAAGTATTACACAGGTGAGAATTTGTTAAATTCTAGAAACTGTGCAGTGTTTTTACTCTTTCCTTTTGGACGTTATTTAATCAATTAGGAAGAGTCCTTACCCAGAGAATAATTCCTCTGTATTCTATTTGTGGTTTTAAAATAATTTTATCCATTGTTAGACCTAAAAGCTTAAACAAGAGCAACACAGGCTCTACTCCAAATTACAATGTAATATTCAGTGTAATTGTACCAAAATCAGTTCTAGATTAATAGGATTCTGGTTAAATGTATCTTTAAATGCATTAGTGAATAAAACTGATCCTGAGGTGGATAATAAAAAAAAAAACTCTCATGTGTTTCACTTTTTCCCCCTAGAAACATTTCTAAAAGTTTGGATTACTGAGACTACAGTCAGTGACCTACTTTCCCTTTATCCTTCACAGGCGAGCCATTTTCTCAGTCGCTGGCTAAGGGCATGATCTTGGTTTTCTTCTTTATCGTTGCCTCAGTTCTTGGCACCCCGTGGAGACAAATCAGACAGGCGTGGAACAACTCTGCTCACTAAAACTCAGTGATGATGGTTTAAAGTGTCACTGAGGATAATGACACCTTTTCCTTAATAACATAGTAACTTACATGTTTATTCCTATGATTGTTGTAGGAGTATAAACTGTTGTATTTGTGAACCTTTTTGCAATAAAAATATTTTTCTATTACTTTCTCGTGCATGGGACTTGATTCCTGGTTGTTGTTTTTTCAGATTTCAGTTGTTCTCACATGGCTCAGGGTCATCACCCAGAAGCAAAATATTATTTCAGCGTCACACAGACAGGCAACAGCTGTAACACAGTTACTGTTCCTTAGGATTATAGACCTGGGTTTAAAGTTATTTACTATATTTTATAGTAATAGTAATTTAAATTACCTCAAAGTTGATGTCACAGAGTGATACTGAAATAAATCACCAGTGCAATTTAAATTAAGAAGCAGGAATATTAATAAAAAAAGTATTTATTTGTGAGACAATGTGCTGCTGACAGTATTTATTAATGTGGTATTTCATGCTGTAAGAGATAATCATCAAATCATTACTGAATGCCGCCTACAGGCCGATATTTATTGCAGCCACAGATGTGCATCAGTCAGCGTTCTGTTGCTGTTTATTGCTGCAGTGTGCACTTTGTGATGAGGTGTGTACGCAGCCACATTGCTTCCTCTTTTGTTAATTTGTGTTTCCTTTCCATTTTGCACTATTTTATTTTTAGAGTAATTGTTCTTTTTTTTTTTTTTTTTTTTAGTCATCACACTTATTGAATCTACATTTTATTTATTTTTACACAAACTATTCTGTGTACTATCTTCAAATGTCCACTAGATACACAGTGAAAATGGAACATAGTATAAATGAACCTCTGGCGTCTTCTTTACTGCTCTGAGTACACTAACAGCACAACAAAATGGAAACGGGGAAATTACACAAATGAACTCAAACAAAGGATTTGGGGCAATTAGGCTTCAGTTTGGGCTGTTAAATTACTACGTTATTCTTTTCATTTGTTTTTGGTGATATGGCTTGTACATACTCTGTGACAGCCAGTTACCAATGTATGTGCTAAGATTGCTAAAAATGCAAATGCATTGTATGAATAATGCAGTTCAATAGCCATTTTGGGGAAGTGCATATTCAAATGTAATTTTTAAGGAGGATCTCATTCTCTCAGTTTCTCTGTTTTTTCAGCAATACGTAATAAACTTCCTAATATTTTCAGTTCACTTCAGCAGCATCACAACCATGACTCCAAAATGGTTTTAGAAGAACCTAAATGATAAAATATAGATTTATTCTGTCTGTGAAATCAGATTTATGCGACCTATTTTACCTCCTGTAGAAGCTTGCTTCTGCCACTGAAAAGAAAGCCATCCACAAGTCAAAATTTGGGGTACAGTGCTGTGAAAAAGGATTTGCTGCCTTCCTGATTTTTTTTTTTACTCATTTGTCACATGTGTTTCAGACCATCAAATAAAATTCAACTTTAGACAAAGAAAGTAAAAAACTTTCTTTTTCTCAAGTAAATACAAACTCTAGTTCATTCATAGAAAAAAGCTATCCAAACATACCTGGCCCAGTTCTAAATATGCCCTCAAATCTAATAACTGGCTGTGCCACGCTTGGCAGATCTTTTTTTTTTTTCAGATCATTGTCCTGCTGCTTAATCTGAGCGCTCTTGAGCTTCAGCATAGTAACTGATGGCTGGACATTCAGAGTTCATGGTTCCATCAATTACAGCAATTTGAACACGTCCTTAAGCAGCAAAGCAGCCTCAGACCATCACACTGCCACCACCATGTTGGACTGTTGGAATGTTGCTCTTTTTTTGAAATTCTGTGTTCGTTTTAAACCAGATGCAACAGCACTCAAACCTTCCAAAACGTTTTTGAGAAAACTTTTCTCAAAAGTCTTGGGGATCATCACCATGTTTTTTTTGGCAAATGTGAGACAAGCCTTTGTGTTCTTTTTTGGTCAGCAGTGTTTTTCTCCTCAAACTCTCCCATGCATGCCATTTTTGCCCATTCTCTTTCTTACTTTAATCATGAACCCTGACCTTAACTGAGGCAAGTGAGACCTGCAGTCCTTTAGATGTCGGTCTGGGGTCTTTTTTGCCCTCGTGAGTGTGTCATCAGCACGATCTTGGAGTAATTTTGGCAGGCCAGCCACTGCTGGAAAAGTTCACCACTGTTCCATGTTTTCTCCATTTAGGGATAATGGCTTTCACTCACTTAAGTCTTACAAATGGCCTTGTAACACTTTGTAGACTGATAGATGTCAAGGACTTTGTTTCTCAGCTGTTTCTTTAGAACGTGGCATGATGTGTTGCTTCTTGAGGTCTTTTAGTGTACTTCACTTTGTCAGACAGTTGGTCTTTTTAAGTGATAACAGATTCTGCGGGTGTGGCAGTAATCAGGCATGACTATGGCTTTTTGCCACTGAATCTAGCTTTCAAAATATTGTGGTTAATCACAGTTAATTCACGATTTAACAAGTGAGGACAATTACTTTTCTCATATGGCGAGGTTTGGATTGGGTTGGGATTTTTTCACTTAATAAATAAAAGCATTATTTAAAAACTGCATTTTCTATTTACTTAATTTGTCTTTATTTATCAATATTAAAATGTGATGATCTGAAACATGTAAGTGTGAAAATTATGCAAAAATAGTAAGGAGGTGGAAAATACTTTGTCATTAATACTTTGTTATGTAAAAATGTCAACTTCCTCAGAAGTTTGAGTCTTTGCGTTCGGCTTTTTTTTTCAGTGGTGTAAACAACCTTCCATATAATTCTTGAAAGAATCCAATAAAAAACTTCTAAGAGGTCGAAGTTTTTGTCTCAGGTCATGAACCTTCAGTCAGCGTTCAGGGTTTAGCGTTATGTTGACTGTGTTGTGCGCAGATTCCAGGAGGCTGCCGTCATTGGTCAAAGGTACACTGGGTGCCGTGGAAGTTGATCGCATTCAACAGTGTGAAGTGCAGTGACGTGAGTGTTACGGACGTAGGCTAAAACTTCGTAAAGTCTAAGACTTTTCGCCACGTACTAGGATTTAGCGGTCGTAACACTTATTATTTCTTAGCTTCACATTCAACTTTACTGAAACATTTTTCCCCATCCAAGAGTCAACAACACGGCACTTGGCTAGCCAGTTAGCTAGCTAACAGCGATAGTGTGCTGTAATGATAGCTATGTAAATCAGGAGTTATGTAAGGGAAGTCTAGTTTTATCACCTGAGCCACATCATGACAAGGGCTACGGACTACTCGACTGAACATTGCTAACATAAAATCTGGAGAAACAGCACCGTTTAGCTTGCTAACATTAGCCCACCCGCGGAAGAGGGGAATATCAGATAGAACTGTCACGATGGCTTCTCTGCTCCGTGGTGAAGAGATGTGTTTGGCCCAGCTGTTTCTACAGTCTGGGTCTGCGTACGACTGCATCAGTGAACTTGGAGAACTGGGGCTTGCAGAGTTCAGAGATGTAAGTACGAAAACAGACCGCTTTGAATCTGCTAGAAACAGTAATTCATCACTTAAAAAGTTGTAGCTGAATTTTTTGACAGTAATCTAAAAGTTCTCTACAGTCATCAAATAATGCAGTGACGTTTGCTCAGTACATAAAGTGAACGCGGAAGTCACCGGCATATGTCTTAATGCTATCATAAATGGGATCATACATAGACTTATTGCACAGTTTTTTAAGTTTATTCATGAGATATGTTCAGAGTCCTGCATGAGAAGGTGCTAACGAACATGTACTTTTCACCTGTTTCAGCTCAATCCCACTGTTAACGCATTCCAGAGAAAATATGTCAATGAGATCAAAAAATGTGAAGAAATGGAGAGGATCCTCGGTAAGCATATGTTAGTCTTTGACATTTTAATAGTTCTTGGCTGCTTATGGTGGGAAGAAGATCTCCTCACTGAAGGTAAATCGAGTCATGGGAAATGTCAGCTGGTTGTAGATTTAGTTGAATGCTTAACTCGGTTAACCAAACCCTGGATTATTAAATTAGGAAGAGAGTAGCACACTGTCAGACTTGTCTTCAATGTCAGTGTTTTTCAAAGGCTGGTCACGGTGTTTGGAAGCGGTTATGATAGTTTCATAAAGTTAAAAATCGCTTGTTGTTTATAACAGGATACCTTCTGAGGGAAATCAAGAAAGCAGATATTTCACTGCCAGAAACAGATGTGAACCCAGCAGCTCCTTTACCCAAGCATGTCATGACTATAATGGTTAGTTACTATCTTATTATTATTTTTATCATAATCATCATTTTTAGTATTATTATTGCTGTCATGTATTGCTAAATATTACACGTTCCTATCGTTTCTCAGGAACAGCTACAGAGGCTAGAGATGGAATTAGGTGAAGTCACCAGGAATAAGGAGAAGCTGCAGAGGAATCTGCTGGAGTTGACAGAGTACACACACATGCTGCGCATCACACGCAACTTTGTCCAAAGAAATGCTGAGGTTTGTGTTGGCTCACCTCTTGAAAAACCCACATTCTCACTACGATGCCACATTGTTTTTCTTTCATGGCTCAGAAATTAGTGTGCTGGCTGATTTCATTTCAGTTGCCTTCTTTACCCTCCTGCGTCTTGTCTTCACTTATAGCGGGAGCCCTTGCAAGTACAGTATGAGGAGTTTCCCTTCCTGGAAAAAGACACATTGATGGACTACAGCAGCATGCAGAGGCTAGGAGCCAAACTGGGGTGAGGGATACAATTCTGTCAGCCTTATCAGTCAGCATTTTATTTATGTTATACAAAGTGAATGCTCCACATGAATGAGGACAGATGCACATTTATTTTCTTTCTGAATAGTTTTCTGTTTCCTTTTCTGTCTGCCGCTGCTCTTCTTACTCACAGATGCACTTTATACTTAGAACACCCACAAACAAACAAGCTATTCACAAAATGCTCTGAAACTGTGAGGCAGCTGTGGCTTTTTGAAAGAACTGATTAATGAAGCAAAAATATATTTAGACTTTGTAAAAACAGAGAGATAGTGTGGTGGGGCACAGATTTAGTTGAATGTGTAGTGACAATGAGGGCTCAAAGAAAAGGTGGCTAAACTTACAGTGCTAGTGCAGTCAGGATGTACTTGGTGTCATTCCCTTTATATTGATACATTAAATTTTTATTTATATTTAATTAATTTAATTGATCTTGATAGAGGATGAGGTCTGACAGCTGCTCGTTTGTCTTTTGCAGTTTCATTTCTGGCCTTATTCAGAGGGTGAAGATCGAGGCGTTTGAGCGAATGCTTTGGAGAGTATGTAAAGGCTACACCATCCTTAGCTATGCTGAAGTTGAAGAGTATCTGGAAGATCCTGACACGGTAGGTTAAACATGATTTGGATTCCAATTTACTTTTGTTATATTTTGTTATGTTTTACGGTGTGACGTAAAAACATGAGACAGAAAGAAACAAAAGAAGCTTCTTTTAAAATTTTGCCTGTATCTTATTTCCTAACTAGGCTTGATTAAGGATATTTGACTTTGTACAACAAGTTAATGAACCAGGTTTATTTGATTTAAATCAAATTAACTGTAAGTTAGCTTTAATAGCACACTAAAAACTTTAGTACAAATTGATTTTAACATCTTTGTCCACATGTAATAATGAGAAAACATGCTTATATACCTAAGTAACTCTCCCGCTATGCACATTACTTTCATTTCATGGTAGAAATGGGAAATAAACTCCCGTCTCTTTTTCTGTCTCCCCCCTCCCTTGCTGTGTGCACACATGGTATTGATGTTATTAAATATTACTGAGAACAAGTCCGTCTTGTTTTGCTGGAGATCAGAGGATGGAGGTGGGAGAGTATCGTAGAGAGTTGTGAATCATGGATTTGCTCCTCTTGGTGACCTGCATGTGTGGTTTGGCAAAGATTTTATGTAGGATGTCCTGACTTCCTGACACAACCTTCCCAGTTTATCCAGACTCGGGACCACCCAAAGCTTAAATCCCAGATTTGTTATGGGACAAAATAGTAGATGACTCTTTTGAAGCTCTTAAGTATTCTTTACTAGTTGTTGATATAAGCAGTGAGTGCTGTGATGTTGTCTATTCATAGTGAGAGATACCACTAATCCACTTGGGAATTTCCTCTGCTTGACCAGAGGCATGACCTCACTAATGGAATGTCAGATGGATTTTTACTGATGGAAGATCGGAAAGGCGTGCTAACGCTCATCACTAAACTCCACAAAAAGAGAGAGAGAGTCGTGCTTTTTCAAAAATTGGGGTTTTCAAGGTCAAAGAGCTTTCAGGTCATCAGCTGTATTTCCTCTCATTTTTTTTGGTAAACAACAGCTGATTGTACAAATGCATCTAAATCAGTTTTTTGTTTTCCTTAGATTTTTATTAAAGTTACATATATAAGTAAAACCTGAAATCCTTCTCATATTAAACTTGTATTTTTTGTGTCAGTGGTGTCTCCTTTATTTTTTTACACTTCCTTTTTCTGCAGGGTGAACCTACCAAAAGTGTGGTGTTCCTGATTTCCTACTGGGGAGACCAAATTGGTCAGAAAGTGAAAAAGATCTGTGACTGGTAAATATTTCACAGGACTCGTTAAAAGGCTGGCATCTGTTTTAGACTCTATGTCCAATAGTAGTAAGCTATAAATAATGGCATACTTTTTTCTCTCCACAGCTACCACTGTCACCTGTACCCCTATCCCAGTAACAACGAGGAGAGGGACGATGTTGTGGAAGGACTAAGAACTCGCATTCAGGACCTGAAAACTGTATGTCTGTTGTTTGCTTAATTATCTGATCATACAAGTGTTTAGTTAAGGACAGAAAAAGTTATTATGTGTGACAAGAGAATACTCTTTCTTTATGTTATACACACGATTTCTGCTTTGAACTTCTTTTCACGGTCAAAGAACAAAATGAAATGGTTGATCTGTTTTCTGAACGATTAACCTGGCTGTTGTTCTTGTTAGCCAGTGAGCAAAACTGCACAAACAGCTCAGCTCCTAACAAGAGCATTGCACTGTGAATCCTTTGGTAGCATTAACCCACTGTGACTGAAAGATGGAATTCCACTCAGCCGCTGTAGCACATGATCAACATGAGGCCTCAGCTGAAACTTTATACATGCCACTCTCTCTTTATCTCCCCACTGCTTTGTCTTTTGCCTGTTTTATAGCTTTTTCCTCTTATATTCACACACAAACACTCACAAAGGTCTAAATTTGAACATGTTGTTCTTTTTAAATGTCACATACATCATCTTAAAATAAAATAAAATGTTTTGTAACTTTTAATCTCTCTCTTTTAAAAAGAAATTCTTAATAATCTGAAGCTATACATCACACTAACAGTCGTGTTTACCTGTTACTGTATCCAGGTGCTTCATAGGACAGAAGACTACCTGAGACAGGTCCTGATCAAGGCTTCAGAATCTGTCTACATCTGGGTCGTCCAAGTCAAGAAGATGAAGGCCATCTACTATGTTCTGAACCTGTGTAGTTTTGATGTGACCAATAAGTGTTTGATCGCAGAGGTGTGGTGTCCTGTCAGTGACATTCCTGCACTGCGGAGAGCGCTAGAAGACGGATCGGTGAGGAACTTCAGCCTGACTGGAGGCTTTTCTGTTTATTTAACCTTTGCTGTTGTTTAAAGGGCTTGGTTTTATTATGATAAAAGCAAATGCTGTGTGAGGCATCAGTCTTTGCCCCACTTTATTTAAAGAAAAACACATTTTGCGTTGCTTGGGTACTGAGGGCTCACTATTGATTCATTTTGCAGGTTGAGAAGTGTAAAAGTGTGTATTTGTGAAAAAGAACTACAAAGATGTGTTATTGTTAATACATGTTTATGTATAGATTTTAAAATACATATAAAATATAAGTTATTTAGAGCTGGCGCACTTTATAGATCTAAAAACGGTACATTATACTGTCTGTACGGCTTTTTAAAAATGATTTAGAGTTCTGTATATATTTCTTATATGTACATTTGTGGAGAAAAGCTTCTTGTAACCTACTTACATGTTACATGTGTAACTTCCCATTGATGTTTCAGAGGAAAAGTGGAGCAACAGTTCCTTCCTTCGTTAATCGTATCCCCACAACTGACACTCCTCCCACCCTGATAAGGACCAACAAGTTTACCTCTGGATTTCAGAATATTGTAGACTCCTATGGAGTGGGCAGCTACAGGGAAGTAAACCCTGGTAAGTGAGATTTGTACCTGTCTGTCTATCTCTCTCACACACACACACACACACACACACACACACACACACACACACACACACACACACACACACACACACACACACACACACACTCACTCACTCACTCACTCACTATGGGCCCAACTAATGTATCAAAACCAGCACTTTATAATTCTGAATGTTTGAACGATTCTGTATTGAAAGTAAGAGCTGACGGCTACATCAGCACGCATTAAGCTAAGGGGGGCGGGTCCTGAGATACACTCTCTCAACTGACATGCCTATCAGTGAGAGCACAGGATACCAGTGATTGATACATTACACTAGGTGTCGGCAACCCTGGGCACGCGTGCCACAGTTGGCACGCAAAGGGTTAACTGATGGCGCGACCATTTGCCCGGTGGGCCGATGGTGAGTTTTCATTTTTATGGGCCGATGATTTTATTTTATTTTTTTTTGTAACGGTATAAACAATGAAAGGTGGTGGATTGGCCAGATGCTGGCCGTTGTGTAAAAATAAGTCAGTTGTTTGGTGGCGGATATGGCGGAGCTTCCCCAGGTTCAGTAACATTAGCAAGTGGTGGAGGCCAGCAGGTGGATGAGGGAAAGGGGAGGCAGGAGGAGGAGAGACCTGAGGCGGCCGCCGGTCCAACTGTCAGGTGAACTGAACTTCAGGTAAGAAGTTATGACCTGCAGTCTATCTGGGTCAAATATAAACCAAGTTTAGGTGGAGTTTATTTTTCATTGGGCTGACTTTTTACAGTCAGTTATAATAACTCGTACTGTGTATTAGCTAGCTATACAGCTGGGTGGGTGCTATGATGTTGCTGATAGTAAACTTTATTTTATTCATAAGGTTAGTTAGTAGAGTTGCCAACCGTTGCATAAAAAGACTGAATTGTCTGGTATTCAGAGAAAACATCACGCGTTTCGTGTTGAGCTGAAAAGGAGAACAGTTTGTCCCGTACTTCAGCTAGAATGGAAAAAAGACACAAAGCTGGAGTTATTCTGTCGTTACGCTGCACAGCTGCCTCTTCTTCTCTCATTCTCTTCTTTCAGTTTCTACTTCAATCATGAAACTGATCAATGATCAGTTGATCAGCTTTTCTCTCTTGTTTGTTGATCGCCCACTTTGTGCCAGAAAGAGGAAATCGGCGGATGTCGCGCTAAACAACAGCAGCACGTTTAAGCTTGATAAGTTGTTGTTAGAATTTATTTAATATTAATTTCTAGTATCAGCTGATGTTTGCTGGAGCCACAGCTGTAAAGCTGCTGGTCATGATATCGGTTTGGTTATCTGGTGAGAGGGAAACATGAGGATGAAACCAGGAGATGTCCTTACTGAATCATCAGAGCTGAACAGGTGATGGAGAAACAGATTTACCTTTAGGTGACATGAATGAGTTGAAGTTATGAACTGTTTCTGAGAGACAAATAACACCAGGATCCTTTTCTATGTAGCTGACAGCTGGTAACTGTGCAGGGGCGGTCCTAGCAAAGTTTTGCCAGGGGGGCCAGGTAGGGCATTAACAGAGAGAGGGGGGCACAAAGAAATACTTTTCTTTCTTATTCTCATTTAAAATGTCTGGCTGTTATTAAATAATTATCTGAAGCTTACAGCCAAAGTTTTTATCTGACGTAAAATGTATAGAAATCATACATATACCAACAAGACTGTACATCACTGTCACAACAGCGTTTGTTTTCATTCAAAGGCTTTATGGCTTTAATACCTGGTGGGCCGGTCTCTAGTCAAAATGTCCGGGCCGATTTTTGTTTGTCCCAGTCCAGCCCTGGGCACGACACGCAGTGAATTAATCTGAGGTGCATTAAAAAATAAATGGCCGGGCCAGCGGTGCACATCGCAAATAAGCTCACATAGAAACATTAGTTGTGCCTCTTCTTAATGACGGTATCTTAACTAACAACCCCAACTACCAGATTCAACTTGTAATTGGCTAAAAATAACTTGATGAGAGGGATGTTGTTAGCTTTCCACGTTCCGAAACTTCAAAAGCTTCAGGAGCTTTCCGCTCAGTGCAGCATCAGCACCACGGAAATACATGGATACATCCGTAGACTCGAGACAGAATTCACAATGTGTTTTTGGGACTTTCAGGTGTATGGACCAATGTTTTCTTTTCTGATCAAACCAGAAATCTTTAATGAGCAGCTGAATTTGTCTCGCATTAACTGGCCGAGTTAATGCCAGTTAATGCAACATCGAAATGCAGCTGATTGAATGGTAAATGGCCTGCATTTGTATAGCGCTTTTCTAGTCCCTAAGGACCCCAAAGCGCTTCACACTACATTCAGTCATTCACCCATTCACACACACATTCACACACTGGCGATGGCAAGCTACATTGTAGCCACAGCTGCCCTGGGGCGCACTGACAGAGGCGAAATGAAATGAAAACCTCGACTCTGTGGGGGTCAAAGTTTGCAGAACTACAAACGCAGCTGGAACCCACAGCTGTGCGTGTTCATGGAGCTTGCATTTTCACCTGCTGGACATCACTACCTGACAAGTTTAACTGTCTTCAGAACATTGCAGAGGCCTTATTGACAGTATTTGTTTCTACATATCTGTGTGAGCAGATTTTCTCTCACATGACTGTCCTCAGGTAGCTGTCTGAATGCTGGACACTCGGAGACCTGTGTCTGTGAGTGGGAGACCAGAGATCAGATTAACATGTGTATTAACAAACATGCCATATATCTACAAAGTTGTTCTATATAGTGTGTAACTGTTAATATAGAGCGTTATTAAATTTATTGCTAATGTAATCATATGGCACATTGACTTCTGAGGAAATTTTTAGATGGCACTCGTCATCAGAAAGGTTGCCTACCCCTGCATTACACTATTACCTAGGCAACCACAGCCTGAAATGGTCTGTGCGTGATAAGCAAATTGCTCCCTGTAACAATGCAGGCAACCTTCAGATTAGCTTTTTATGATATTTTAGATATAGCATGATTTATCTTAACTTAGTATTAGTAGTTTTAGTAGCTATTTTTCTGTTACTTTATAATAAAGAGATTTAAAAAATCCAAATGAGTAATAATTATTAAAAAAAATAAAGGTTCCAATGATCCAAAAACCATTTAATAATAGTATAATAATGTATTTGTAATACTATAGTAACCTCATTATAATAAATATCTGTACTTTATCTAGATTAAAAATGGTAGTATGGTGATAATAATAGGGTAACATGCTCATAATTATAGCATAATTAATATAGGTTAATTATTATAGGCTCCTATTAGACTAATATGTTTAAAATTGCACTAAAATTCTTGCAAGTCAAAGTTGATAACTATCATATTTTATTGCAGAAATGATTATCCTTTATGAGTGAAACATACCCTTTTGTTTCAATGTTAATATTTATATGTGTAAAAATTGGTGGAAGAGTCACAAAATTATATGTATATATGTGTATATATGATGTGACTTCTTATGTTGAAATGCAGTTTTTACAGGTGTTTCAGTATAAATGAGGCCTTCAAAACAGTTTGTTGTAGCTGCAGTGACATTACTTTACTATCAAGTTATTACATTACAGTTATATTAATACTAATGCCTTTGTTGTCCACCCTTGTACTATCGTATTTATTTTTAAAAAGCTTTAAATGATCATTCACTGTGCTTTTTTTCCCCCTTCTGCTTATTTTTAGCTCCATTCACAATCATAACTTTCCCATTCTTGTTCGCTGTGATGTTTGGTGACCTTGGTCATGGCGTTCTCATGGCTCTGTTTGCTTTCTGGATGGTTTTGTATGAAAACCACCGCAAATTTAAAAACACCAGGAATGAGGCAAGTACTCCAAAGTTTTTTGAAAATGCCCTTTCTAAAGTTTATTTGTGTTGCATGGGTAAAAGCAGTCTCTCAGAAGTATAATTAAGTGATTTTAATGTGCACGTGCAGATCTTGAACACATTCTTCGAGGGGCGTTATATCATTCTGATGATGGGACTGTTCTCTATCTACACTGGGCTGATATACAATGACTGTTTCTCAAAATCTCTCAACATCTTTGGTTCTGGATGGAGTGTGCTTCCCATGTTTAAAGAAAAGTGGAAGTAAGTACCTTTTAATAAGAAGAACTTCATATAACAGGAAGTTTACAACTGTGTTTTTAAAGATAAGATGAATATAAGATGAATTTTGTAAAATCAGTTTCACAATCACAGACACTACTACGGGTTTCATTTTTGCCCTACAGCAATAGTGTCCCCTGTAAGAATTGCCAGCTAACTTTGGATCCAACTATTCAAGGTGTTTTTAAAGGGCCGTACCCTCTGGGAATTGACCCGGTGAGTAGACAGTTTTAAGAGCTAGCTTAAAAATATGATATCATGTCATATATATACTGATCATGCATAACATTACGAACACTCACAGGTAGAGTGCATAACAGTGATTATCTCTTCATCGTTGGACCTGTTATGTTGGTGGGATACATTAGGGTGCAAGTGAACATTTTGCCATCAAAGTAAATGTGTTAGAAGCAGGAAAATGGGTAAGCATGAGGATATGAGATGACTGGGTCAGAGCATCTCCAAAAGTGCAGCTCCTGTGGGGCTTCCCCGGTCTGCAGTGGACAGTATCTATCAAATGTGGTCCGAGAAAGGAACAGTGAGAGCAACAGTGTTAGGCAGTTGGTCATAATGTTATGCCTGATTGGAATAATGGATTTTATCATTACTTTTTATGGTTTGGTGGTTTATAATGTGATTAATCTTAATTTTTGATATTTTGCACTTGAATCTTTTTATTGACGTGTGAAATTTAAATCCTGTTATTTAAAAAGGTTAAAGAAAATCAGTCACCAGGATGTTGTTGATACAGTAAACTGGATCAATTCGTAACTGATTAAACTCATTAAAAGCAGTCAGTTTGCTTGATAACCAATTTCACTCATACATTATCAGCCACACATTCTTCAATAAAGCAACATTTCTGGTGTCAGGGTTGCTGTTATTGAATCACTTAGGTAAAAGTAACCTTATTAGACACGCAACAGTAATAGTCTTATAATCCTCATGTTGGTAATGTATCACAGTAATAAGCAGAGCTACTTATTCTGTTTGCTCCAGTTAATCCCTGAAGTCACCAGTAATAACATGTCACCTTTCCTTTGTAAAGATTTGGAACTTGGCAACGAACCGGCTTACATTTCTTAACTCCTATAAGATGAAGATGTCAGTGATATTCGGGGTCATACACATGAGCTTTGGGGTAATCCTCAGCACCTACAATCATCTGTAAGTACTAGTTTACTGTTTTCATTACCCTGTGAAAGCCCTTAAGAGCCAGTATTTCGCTTTGGAACAAGTTGTCATTTTAGCTGCTGGAGCTGGGAAAGAATAGAGACATGTGTTCGCTCTTGTAGACGGCAACAGAACCTTTAGTTTTCTTGGCAAAAAATGTTTATAACTTCTTTAAGCCTACGCAAATTACATGCTGGCAAACATAGAGATGGAAGAAAGTCTTGCAGTGTAAAAGGTTATTTCATGTATTGTAGGAGTATTTTCTGTGGGAGAGAATACCTCTGTCCTATGTAGACATTGAGCTGCACAAAAAAGCATGATGTCAGCTCCTTAAGTAACATGATATCGTTTTTAATAGTCTGCCTTCTTTTTGTTTGTCAAAAAAACAGATACTTCAGGAAGAAGTACAACCTGTACTTGGTGTTCATCCCTGAGCTCGTGTTTATGCTGAGTCTGTTTGGATACCTGGTGTTCATGATATTCTACAAGTGGCTCGCCTTCTCGTCTGAGGACGCTCCGAGCATTCTCATCCACTTCATAAACATGTTCATCATGCAGGATGATAGTTCATTGAAGCCCCTTTACCCAGGACAGGTAAGCAGCTCCACTCTTTCAGCTGTGTGTTTACGTGCTTAATGAACACATTCAGTCTAATGTTATTTAAAATATCCCACAGAAGTCCCATACCTTCATTATTTAAATTATTTATTTATTTCTTCCAGAATGGTCTGCAGATATTTCTGGTAATCATTGCTGTTCTCTCAGTGCCTGTTTTACTCCTGGGGAAACCCATCTACCTTTATTGGCTAAAAAATGGAAGTCACCGCTTGGTAATGTACAGGGTAAGGGTTTGAGATTCATGCCTGCATTTAAAAGATGTGAAAAACGTCACCAAATATTTTTCCTTGGTGTAAATTTTCAAACACACTTAGTTTGTCCGTTCGATTTTAGGGATATGAGCGTGTGCGACGCAGCAGTGATGAAGATCTCTGCCTGATGAGGGCTCATGACATGGAGGAGGGCAGCAGTCACAGTGATCTGTCTACTAGTGAGGATCACCATTCAGAGGAGGTCAGTGTTGCAAACAGCTTGGTACCTTTTCATCTCGTATTTGCTCATAAGCAAACATTTTTACCAGTTGCTACATTCATTTATCTTTTTTATACAATAGTTTGACTTTGCAGAGGAGATACTTCATCAGTCCATTCACACCATAGAGTATTGCCTGGGTTGCATCTCCAACACAGCCTCTTACCTAAGGCTCTGGGCTCTAAGCTTGGCACATGCCCGTAAGTACAAGATCATTAATAATTATTATGTGTTCTAAAACAAAGTGCTTCTTCACAATGTTACAATGGACTTTGCTCTTAATTGTTACTTAATTTTTCAGACTTTACTAGGTTAGTCAAGTATCAAGTTGTGGCCTCTATTCCAGTTCCAGTATTTCTCACATAACCTGTTTTTACATTGTCCACATTTGTCCTTTCTAACATGCAGAGAAAATGATTAAATATGCAGGCTATGAGATGGCCACTCACTAGCAGTACATTCAGCAGACTATTAGCTGCCTTGTTTCATTTGTTGTCAGAAGCTTGCATGCACTCTTCATGGGCATGAAAGGCATTGTCATTTTTGGCTGTTAATGATTTCTTTGAACTCTAATCTTTTTCAAGGTTTCATAATTGTACAGGATACATTTTTAAGGACTTAAAAAAAACAAGAATAGTTTTGAATAGTTTGAATAGTTTGGCTAATCACACAGGGTCAAAAGTATACGCAGAGGCTTAAATATATACCTACGTCGCCACTAATGTTTGGTTAAATGTCCTTAAGGAAGCTGCGACTCAGTCAGAGGCTTTTTGTAGCCGTCAACAAAATTCTGGCGTAAATCTGGCAGAATATTTGACACTTCTTGGCAGAACTGGTGGAATTCATTTAAATGGGTCGGTTTCCTGGACAGAGCTGGCTTTTAAGCATAGTCCACAAATTTTCTATAGTGTTGAGGTCGGGGCTTTGGGAAGACCATTCCAGCAGCTTTATGTTAGGCTGTTTTATCAATTCCAAAACAAGTTTTGCTGTTTTCTTGGGATTATTGACCTGTTGGAACACTCATTGGTGTCCAGGTTCACCACCCATGACCATGACATTAATGTCCATGATGAGTGAGTGTAAAAAAATTTTCTTGACCTGTGATTTGCCAGAATTTTGTATTTCTCTAAATGGATGCTGAAGTAGATTTTATTATTTGCCATCACAGAGCTGTCAGAGGTGCTGTGGGCCATGGTCATGCGAATAGGACTAAGAATGGACACAAAACTTGGGGTTGTAGTCCTGGTGCCATTGTTTGGCCTGTTTGCTGTCCTCACTGTGTCCATCCTCTTGGTAATGGAGGGTCTCTCTGCGTTCCTTCATGCTCTTCGGCTACACTGGTAAGACAAAGCACTAAAGTACTGTGTGTGATAGGATCAATATGTTCTGAAGTATCTGTTTTCGTGTTTATAATTTCGGTTTCTCATCTTTTTATCCACAGGGTGGAGTTCCAGAATAAATTCTACAGTGGGACTGGCGTCAAGTTTTGCCCGTTTTCCTTCTCTCTCCTACCATCTTGCTTTGAGCAGGATGGGTTACTGTGAAGTGACTATTGAGAAATTGTCTTAGTTGGTAACCAGAACCAAAACAAGCCAACAGGGTTCTGTACTTGTGAAGACCTTTTCCAGAGGTATGATCAAATAGTTTGGATATTTATTCTCATTTTTTATTATTTACATTTCATGTAAAGAAATTTATGGCGAGATTCAGAAATTCGTGTAACTTTCGATTCTTTTGTGTCAGGATCATTAAGTTTCACTGCAGAGTGTTTTTCGGGTGAAATGTTAGCCTCAGATTTAACATGCAACTCATCAAATTTTTATAAGGTACAATTGTTAATGGTCATTGATGTCACTTGCATGGAGAGACAAATCTTCCAAATGCAGGATCAATATAGGAAAATGTAATGTATAAAATTTTAGTATTAGCCGACATTAGCAGTAATAAGAAAGCGAAGGGCCGTAACATTTGGCTACTTAGAAAACACCTTTGGGATAAATATGTTGGTAGTTTTGACCTTACTGTGGACATTTGTGATCTAATAAGATGGAAGTTTATTTATTACTTTGTGTTTCCTCATTTTCTTCTTCTTTAACAAGCTTTTGTCATTCATTTCAGCATCCTGGTTTATGTGTTTATATTAATTTTTTTTCCCCAAGGCGTTTTTGTTTTTGGCAGATTTGGTTTCCACACAGTAGAGAGTGAGCCAACCTCTCATTTACATTGCTCGACTTTATTGCACTGACTGCCTTACCAAAATTACCACCCCACGACAGCATAATGTATCATCCTTAATGCCCAGCTTGTAGTACCAAAACAAAGCAAAGGATCCCTGACTTTTAACTTTTGAAAAGTGCTTGAGCAGGTGTGTGAAGGGATGTAAATACTTTTACAGATTAAACAAAAAAAAAATTACATATATATTTTGTAATGTATCAGAATTGCAGATGAATGTTAAGGAATGTGATTATTACTTTCATGCATTCACAGTGTTGCCTTTGCACCTGCTACTTACTGTATAGCTTAACATTCCTACCATGGAAAAGCTCACATCCTTTGACTCAGCTCTGCTGGTCACGAGCCTTTTACTTTCAAACATCCTTTGATGGGTGAAGATTGGAGGTATTGTACTCGTGCCAGGCACTAGTGTTTGCTTATTTTCTAAAAGTGTACTGTTTAGGATTGGTATTGGAGTTGGTAAAGGGAAGTTCTGTCAGTATGTTTTTCTTTTTCTTTTCAGTGGTTCATTGTAATGTCAAATCTTTGAGACAGAATTAGCAATCTTTGTTTTGTTGAATCAAATTGTTTCATTATTAATTGATTCGTTAAAGCTAAATTGTTAAAATATAGATTGAAGGTGTATTGTAATTTCTTATGATGCTACCCTTTTAATATCATGTATTTTCTGATCATACACTTCAGGTTCTAACTCTTTTACAACAAACGTCTGTTCTTTCTTAATGTCAATAAAATGTATTTGAGGTTTGTTTGTTTTTTCCTCTTCAAGCCCTTAAATGTCTTCCCTCCTTGGGTTTATACAAGCCTTACTGAAGGGATTCTGTCAGGTCATGTTTCACATCCATGAGTTTTATGTAATGTAGTTACAGATCCAAGGTATTGTGGCACTAACACCACTGACGTGGACCCGTGGTTGGTGTGGTTCAATAGGTAGCCTTTAGGGTCTTTACTCTTTTTTTTTTTTTCACCACAAAGGAATAACGGGCGGATGGAATATTGTCGTCATTTGTGTGCATTTTGACTATTTTGCTATATATACCAGAAATTGAAATTGACCCTTACAGTCAAAGCTCCGGGAAATAATGCCTCTCACCATGTACGCCACGAGACGTTTGGTTGCCGAGGCAACGCAAAACACCGTTTACGGTGAGTTTCAGAGCTCGAAATCGCTGCCGACATGATGATGTTAACTAATGGTAAATAGGTGGATAAAATATTGTGGAAAAATATGGTGCACGACGATTTACGAGTGGAGTGGATCCTACAGCGGGTGTCTGCTGGGTTTAATTTAAGGAAATGTCCCGACTGTTTCGATGAACTGCTCAGTCGGAGAGATGGAGAAGAAGAAGAGAAAATTATCCGTTATTTGAACTTCGTCTCCGAGGAAGACTCTCCATCGTGTCTTCTGTTTTTCAAAACTGTTAGAGAGGAAGAACGTGAAGTAGAAGTTCCCGTCGGTAAGTCCTGGTGCTTGTGCCCTCACTAGGGCTATCAGTCACCCGCAGGTCAGAAAGCCCAGTGTCTCTGAAAGCTAATTCAAGTTTGCAAAAGTGAATAAAGTTTCGATGAACCCGTATCCTTTTACTGTATTGCTTTTGGGTTAATGTAGGATGTTTTTACTGGTACCTTTTACCATGTTTCAGCATACTCTCAGAAAGTTTATTACTTATGTACACTCAACAAAAATATAAACGCAACACCTTTGTTACTGCTCCCATTCCCCATGGGATGGACGTAGAGACCTAAAATTCATTCCAGATACACAATATAACCATCCCTCCCAAACAGTGGTCACAAATCAGTCCAAATGTGTGGTAGTGGGCACATCTGCCATATTGAGATAATCCATCCCACCTCACAGGTGTGCCACATCAGGATGCTGATCTGACATCATGAGTAGTGCACAGGTGTACCTCAGACTGCCCACAACAAAAGGCCACCCTGGAATGTGCAGTTTTTTGCGCTATTGGGGGTCTGGGGACCCAGAACCGGTCAGTATCTGGTGTGACCACCATTTGCCTCATGCAGTGCAACACATCGTCGCATGGAGTCTATCAGATTGTCAATTGTGGCCTGTGGAATGTTGGTCCACTCCACTTCAATGGCTGTGCGAGGTTGTTGGATATTCGTGGGAACTGGTACACGCTGTCGTATACGCCGGTCAAGCACATCCCGAACATGCTCAATGGGTGACATGTCCGGTGAGTATGCTGGCCATGCAAGAACTGGGACGTTCTCAGCTGCCATCTGCCCTGAACAATGTGAACCATGATTCATCCGTGAAGCGCACACCTCTCCAACATGCCAGACGCCATCGAATGTGAGCATTTGCCCACACAAGTCTGTTACGGCGACGAGCTGGAGTCAGGTCAAGACCCCGATGAGGACGACGGGCATGCAGTTGAGCGTCCCTGAGACGGTTTCTGACAGTTTGTGCAGAAATTGTTTGGTTGTGCAAACCAATTGTTCCAGCAGCTGTCTGGGTGGCTGGTCTCAGACGATCTTGGAGGTGAACCTGCTGGATGTGGAGGTCCTGGGCTGGTGTGGTTACACGAGGTCTGCGGTGTTGAGGCCGGTTGGATGTGCTGCCATATTCTCTGAAACGCCTGTGGAGACGGCTTATGGTTGAGAAATGAACATTCAATGCACGGGCGACAGATCTGGTTGACATTCCTGCTGTCAGCATGCCAATTGCACGCTCCCTCATTGCTTGTGGCATCTGTGGCATTTTGCTGTGAGACAAAACTGCACATTCCAGGGTGGCCTTTTGTTGTGGGCAGTCTGAGGTACACCTGTGCACTACTCATGATGTCAGATCAGTATCCTGATGTGGCACACCTGTGAGGTGGGATGGATTATCTCAATATGGCAGATGTGCCCACTACCACACATTTGGACTGATTTGTGACCACTGTTTGGGAGGGATGGTTATATTGTGTATCTGGAATGAATTTTAGGTCTCTACGTCCATCCCATGGGGAATGGGAGCAAAAACAAAAGTGTTGCATTTATATTTTTGTTCAGTGTAATTTAACAACGCTGTGGACATTTGGACCGCAAGACAACATCTAACAATAATGTTTACATTACCAGAAAAGAAAACTGGAGATCCTGAGCCAGGTGGGGCAGAGAACACCACCGACTTCATTACAAATGATGATAGGGAAAGTCATGTGAGATCAAACTTTAAAACTGATATAATTATTAATGCATTATTGATTGAGAGGCTCAAGATAGTTAAGGTTTAACATATTTCTGGTTTGGTGATTTCAGAGGACTGAGATAAATCTGGTCTATCACACTGAGCTTCACGTAGCTGTCAACCAGTACCCACAGAGATTTTTGAAATCTTGTGTCTTCTACTTTCTCAGGAACACAAAGGGTGAGATGCCAGTTCCTCATCGTCATACTTAAACATGTTCAAGCCTCTTATTTGCTCTCTTTAGGGGTCACCACCCTGGATCACCTGGCTCCATTTCCCCCTATCCCTAGCATCTTCCTCTGTCACACCAACCCTCTGCACATCCTCCTTCACTCCATCCACAAATCCTCCCTGTGTTTTTGCTCTTTTCCCTCTTCCTGTCAGCTCCATATTTGACATCCTTTTCAGATTAAATCCACTATTCACTCTTCAAATTCATTCTTCTGCACATGTCCAAACCATCTGAGTTTTGCTTCTCTAACTTTATTTATCCTTCTGATGTACTTATTTCTAATCTTGTCACTTCTAATGTTCCATATAAAAAAGCAATAAACAAGATACTGTGTTGTTGTATTATAAAACAGAGACTATTGTTGAACCACTGGACATGAATGAGGTCAATATCATGATGCCCTCGCTGTTTGACATCGGCATGCATTGTGGAAACCCTCTTCAGGTGCTGCAAAGCAAACTTGCCCATGTAAGAAAAATAAGAAATACAACTGATCAGGAGCAACTTTTGTTAGTAGGACTGAAAGTTGATGTCACAGCAGCATACTAGCTTTTAATCTTATTATTGTATATGGAAAAACATCAGATTTTCTAATGAATATTTGACTGCATCTCCTCTCAGGTCTATATACCCATGCTTACTGCCAACCAAATGGCAGTAGCTGGAGCAGGTGATCAAAGTGAGGAAGTTTCTCATCAGGAGAAGATGAATGGGAAGAGTGAAGCAAATGAAACAAAGAGTTTAGTGAAGCCAAGTGGGCAATTTATTATTCGTGATGAGTTGCTCAACATAACGCATAAACATTTGGGACTGCTGAACACGACTCTCCAACACCTTCAGCTTGAAGGTTCGTTTAATTACTTGAACCAAGGGCTTGCTATTGTTAAAGGCAACTCACCATGATTTTTAATTTTTATTAGAGTATATAGATTTGCAAGCAAATGCTTTTTCTTCTCTCAGTTTCCAAGCAAGAGTATCGACTAGTACTGATAAATGTCTACAGGACATTAGTTATTTTTTATGCCCATTCACAAAAAGTGATTCAGTCTAAAAGCATTCTACATGTCACAGATGGGATTTTACTGCACATTCCTGAGCTGGAGTTGGAAGACCTGCCTTCGAATCCAGAGATGGTAGAAAGCTTGGAGCAGTGCTTGATGAACTGGCAAACGCAAATAACCATTGTTATTGAGGAGCAGAAAAACAAAAAACCACAGGTTTGTAATTGTAATTTCGTGTTCTGAGATTCAGTCCAGGAACTAAAGCAGGAGAAATAATTTTTCTGCTAAATTTATGCAATATTGTCAAGAATTTAAGAAATACCCATCGACCTAAAAGGAAAACTTTCAGTTAAAGAATGTCTCAACTGCACCTGGTGACATGCAGTCGCTAGACTCAATCATTCACTCTCCATTTTCCTCCAGGCGCCTGGTCCTTTGGCTGAGATAGCACTTTGGCAGGAACGTGCGTCTGTCCTTAATGCTCTGAGTGAACAGCTTAATCATGCTGCAGTAGGGAAGATCGTGGAGGTGATGACCAAAGCAGGTGCAGGCATTGTTCTTACACTGGAG
Organism: Rhamphochromis sp. 'chilingali'; assembly: GCF_963969265.1. Lineage (NCBI taxonomy): Eukaryota > Metazoa > Chordata > Actinopteri > Cichliformes > Cichlidae > Rhamphochromis > Rhamphochromis sp. 'chilingali'. The sequence continues at coordinate 20,833,290 of NC_137937.1, forward strand.
GGAGCGATTGCTGAACTTACTAAATACCGTTTGGAGTCAGATGAGAATTTACGCTTCCTCAAGACACTAGAAAGGCATTTCATGGTAAGAACATTATTGCTGACTATAAAAAAAAAAAGGTAGTTACATGAAACTAAAAGGTTCCATGAATCTATAAATTTTTTGCAAGGACAAAAGGAAAAGGAATCAAAAGAATGATTGTGGATCTGTTGTGTTAACTTCTCCTTCACTTTTATCAAAGCTACCATTGTCTGTTTCAGAATCTGGCTACTGGAGCAAATTTTGGTGTGATCTTGGAGACCATCCCTCCTTTAATGGAGAGCCTGCAAATTGTATGGATGATCTCCTACCACTATAACACGAACGATTGTATGGTCCCCTTAATGGAGCGAATTGCCTGGCAGCTGTGTGAACGTGTGACTCAAGCCATAGATGTCCACACGCTGTTCAAGTATATGTGGACCCATTTACATATTCTGAGACTTTTTAATTTATAGTAAAACCAAATTTATTGTTCAGTAGTCAAACAGAATCATTTATTCAAATGTGATGTTTTCTTGTGTCAGTATAATAGTGTGTTGTGCCTTAAACAGAAACAACAGGGGAGTTGCCAAATCCAAGGTCTACGAAGCTAAGCAGGTTTTAAGTCAGTGGAAGACATCCTACTTTGAGAGGCGTGCTGAAATTGAGCAATTGAGCAAGGCTTCACGTTGGGAGTTTGACCGTAAGAAACTGTTTGAGAAGACTGATTACATGGCTTCTATCTGCCAGGATCTGTACAATGTTTTGCAGGTTGGTGTGAATATTTATATGTATAAAATACATATATAATTCATAAATACTGACCTCTCACACAATATCTGAAGATTTGAATGTGTAAAATAAACTTCAGATTTTTATTTCTCATGTGTTTGTGTTGGGTAGATTTTGGAGGAGTTTTACAATATCTTTGGCCCAGAGCTATTGAGTGTGACAGGTGACACAAAACACATTGATGAAGTGCACCGCACAGTGGAAAATCTGGTTGTGCCCCTTGAGGAGGCCGTTTTTAGTCCTTTCAACATCTCTAAGATGAGCAGCTGGAAAATGATCATGCAAGACTTCAACACGGCAGTTCAGGTGGGTTTCAGATATTGCAGAAGCTGTTTGGTTGTTCTAAATGCACAAAGTAATTAAACAGCTTGGACAAATATAACTGTGCAATATTTCAAGCTGAATGCGTGTGTCTGTTTAGGCTATTGAGGCAGAAGCGATGCACTTTATTGATGAGTCTTTTAAGACACTGCACTCTTCAACTGATGCCTTTGACATGCTGCTGAAGTTTAAACACATTCGCACCAGAGAGGTCATCAGTAACCATCTGATGAAAAAGCTTGACGATATCTTGGAGCAGTACTGCAAGGAGGTAATATGCTATTGAATAAAACATGCTGGCATCTATTTAACATTAAAGTTACTGTTAAAATCATTTTGAAGCTTCAGCTGAGGAACAGTCCACCCAAGACAATGTGACTTAAGTTGGTGAGCATGTGTGTATAAAATAATGCTACAGCTAACTAAAATCTACTAACAAATGACATTTATTCTTTATACCTTTGATCTGTCAAGCTTTGGCTAACTTATCCTTATAAAATCTCGACGTAAACATTTCATAAAGGTAAATACTAAAGTTTTGTAATTTATGTGAGTGACACGTCATTTTGTTGGTGTGGTTGTAGGTGGACAGGACATGGGAAATTTTTGAGACAATGAAAGACAAACCACCGTTAAATAAGAATGAGCCTCCTGTGGCTGGGGCAATCAGATGGGCACGATTTCTATTCCATCGCATCAAATATGCCATCCTCCCCTTCTTGAAAGTGCCGGAGATGTTGGACTGTGAAAAGAACAAAGTGGTGAGTTATTTCAAAACGCTTTATGTCACCATTAATGTTAAACTGTTTATACACTAAAATGCTTTTTAAAACAACTTTCTGTGATTTTCTTTCTTTCTTTTTCTTTTCTTTCTGCTGTAGTTTGCTCAGGCCAGAGAGAAGTATGTAGAAGTGGCAGAGCAGCTGAAGGACTATGAGGCAGCAAAATATGAAAGCTGGATGGCGGAGACAGAACATAATTTGCCTTTGCTAATGAAAAAACCCATTTTGGCCATGGTTACCAGTAAAAACTCAACTCAAACAGAACTAGTATGTGTCTTTTGCTATTTCCTCATAACTGTTGTATCTTATATTGTGTGTTTGTGAAGGTTCTCTTATATTGTGTGTTAAGACTCTCTAAAATTCCCTGCATTTTTCTCACTTTAAGGACGTCCCGCCACCTGAAAGTTGCACACCAAAGGGTTTGCGATACATTGTGAACTTTGCTCCGGAGATCAAAGAAATAATTTCTGAGGCTTACAGTCTTGAAGCCCTGGGCTACACTGTGCCTGATCTAGCTCAAAATGTTGCACTTCAGGAAAACAAATTCATCAGGTGATGAGACTCACCCGTAACTGACTAGAAAACTCAAAAACCAGTACTTGATCTCCTTTCTCTCTTGAACTGTTTCGTCCTTCATCTTAGGTATGTCAGTGATCTGAGCAAGCTTATCAACCGCTATCACTCTGCATTGGACAGTTTGAATGAAGCACATGTCGTCATGCTGGCTCCACATATAAAAGTAGTCAGAAAAGGCATCAGTTTGGGATTCAAAAGACTCAACTGGAATTCCTTGGGTACTATTCATACAAAGGCTGACATCTCTGTTTATGCTTGCTGTCAGATGAAATTACTTTTGTATAAAACTGAAATCTGCTAATGTTTGGTTTTAGGCATCCAAGATTTCATCAACCAAAGCCTTCAGACTGTAACTAAGTTTGAGTTTGTCGTCAATCAGATTCATGAACATGAGAAGGCTATTGATTCTAAGTTGCAGTCCATGATGATGGCCAACTTACTGAAATTTCCATCACCAGATGCCTCAAACGACTTACCAGGTAGATGTATTAGAAGTATACTATTAGTTTACTGGAAATAAAGAATTTGTGCATACATTATTTTAATAGTTTCATATTTTTTCCTAAGCTATTAAGGGGTTCTGTGAACACATTGAGCGAGAGCGAGTCAAAACTGTGACGATGCTTGCCAAGAAGTATGCTGACATTGGAGTCCTTATAACTAGAATAGAACAGCTGAGTGTGGAAACCAGCACTGGCAGAGCCAAATGTATGGTAGATTATTACCAACACTGGGAACACAGAATACTGGACACTCTTACAAAGATGGTGCAAAGGTAATGAGTAATGGTTTTGAGCCTGCATAGATTGTGAGTGGTAATAATCACCACATTTCTAACAAGTAGAATGCTGTTAGTCTTAACCATTGCAACATCTGTCATGTTTGTTTTCATATTCAGAAACATTCAGGCCTTTAATATAACGCTGATGGGAGATAAAGCTCTTTTTCAAATCACCGCCATCCTGTCTGCACCTAAGATTGTGTTGCAGCCCCAAAGCAACGAGATCTACCGCCTGCTCGTGCAGTGTATCACAGACTGTGTAGTTAGCACCAAGGTGGGCTCATCACAGTGTTTTGTTTAGTCTTTTTGTCGCTGCATTAAAAAAATAAATGATTTTCAATTTACCACTAATAATATATCTTAACTTTGGATTTATTTTTGTGTTCAAGCAATTTGTGCGTTGGATGCATGGGACCTGCATTAAGTGCCCTCCACAACATGTGGGTGCTGAAGATAAGCTGGTGACATTTAATTTCTACAGTGACGTGTCCCAGCTTCCTCAGATCAAGGAGAGCTGTGTAACTGTATCTCAGAACATCCAGCGTCTGCTTTTCTCCATCGATCAGTACCTTTACCACTGGAAGCGCTATCGGGTTCTTTGGGAAAAGAACAGAACCATTGTCAATGAAAAGTTTGCTGCAAGGAAGCCGTCCTTTGTCATGTATGATTATAAGCTGCAGTCCCTTGCTCGTATCAAGCAGGAAGTGATGCTCGAGCCTCAGTTTAAGAATGAGCACAGCGTATGCCTAAACCTGGAGCTTCTGGCCCACACTGTGAGCGAAATTGCTGAAGCCTGGATCAGTTCACTTGGTAGCTTACTCAACAAGCCTGCTAAAGAGGACATCTTTAACTTGAGAGATGAATTCATGGTAGTTAATCATAATACACAGTTTGTGTTTACAGTCTTTATCCTAAATATTCTTTGGCTTTTATGTGATTTATCTTTTTTGTGATTATTTTGTACAAAAGCAACTGTCTAAGAAGCTGAAACAGAGTCCTGACACTTTTGACGACCTGAAGTCTGTCCTTGGCACCATCTCAGCCATCAAGAACATGTCATTAGAAGTGGAGATGAGAATCACAGATATCCAGGAACAATACAGAACACTGGCCATGTATAAAGTGGAGGTACTGTGTCTTTTTACAGAGAGAGAGTGTGTGATCAGTTTGTCTGTCTGTTAGCAGTCTGTGCAACTCACTTTTAATTTTTTCAGTATGACTCCCTAGAATGTCACAATGATGCCATAATATTTTACAAAATCACACACTGCAGGGATATATTTTAAAATCTCAAGTTTTATAACTTATAGAAGCCAAAGACTTCAGTCATTTCTGTTCCAATCACATGGGTGGAAATAGGAAAATGTTCAATTTTAGTATGTAATGCTTCAAGGTTATGGGTTAAAGGTCAGGGTTCTGCAAATTAGGAAAAAGTTTATTTGAGTTCGGATCATATAGTTCTTTAAACTAAAAAAACATTTATTTCAATATAACATTATATGAATTCACAATGAAAAAACAAAACAAAAAATACTACACTAGTTTTCCATATTAATATTGATATCAGCACAAATGATCTATGAAAGCAATGCCGGTGACATTATTGGGGATTTCTATATTACCGATACTAACATCAGCATGGAGTAATAAAAAGAAAATAAAACATCAACATTTCTTTGTATAGCCCTTGCCCTTTGGGGGGAGGCTCTGAGTGCTCTTGTATAAAACCTCAAAAGTGATCTTGTTTCCCATTTTAAAAAGTTTATGTCTTATGTGCTTTAGGCAGGTGAGGATGAATGGGAGCTGGTGGCCTGCATTGGCCAGATGTGGAGTGACCTTTTCATAGAAGCCAGACAAGTAGACCGAAGTCTGAAAGACATCAAGAAATCATTTACTGTGGTAAGATATCAATCCCATACAATGTTCTTAAACCTAAAAATAAACAGAAATGTTCTTGTCTTACATTTATGATTGCCACACTTGTCTCCCATCCACACACCCAAAGATCACAAAGGAGAATATCGAAGAGTTCAAACAGGAGTTGTCTGTGTTTGCCGAAAGCTTCAACATGCATGGTCCTGGAGCTGTAGGAGATGATTTGGAGAAAGGTACTTGGGCACTTAGATGAATGCTGCTGTTGCTGAGTAGAGAATAGTAGTGCATGGTAAATGTTGAAATGTAGTGGAGCAACAAGCCCGTGTCACTTTTATTTTTGCAGGACTGGCCATTATGGGAAAATACGAGGCAGATCTTGCAAAGATTGTAGCAGGTCAACAGGAAATAACTAATGCTGAAAAGCTGCTGGACTTGTCAGTCACCACTTTCCCAGAAGTTCTGAGCATAAAGAATGACATGAATGGCTTGAGACAGATATATGATATATATAAAGCTCAGCAGGTGGGATATGCTTGTAAAACACCAGTGCATAATACACATAAATGTGATCATTAAATTTTTTTTAAATTTTTATATATATATATATATATGCTTGTCCTGTCATCTTGCAGGATGCAAAGACACAGTGGTCTCAGACCTTGTGGATAGATTTAGACATCCAGCTGCTACAACAGGGCATTGAGGGTTTCATCAAACGCTTAAGGCTGCTGCCCAAAGAAGTGCGGGCCATGCCTGTGGCCTTTTTCCTAGACGGACGCATGAAGGAGTTCAGAGAGTCTCTGCCTCTTTTACTGGACCTGAAGAATGAGGCCCTCAGAGACAGGTCTGTCTCAAGATTGATACTAGTGAGAAACCAGAATGAATATAATACCCCCCCCCCCCCCCCCCCCCCCCAAAATTTACAGTTAATAACGTAGCTGGATTTGTTTTATTGTCACTTAGGTTTAAATTTATTGCTCCTAGCGGATTGTTCTGCAATACGCATAATATTGACAATAAGTAGAGTATTAAATACTCTACTTATTTAGATGTAAACTTTTGAATTCACGTGTTCAAATTATCTATGTCCAGATAAAACAAAAAAACTGAGAATAAAAATGTCTTTATATTCAAGGCACTGGAAGGAACTGATGGAAAGGACTGGCACCAGCTTTGAGATCAACCCTGAAAGCTTCACACTGGAGAACATGTTTGCTATGGAGTTGCACAAATATGCAGATGTCATAGGCGACATCGTCACCTCAGCTGTAAAAGAGCTTGGTATTGAGAAGGCAGGTTCTCTCTTTTTTAAAAACATTCTCAAAATGGAATAATCTGCCAGTTCTATCAGTTCATCAGGGAAATGACAGTTACTTCTAAAACATGTTATCTGTATCTGGTTCCAGGGAGTAAAAGGAGTGGTAGAGACCTGGGAAAACATGAAGTTCAATGTTCAGCCCTATTTCAAAGGCACTCAGGAACGTGGCTCCATTCTGGGTGCGGTGGATGAGATCTCACTGAATGTGGACAATGATGTCATGAACTTACAGAGCATGGCTGGCAGCCGCTTTGTTGGACCCTTCCTTGGTACCATACAGCAGTGGGAAAAAAATCTGTCTGTTATTTCTGAGACTATTGAGGTGAGTAAGACTGGCCAAATTTTCCTTCACCCTTAGGCTGATCCACAAAATACTTATAGGAAAAAAAATACGTCTTTCACAGGTCTGGTTGCTCGTGCAGAGAAAATGGATGTACTTGGAGAGCATATTTATAGGAGGAGACATTCGCTTGCAGTTACCTGAGGAAGCAAAGAAATTTGATAACATTGACAAAAGGTTTAAAGACGTAAGTGTTGCTATAATATTGGTCTTAAAAAATTAAAGTACTTTCTTCTAGACTTGTCAAAATTACATCTCTCTTTGTTTGTGTAGATAATGAATGACACAGTGAGGAATCCAAACATTAAGCGCTGTTGCCTGGTTCCCAACCGGCTAACAGACCTGCAGGCCCTGAGTGACGGTTTAGAGAGATGCCAGAAGAGTCTTAATGATTACCTGGACTCAAAGCGACATGCATTTCCTCGCTTCTTCTTCATCTCTGATGATGAACTGCTCAGCATTCTGGGGAGTAGTGACCATACCTGTGTCCAGGAACATATGATCAAGGTATTTGGCAAGTACAAGCGATGGTGGAGTGGTAGACAAGACCTTAATTTTTCAAAGTATAGATAGGGAGGCTCATTGTTTCCAATGTGTGTTTTTTCTTTTGTCTCACAAGATGTATGACAACATAGCATCTCTGAGATTTGACGTGGATAGCAATGGAGAGACAGTAGTTGGAGCCATGGTGTCTGCTGAGGGTGAGGTGATGGAACTAAGACAGCCTGTCGCAGTGGAGGGCAGGGTGGAGGAGTGGATGATGGGGGTGCTACTGGAGATGAGGAAGACTAACAGGCTCATCACAAAGGAAGCGATCTTCCACTACTGTGAAGACCGGAGTAGGTATGTGTAAATAACATGCACCAGAGAAAGAAACCGCTTGTGTTGTTATTTTTTATTTTTTTGAATATTTTCGTACTAGCCAGGGGTTTTTTAGTCCTCATCAATCAAAATGTTTGTTTCGAAACACACAAGGTCATTTCTGATGGTTGGCATGTCTTTGTCTTGAGCAAACTCTACAATACCAAGGTGATACTGGCCAATGTATATGCCCCCAATGTGGATAATATTGAGTGCATTTTCTCTTTATTGCCTGATCCGAGCTCATACTCTCTAATACAGGGTGGGGATCTTAACTGTTGGCTCCCCAACCCCATAACTTTAAGTAAATCTCCATCGTTTGTTCAGTCCTGTCTGTCTAATTGTGGTGTCTTTGACACCTGGCACTGTCTCAGTCCAAACTCAATTTTCTCACAGGTCCACCATACCTATTTTAGGATTGATTATTTTATTATTGATAATCAGTGGCTTTCATCGGTCCGCCCCTGTGACTACCAGAGCATAGTGGTGTAGGATCATAATTTTATAAAATTCAGCGAAAAAACAACAACAATCTTTTGTGTTTCAAACGAATACTACAAATGAATCTTCTAACCTGATTATTTGGGATACATGAAAGACGTTTCTGAGATAGCAAATAATTTCTTATTCAGCAAACATGAAAAGGCCAATACAGAGCAACTTGAATTACCCAACCAAATTAAAGAAATGCTGTATTTTCCCTCCACTGAGACCTGTGGGTATGTCCCCTCCTTACATGCGGAGAAGGCATTTGACTGTGTGTAGTGGGAGTATCTATTGTTACAAAAATTCTACTTTGGACCTAAATTTATTTATTGGATAAAATTGCTATATTTCTTCCCTAAAGCCTCAGTCCTTTTGAACTTCCAACGGTTACAGCCCACCAACCTCCAACAATGAACCTTGGCAAGGGTGTCCTTAAGCCCACTACTACTCTTTGATTTTGCTATAGAACCATTGGCTATCACACTCTGAAGCTATGCAGATGCCTCAGAGATTTGGAGGAGAGGAGTTGTGCATAAAGATCTCCTGGTCTTCCTAGTGGATCTATACCTTCTATGTTGTCAATTATCATTCAGTTTGGCCAGGACACATTTGGAACTTACATAAAAGTGAACTCTTCTGGGTAAATGGAGGAGAGTCTGGGCCAGGATACTCAAACTTCCCATTTAAAATAGCAGAAAACCAATTCACATATCTGGGCAAAACTGTTACAAGGAAGTACAAATTTTCTTACTTCACTAAATAATACAAAACAGTTTCTGACACAGTGGTCCCCCCTCAGCTAAAACTCTGTTAAAATGAACGCTCTTATTCAATTAGCAATAACAGCTAATCGTTCCACCTGGTGTGGAAATATTTAGCAAAGTTCCATCGCTACTCTTTAAGTTTCAACAAGGAAGGGATTCTCTTTTTCTCTCTCTCTCTCTCTCTCTCTCTTTAAATATATAATTTATTTATGTATGTGGATCGTCATTTATTTATATGTATATAATTATATAGAATATATACATATAATTCTATTCTTATTCTATATTATTTATTCTACATATATTTCTCTTTTTACGTAATCCAGCTTGAGGATGGGGTTAATTTTTGGGAAAGTTGTGGAGCATAGAATTGCACACTTTACCTTAACTATGTTACCTCAACAATAATCAAGTCTAGTTTTGTTCATTCTTAGAATTGAAGACCACTTTGCATTCAATGCTTTTTTGGATTTCTTTCTTTTTTTCCCTTCACAAGCTCTGCAATGTTGTCTTTTCTATTGTGTTTGTTATAAATGTGTGCAAATGTTCTGTTTGGTTAAACTTAATAAAAATATCTTTGAGAAAAAAAGTTTTTGATATTCGCTAAGAGGCACAGTGATGACACGTTTGTGACCGAAAGAAGTGCCTGAGTGTTTTTGTCAATGTCTGCGTGTGCAAGTCTGGCCCTCAGGTAATCTGTCATTGCAATGTTTTACAGGGTGGATTGGATGTTGCTGTACCAGGGCATGGTTGTACTAGCTGCTAACCAAGTTTGGTGGACCTGGGAGTTAGAGGATGTCTTTAAAAATGTGAAGAAAGGAAAGAAGCATGCACTTAAGAACTATGCTGAGAAAATGCACAAACAGATTGATGAGCTGGTGTCACGCATTATTCAGCCTTTGAAGAAAAATGACAGACGAAAGCTCAACACTGTGCTCATCATTGATGTCCACGCAAGAGACATAGTGGACAGCTTTGTGCTAAAAAGGTAAACTTGACTTTTGCAGGTTTGAACATTTGTTTGTGGCAGTGTGTTTTAAATAGTGAAAATAATAAAAGAACGACATTTAAAGTTCAGTTTCCTTCCAGCATAATGGATGCACAAGAATTTGAATGGGAAAGCCAGCTGAGATTTTACTGGGTCCGGGAAGATGACAACTTATTTGTGCGCCAGTGCAGTGCATCTTTCTCCTATGGCTACGAATACATGGGGTTGAATGGGCGGTTGGTTATAACCCCACTGACAGACCGGATCTACCTCACTCTCACACAGGTCTGGGATATAAGCAAATTTTTAATACCTAAGCATGTACATTTTTTCGACTAAAACATGCCTGTCCATGTGTATTTGGGATGAAGGCACTGTCCATGTACTTGGGTGGAGCTCCTGCTGGACCTGCTGGTACAGGAAAGACAGAGTCCACCAAGGATCTGGCTAAGGCTTTGGGCCTGCTCTGTGTTGTTACAAACTGTGGTGAGGGCATGGACTACTTGGTAAGAAGCTTTTCTGGGATTTAAAAAAGTGCAGTCATCACTTGTCATCACTCTAGCTTTTTACGTGAATGTCCTCTCCCTTTGTGTCCAGGCAGTGGGCAAGATCTTGTCTGGCCTTGCACAGTGCGGAGCTTGGGGCTGCTTTGATGAGTTCAATCGTATCGATGCCTCAGTGTTGTCAGTGATCTCCTCCCAAATCCAGACTATCCGCAATGCTCTCATTCTACACCTTAACAGGTTTTATGTAAGTCTGTTTAGTTATGTGGGACCAGCAGTGTTGGTCAAGTTACTTGAAAAAAGTAATCAGTAACTAATTACTGATTACTTCCCCCCAAAAGTAATCCCATTACTTTACTGATTACTATTTTCAAAAGTAATTAATTACTTAGTTACTTAGTTACTTTTTAAAAACACGATTTACAACCTGAAGAGGTGATAAAGCGATAGATCTTTCAGCCCAATTCTACTTTTTCTACATAATCCATCATACAAAATGTAATCAAATGGAAAAGTCTCTTTTTTTAACTTGTTTTATCAGTTTTAATCTTTTAACTTTATGCATCAAGCAAAAATTTAATTATATGCAACATTCCCTGACTTGAATAAATTAGTTTAACATTTAAACCTATTTTCTGCACATTCCAGCACATAAAATAAAATATTTTTTGTGTTTACACTCACTCTTTCAAATAGATGCAAGTAAAACACAGGAGAACATAAATAAAGTCAAAGACTCAGCGGTGCTGTTGCTCTATTTTCACCTGTAAAGCAGGACTGCGGTAGGCGGAGGTTTACCCTGGTGCAGGTGTGCCGCGGTCAGTTGAAGAATCCGCGACTTCCTCTGTGAGTTTCCCATTACGTCATGGCGCACTCGGTGCTTGCTTGGAAGTTTAGGGTTTTTTTTCGCTGTAAAAAGAAGTTTTCTTCCCACGCACAATGGACGCTAATGTTTTTGTCACTTTTTATGGAATCAAACTCAAAGTAAGGTCAGTACTTCCACGCTTTAAACGCTGCACGCTCATACTCTCTCCCACAATCGATATGTGATCCATTGTTGATCTGCAGACAGCTGTTGTCACTAACGGCGCACTCGCTTACGTCACTGTGTGAGACATTCTCGCAAAAAATCACGGTTTTAGTAATGCAGTAACGCAGCGTTCCTACGGGAAAGTAACGGTAATCTAATTACCGTTTTTGCAATAGTAATCCCTTATTTTACTCGTTACTTGAAAAAAGTAATCAGATTACAGTAACATGTTACAAGTAACGCGTTACTGCCCATCTCTGGGGACCAGTAATAAATATATATTTTTCATGTATGCATTATATATGTATTACACCTAAACACTTTCCATCTCCCTATACGCATCAGTTTGAAGGGCAAGAGATCAACTTGGATGACCGCATAGGAATTTTCATCACTATGAACCCTGGTTATGCAGGACGTACAGAGCTGCCTGAATCCGTCAAAGCTCTCTTCAGGCCTGTGGTGGTCATTGTGCCGGACCTGCAGCAGATTTGCGAGATTATGCTCTTCTCTGAGGGTTTCCTAATGGCCAAGGTACCACATGCACCCATGAACTTGCATTTGATTTCATTTGCACATGCTGTCAGCTGTACTGCAAGAAATGCATCATAAACTATGTACACGCACAGGTTATATTGTATTACTTTATATTGTTAAATAGTACAAAAAATGCATATGAAAATAGATAACTTGGAGATTTTGACTTTTGACTGATAATAGTGTTATTAATGTGTCTCTACTTCTGTTCTTTTCAGGTGCTGGCAAAGAAAATGACCGTACTTTATAAGCTGGCTCGTGAACAGCTGTCCAAGCAGTCTCATTATGACTTCGGCCTGCGCGCTCTCAAGTCTGTCCTAGTGATGGCAGGAGAGCTGAAGAGAAGCTCACCTGAGCTGAGCGAGGTACAGAAAAATAACAAATAAAACTTTTTCTTTTTCTTTTTTTTTAAATTGACAGAAAACCAAGTTGCTATTTGTGACTTCTCAGGTAAAAGTTGAAGGTTGATTTATCCTAGGAATATGTTGGACATTTGTAAAGGTTACCAAATGCTCGATTTGTCCTGTATCATCCAAAATTTCTTTTTTTAAGATGACACAGAGAATGTAAGATAGAGGTGCAAATCTTATATTTGTTTATCAATAGTTTAATTCTTATTATTTTACACAAAAGTTGGAGCTGTTATTTGTACTGAAAACTGTCCTTCATTAAACTATTGTTACATAGCCCCCATGTTCAAAAAATATTTGTGTGCAACAATTTTATAGGTTCGTTTTTTATTTTTTCAGTATTTTCAATACTGAAATATTATGAAGTTGATGTATAAATGCATAAATTCTTTTTCATTCATTCCGTCGTTCAGTTTATGTATTTATGTCTATCCCTCTGACAACAGGATGTGGTGTTGATGCGGGCTCTCAGGGACATGAACCTACCCAAGTTTGTGTTTGAGGATGTCCCTCTGTTCCTCGGGCTGATCTCAGACCTGTTCCCTGGGCTTGATTGCCCCCGTGTTCGCTATCCCAACTTCAATGATGCTGTGGAACAGACCCTGGAGGACAAAAAATATGTCATACTACCCAACCAGGTGCAAAGTCTCATATTTGATGTTGTCTATCAATTTCTAGCAAAGTTTTGCTGTTTAAATGTGTCAACAGTAAACTGTTGCATCCATCTGTTGTTTCAGGTGGATAAAGTGGTGCAGATGTATGAGACAATGATGACACGGCACACTACAATGATTGTGGGTCCAACAGGTGGAGGAAAATCAGTGGTGATCAACACATTATGTCAAGCTCAGACAAAGTCAGTTTAACTTTACATCGTCTCTCTGATCTTTTGTGTGAACAGTAGTAACTTTTAATCTATCTCACCATCAGAATGGGACTGCAAACCAAACTGTATCCTCTGAACCCTAAAGCCATGAGCGTGATTGAACTTTATGGTATTCTGGACCCAGACACGCGAGACTGGACTGATGGGATTCTATCCAACATCTTCCGTGACATTAACAAGCCTACTGACAAAAAAGACAGGAGGTAGACAATATTTTTAGAAGGCATGTAATCATCCATTTAGGATAACAAGAAATCATTTCTGTAAATCACCTGCTCTTTGACAAACAGGTACATCCTGTTTGATGGGGATGTGGATGCTCTGTGGGTCGAAAATATGAACTCAGTGATGGATGACAACAAGCTTCTGACTCTAGCCAATGGAGAAAGGATCCGTTTACAAAGTCACTGTGCTCTGCTGTTTGAGGTTTGTCTGAATTTCAAGATTTCTGTTAGTAGAATACAATTGCCTGGATTGTGCCTCAAAGAAAGCTTAATGTAAGAAAACTACCCACACAGGTTGGAGATCTGCAGTATGCTTCCCCAGCTACTGTTTCCCGCTGTGGAATGGTATTTGTTGATCCTAAAAACCTGCGATATACCCCATTCTGGCAAAGATGGGTGAACAGCAGACCTGATAAGGTTTGAGAAACAAAATCACTGTTTAAAATGCATACTTCTCTAGACTTTTAAATACTGTTGTCTCTTTTTTTTGTCTAGGAACAAGAAGTGCTTAATAGTCTGTTTGAGAAATATGTCCACAGCTCTATTGACATGATTGTGGATGGTGTTGTTGATGGGAAACAAGGAGAGAAACTTAAGACTGTTGTCCCCCAGACAGATCTGAATATGGTAGGATAATCTCATCCACTGTAAATGCTCCTTTGCACTTGATTGTATTTAAATAAGAAGAAATGAATGGAATTAATGGTATAGTCTCATAACCTGAACTTGAACTAACTATGCATGATATGTGTGTTTAGGTCACTCAGTTGTGCTTAACACTGGATGCACTTCTTGAGAGTGAAAACAGCACTCCCGAAGTCCTGGAGTGTTACTTTCTGGAAGCTCTGTACTGTTCACTTGGGGCTACATTGCTGGAGAGTGGTAGGATCCAGTTTGATGAGTTCATCAAAAAGCTGTCCTGCCTACCTACAGTTCATGATGAGAAAGCCCTGGCAGGGCCTGGCGAGATCCCAGGTAAAAGGGGACGATTTCTTCTTATTTTATGGTGAAAATGACCATTCATTCTCTTGGGTTTATAGTGGATTGATTAATGATTTATGGAGAAAAAAAGAACTATGATAAACCTTTTTCACAGGTATTTGTGCCAGTTTTTAAACTGTTTTACTTAATATTGTTAACGAAGTGACTTCATCCATATAGGATGCCTCCCAACCTTGTATGATTTTCACTTTGATGGAACACAGGGGAAGTGGGTTCCCTGGAATTCTCTGGTCCCCAAATACATCCACAGCCCTGAAATGAAGTTCATTGATATCCTAGGTAAAGGTCTTGTCTGTATACTGTGAAAACTGGGCAACATAGGTGTAAATACATGCATCATGAATTATACATTTCTGCCTTGGTACCTTCATTCTCTCTTTAGTGCCAACTATTGACACAACAAGAACCAGTTGGATCCTGGAGCAGATGGTGAAGATAAAGAGGCCGCTGCTACTGGTTGGAGAGTCTGGCACTTCCAAGACTGCCACTATTCATAACTTTCTGAAGAATATTAATGCAGAAACAAGTGTAAGTTGTACATCTTACTGTACACACAGTATGTACATATATTTCTTTGTCATATGGGTTTAAATGTCTTTCTTTCTGTTCCCAGAGTACTCTTGTCATCAACTTCTCCTCCAGAACAACATCATTGGATCTGCAGAGAAACCTCGAAGCCAATGTGGAGAAAAGGACTAAAGAGACCTATGGACCTCCCATGGGGAAGAGACTCCTGATCTTTATGGATGACATGAATATGCCAAAGGTACCTGTTTTAAGTAGTCTTTTATTCTTTAAAGTGCGATAGTGCTTACATGTTTGAAATGACTGTAATACACTTGTGCAGGTGGATAACTATGGCACACAGCAGCCTATTGCGCTTCTAAAGCTGCTTTTGGATCGAGGAGGCATATATGACAGAGGAAAGGAGCTTAACTTCAAAATCCTCAAGGATCTTGGCTTTATTGCTGCCATGGGAATGGCAGGAGGTGGGCGAAACGAGGTGGATCCTCGCTTCATCTCACTCTTCAGTGTCTTTAGCGTCCCCTTCCCTACAATGGAGTCCCTCCACCTTATCTACGGTTCTATTTTAAAAGGCCACACCAGAGTGAGTACCTCTTTCACATATAAATCAAAACATATTGAAATCTCAACCATCTGCATCACTTTAATTCTCCAATTTGTACGTGATAAAACATTTTAGCTGTTTGAGGACACCATACAGAAAGTTTGTGATCAGGTCACGTCCTGCACACTGGAGCTCTACAACACCATCATCAAAGATATGCCACCCACTCCCTCCAAATTCCACTACATCTTCAACCTGAGAGACCTGTCAAGAGTGTACAATGGACTCACCCTCACCAAACCGGACAGGTCTAATCTAGCATATTCACTCTTGTGACAGACTGACAGAGGTCTGTGATCCTAAATGTCTTTCCTTTCTCTGACTTACAGGTTTTTGACTGTAGCCCAGTTTGTACGTGTGTGGAGAAATGAGTGCTTGAGAATCTTCCATGACAGACTCATTGATGAAACTGACAAAGCTTTGGTAATATTTACTAATAATATTAGCAGATGTTTAATGTGAATTCTCCTTTTTAATGACTAAAGGCAAAACTGTCTTTCTCCTGTCTTCCTCCACTAACCCCCAACGGGTCGTGGCAGACCTCTCCATGAGACTGGTTCTGCTTGAGGTTTCTTCCTGTTAAAAGGGAGTTTTTTCCTTCCAACTGTTGCAAAAACACTTGCTCAAAATGGATCATGGATATTATTGTTGGGTTTTCCTCTGTTTTCTTTGTGTTATTGTAGGATCTTTAGCTTACACTATATAGCGCCTTGAGGCAGCTTTTGTTGTGATTTTGCACTATATAAATAAAATTTGTTAAACTGAATTTAATTAAAAAGGCAAATACTAAGTGGGTAATTGGTTCCATGTTGGATGTAACAATAAGACTCAAAATCTACTGATAGATACTGATACTGAAGATGTGTGTTTTTTTCCCCAAGGTCCAAAGGCACATAAACAACATGACTGAGGAGCATTTTAAGTCAGACATGGAGGCAGTTATGAGAGACCCAATTCTTTTTGGAGACTATAGGACAGCCCTCAGTGATACTGAACCAAGGGTGTATGAGGACATACAAGACTATGATGCTTCAAAAGCCCTGTTTCAGGTAAAGTTATTACCTTAACCCAAGTGGTCATATGGTTAGATTAATTTGTTTATTTGTATGTTTGTTATCAGAGTTACTCCAAAAGTATAAATGAGTTTGCGTGAACATTTTAGCAGAGGTGTGGCTTGGGCCAGGAGATATTTCTGTAAGGATTGTCTGCTAATGTGAGCTAGGACAATATTTAGTTTTCACGTTGTATCTTATACATACCAGGTTAAACAAATCTTGATGTTTTCAAGAAAATATTACAAACTATTCTGGGGGAAAATGTTCATCTTGGTGGAGGTGTGGGGTCTCAGACAGAAAAGTGAAGTAATACTGCCGGTTTGATTCACTGGGATGAGCAGCCAACCACATGCTGCATGGTGGAGAGTGGCTGGCCCGTGTTCAAGTCTGAACTGTGGCCATTTGCTGCATTTCTCTTTCTCTCTCCCTCCACTTTCCTGTAGCTCTTCTCTGTAACTGTCTTATAAAGTCAACAAAATAAAATAATGTAAGAGTATGTTTTGGCATTTGTTATAGTTGTTATACTCCTTTAACAGATCACTGTGTTATGTAATTCTGCAGGAAATCTTAGAGGAATACAATGAGAGCAAATCGAGGATGAACCTAGTGCTCTTTGACGATGCTCTGGAACATCTGACCCGGGTTCACCGCATCATCCGTATTGATCGCGGCCATGCTCTGCTTGTTGGTGTGGGGGGCTCTGGCAAGCAGTCCCTTACCAAGCTGGCTGCCTTTGCTGCTGGCTGTGAGGTGGTAAAATTCATGATTGGTGTGGCGAAGGGCAAATGACTGTCACTAACAAGTGTCATATACACTAAAATTACATTTTAAGCAATGCAAATGAATTTTACTAACATGTCTTGGGATGTGAAAGCTGCAATCTTGTAACTGTAAGGCTACTACATGAGGGCTTTCAATGTTAAGCAGTGCTAAACCTTCTTCACAAATACATTTCCAGCTTTAGATTTTTGGATCTGCTTTCCCCAGGTATTTGAGATAACGCTGAGCAGAGGATACAGTGAGTCTAACCTCCGTGAAGACCTAAAAACTCTGTACTTGAAGCTTGGCATTGAGAATAAGAAGACCGTGTTTCTTTTTACTGATGCTCACGTTGCTGAGGAAGGCTTCTTGGAGCTCATTAACAACATGCTTACCTCAGGTTGGATATGACTATAATCTCCTGACCTCCTCACTCTCTATTTATCTCTCTTAAAAGCTACAGCTGCAGTGCTCTCACCATGCACTCTATTTATAGGCATTGTTCCTGCATTGTTTCCCGATGATGAGAAAGAATCCATTCTCAACCAGCTTCGAGACGAAGCTCTTACAATGGGATCAGATCCCTCTAAAGACAGTGTGTGGCAGTACTTTGTCAACAAGAGTGCCAACAATCTACACATTGTTTTAGGCATGTCTCCAGTGGGAGATACCCTGAGGACACGCTGCAGGAACTTCCCAGGTGAAATATTTGGTCAGGCTTCAATTGACTTAATATAGTTTATAAATTAGTTTTATTAACCCGACGTACTTCTTATTTCTCCCAGGACTGATGAACAACACTGTAATAGATTGGTTCCTTCCATGGCCTCCGCAGGCATTACTTGCAGTAGCTCAGTCTTTTCTTGGTGTGTAATTAAACTTACTTCTATTATATGTATTTGTCGTGGAAAATGTTTATTTTAAAACAGGTGTTTCAGTAAGACAGTTGAAATGTTATATTATTATTGTCCTTCCACAGGTGAAAGTCCGATGATACCAGATGCACACTCTGCAGCTGTTATAGATCATGTATGCATGGTCCACGGCTCTGTGGATCACTACAGCAAGCTATTCCAGCAAAAACTCAGACGCTGCAACCATGTAACTCCAAAGAACTACTTGGACTTTATTAACACCTATTCCAAACTCTTAGAGGAAAAAGACCAATTTATTCTCGGTGAGGGAATGAAACCTGTTGTAAATGCAGGGTTTCTGTTGGAGTTAGTGTGCATTAGAGACCGTTAATGTGTCTTCTTCTGTTCTAGCTCAGTGCAAGCATCTGGAGGGAGGTTTGGATAAACTGAAGGAAGCCAGTGAACAGCTGGCTGAACTGAACGTCAAGCTGGCAGATCAGAAAGTTGTCCTGGCTGAAAAGTCCACGGCATGTGAAGCCCTGCTGGATGAGATTGCCGCCAACACAACAGTAGGTTAGTAAACACTTGCCTGCCGTATGGCCTTCATTAATACAGTATCCTGTAGTCTTCAAATGGAAATTAAGTGCAGTTCGTTCAAACCACTTATCAATAACTTTCTTTTCTAGCTGAGGAAAAAAAGGTTCTGGCAGAAGACAAAGCTAAAGAGATTGAGGAGCAAAATAAAGTCATAGCTGTTGAGAAGAAAGAAGCTGAGAGTTCCTTAGCTGAAGCTCTGCCAGCATTAGAGGCCGCACGTAATGCCCTGCAAGACCTGGAAAAATCTGATGTAACAGAGATCCGGTAAACTGTGCTCCTTATGAAGAACATTCTTTTCATTCTGTTGTAGAAATACATTACATGTAAATTACATTTGGCTCTTGGATAACATAAACCCTGAAAAGGAATACTGGACAGTGCAGAGCGGTTCATTTTCAAGAGACCTTAATGAGTCATCATTGATGCACAGCCATTGCTTATCATGACAATTAAGTCCTCTTTTAATCAGTGTTTTCCCTTTATCGGCTTTTTCCTGTTGGTCCAATGTGAAGATCATTTGCCAAGCCACCCAAACAGGTGCAGGTGGTTTGCGAGTGCATCCTGGTGTTGCGTGGCAACAAAGAAATCAGTTGGCAGTCAGCAAAAGGGATGATGTCAGAAGCGAACTTCCTGCGCTCCCTGATGGAGATGGATTGTGATGCGATCACTAACAACCAGGTCAGGACAGTCAAGGGTAAGTTGAATTTACGTTGAGTACAAAAGTAAAAACAAGTAATGGTGCTAGTATACTGTGCAAGAGAGTGCTAATTGAATTTGACAGATGCTCCACTTTTTGTTTTCTTCTCTTTCTGGCTAGGCTATCTAAAGAACCTCCACACAAGCTTTGAGGAAATGCAGGCCATCAGTAAGGCCGGCTCAGGAATGCTCAAGTTTGTCGAGGCAATCGTGGGTTACTGTGATGTTGCCAGGGAGATAAAACCCAAAAGAGAAAAGGTTATTAAGTTTATTAAATCGCCATTGAATTTTCCTGTTTTGGACGAAACACAGCTTAAACTGATGTATTGCCTTCTTATTTTCAGGTGGCTCGCCTAGAGAGGAACTTCTTTCAGAGTAAGCGGGAGCTGGAGTGCATTCAGAATGAGCTCAACAACATCCAGAAAGAATTGCAGACTCTTAGTAAGAAATACCAAGCTGCTATTTGCGAGAAGCAGCAGTTGCAGGAGGAGGCTGAGGTGATGGAGAGGAGACTGATAGCTGCTGACAAACTCATCTCTGGGCTGAGCTCTGAGAATGAACGGTGAGGTTGAAAAACATGCAGCACTTACTAACCAACCCTTTAACAGGTTGATTTTTAATTTTAAACCCCCTGTTTTTTCTTTTTCCCCCCTGTCTCTACCAATTATTTTTCACCCCTTCTACATACTCCCAACTTAGGTGGACAAATGATTTGGAGGGATTGAAGCAGCGGCGTGTGCGTCTCTTGGGTGACTGTTTGCTTGCTGCTGCATTTCTGAGCTATGAAGGGGCATTCAGCTGGGACTTCAGGAATGAGATGGTATACCAAAAGTGGGTTAAAGATGTGCAGGAGAGAGGCATCCCCTTGAGCCAGCCTTTCAAAGTAGAAAACCTTCTTACTGATGAGGTCGAAATCAGCAGGTGAAGTTGTTGCGTAACTTGCTAATAAATGCTGTACAATCTGACTTTTCTCTATCAAATAATGACAATTAGTATGCTAATTAATGGCCTAACTATGTGTCTACCCTGTGTTAGATGGGGCTCAGAGGGTTTGCCTCCAGATGAATTGTCCGTGCAGAACGGGATTCTCACAACCAGAGGGAGTCGATTTCCCATGTGTATTGACCCCCAGCAACAAGCCCTCAACTGGATTAAGAAGAAGGAAGAAAACAATAACCTCAAGGTACGGAAAGATTTAATGCTCATTGATGTTCTGGGATGACTGCTTTATGCAGCCTCCCATTACTGACAGCCCCTGTATCACCAGATTCGACAAACAGAGGTTTATGACTTGCAGACCTGAAAGTGTGATCATCAATTTTGTCCCAGGTCTCATCTTTCAATGATCCTGACTTCCTGAAACAACTAGAGATGGCCATCAAGTACGGGTTCCCATTCCTTTTCCAAGATGTGGATGAATACATCGACCCAGTGATTGACAATGTCCTGGAGAAGAATGTGAAAGGAGCAGAGGGAAGACAGGTCATCATGTTGGGTGACAAAGAGGTCGACTACGATCCCAATTTTAAACTCTACCTCAACACTAATTTAGCTAACCCTAAATACTCTCCATCTGTGTTTGGAAAAGCCATGGTCATTAACTATACTGGTAAGATGTTTTTGCGTACTGGTCAGATTTCATCTGTATCCTTAAACCACAGGGTCTAAATTGTATGTTTGCTTCTTCCCCATCTTTTTGCATCTTTTTACGTACAGTGACCCTTAAGGGTCTGGAAGACCAGCTGTTGAGTGTTATCATGGGGTTTGAGAAGAAGGAGCTAGAGGAGCAGCGAGAATGTTTAATCCAAGAGACAAGTAACAACAAGAAGCTGCTTAAAAACCTCGGAGACACCTTGCTCAGAGAGTTGGCCACATCTACAGGCAACATGTTGGACAACACAGAGCTCATTGAAACACTGGAAAAGACGAAGCTGAAAGCCAGTGAGGTTGGTATTGGCTTATGCATAAAGAGTAAAAGTTGTGGCGGAATATTATTTAACTGAAGTCACAAATCCCAGTTTGTTTGTTTCTTCATGTTTGACATTGTGATCATCAGGTATTTGAGAAACTAAAGTTGGCTGAGAAGACGTCCAAGGACATTGATAAACTTAGAGATGGCTACCGTCCTGCAGCCAAGCGTGGCGCTATCCTGTTCTTCGTGCTGACAGAAATGGCTGTGGTGAACAGCATGTACCAGTACTCACTTGCCTCCTACCTAGAAGTGTTTGACTTTTCACTGCGGAAATCAGTGCCAGACCCCTCCCTTCCCAACAGACTAAAGAACATCATGAACACTTTGACATACAGCGTTTATAACTATGGCTGCACAGGTAAAATATTTAAGGTGGAATAATAGTGAACCATGTGAGGGGCAGGAAAAAAGTCTGTTTTTAAAGGAATTTATAATTATTTTGTAGATTTTATAACCCTAACTGAGTTCTTATCCCCAGGATTGTTTGAGAGCCACAAGTTGCTCTTTTCTTTTAACATGACCATCAAGATCGAGCAGGCAGAAGGGAGGGTACCTCAGGAGGAGTTGGAGTTCTTTATAAAAGGTGAGCTATTCAGAGAAGTACAATATAGTACATACAATAGTGATCAACTATGCACACGAAAACACAATGTTCAAAGCACATTTCCATCTCGTGTATAAAGGTAATCTATCCCTGGAAAAAAGCCAGCGCAAAAAGCCGTGTGATTGGCTTGCCGATCAGGGCTGGGAAGACATTGTGAAACTTAGAGAGCTCTTTCCCGAACAGTTCAGCTCTCTGCCTGATGACATCGAGAAACATCCCACTGAATGGCAATCTGTAAGTGGCCACAGGGACAGAACTCACTACAGCCATACCTCTGAATCAACTGTGAGTGTAACTCACACTCTTTTTCTCTTCAGTGGTACGACTTGGATGGACCAGAACAGGCTCCGTTTCCCATGAAATACAAGGGGAACCTGTCTGCCTTTCAGAAGCTGCTGTTGCTGCGCTGCTTCCGGGTTGATAGAGTCTATAGAGCTGTCACTGACTATATCACTGTTATCATGGGAGAGAGGTGAAACTTTTTGTACTGTAATTTTTCATTTTTTGACTATCCTTACTCAGAGGGAAGTAGACTGAAAAACAACAAAATCATTTATATCAAATCAGTATTTGGTGTGAACTCTTCACCCATAAAAATACCAGCTTTTACAATTTTGTTTAGTTGTTTAAGGTACCTGGCAGGTAGTTTTTCTTTTAACTCCTACGAGAACAGATTTTTAGGAAAGCTCAGTGCAGGGTGACACTTTGTACTTCTTGTTTCCCTGGATGGATGTCTGAGATCGCTGCAGAGTTTTAGTCTCACATGTCTTTGATAACACATGGCTAAGAATCTAAAGAGCTGCGGTAAAGTTGCTAAAACTTTTGCACAGATCGTGTCATTGTGTATACAGTATATACAGTCTGTACATATAATCCACTCCTGTGAACAAAGTATAGATGACTGTGTGAATATTGAAACATTCTGCGCTTACAGATGTTTCTTATTGTATTTCTGCTCAGATATGTTCAACCCCCTGTGATCAGCTTTGATGCAATTTATGATCAGAGCACACCTTTCTCCCCCATTGTCTTCATCTTGAGCCCTGGCTCTGACCCAGCCGGTGACCTCATGAAACTAGCAGCCAGATCAGGCTTTGGAGGCAAGTTCAAGTTCCTTGCAATGGGCCAAGGCCAAGAGAAGGTACTCAATACTTTTTTCCCTATATCACGGCATATCTATATGAATATATGGATTACCAAGTAATCACATTGAATAACATTAAAAAGGGATGAAGTTGAACATAATTGTTTTCTGTACCCGGGGTAAAGGTGGCACTAGATTTATTGGAGAAGGCAGCCTCTCGAGGTCAGTGGCTGATGCTACAGAACTGCCATCTGCTGGTAAAGTGGCTGAAGGAACTGGAAAAGGCCTTAGAGAGAATCACCAAGCCCAACCCTAACTTCCGCTTATGGATCACCACCAACCCCATTAAAGATTTTCCCATTGGCATACTTCAGAAATCTCTAAAGGTGAAACACACATTCTCTTTACCTTCAGTAAAGACTTTTTGTAGATGTTTGTAAGTGGAAGGACTTCCTCACATTGGTGCTGTATTTGAATGGTTTTAACTGGGAATATGACATAACTCCATTTCCAGTAAAGTCAGGTGATAAAACAGTTACACATTCCCTTTACATGTCAACTATCTTTTATAGAAATTGATGTTTCATGGCAGATGAGACTGCATTAAGAACCTATTAACATGTTAATAGTAGAATATTTCTATTGTACTGGAAAAAGAAGTCTTAAAGGACTGCTTCTAGGAAGCAGAGATGCTTCAGAAGTAACAGATGGTATGACAGTATTCCTTCATTGTTGTGTGCAGGTAGTGACAGAGCCCCCCAACGGCCTCAAGCTTAACATGAGAGCCACATACTCTAAAATCTCCCATGAGGCCTTGACCACATGCCCGCACCCTGCGTTCTCCAGCCTGGTGTTTGTTCTTGCCTTCTTCCATGCTGTGGTGCAAGAGAGACGGAAATATGGAAAAATTGGCTGGAATGTCCCATACGACTTCAGCGAGTCTGACTTTTCTGTAAGTTGCACATTAGTCTAAGATTATTTTTGAAAGTATGTTTACACTACCGGTCAAATGTTTTAGAACACCCCAATTTTTCCATTTTCTTTAATTGAAAATTATGCAGTTTAATGTCTCATTGAACTCTGATATAAAAGAATAGTACAAATAAGGAACTGGAGTTAAAAAAGAAATCATGGAATTAATTTATAGACAATAATGTATTCTAAACTTTTGACTCATCTAAGTCTCCACCTTTGGCAGATATAGCAGCTGAACACACATTTCTTTCTACAATAGAAATCAAATATTCTTCAGAAAGTTCTCCCCATATCTGTTGCAGAAGTTGATGCAGAACAACTTTAAATTGTTAACCCATTTTATGTTCCCTGAAAAAGGCCTTTTTGTATAATTCTAAAATGTACATTATTTTTCAAATTTTAGTCACCTTACCTTTTTTTCTTTTCTACCTTTGGCAGTTCACCACTTACCTTTGTACCATTTCAAGCTATTCATTGGACTTGAATGACTTGAATTGCAATAAATAACTGGAAGAACTAGGTTGCTCTAAAACCTTTGACCGGTATATTTTAAATTAGTTTATGAGTGGTATAATATTTGCTGTATTTCACTTTTCAGTAGTTTAAACATAGTATCTGTGCTCTGACAGGTGTGTATGGAGATCCTGAACACCTATCTGACAAAAGCTCATGACCAAGGAGACATCAATATACCCTGGGGAAGTCTTAAATATCTTACTGGGGAGGTTAGTGGGGGTGAATTCGTTTATATTGTACATTTGAATAGTGTGCATCTGTTATACTACTACATGCTGTAAGTTTGGTGTAATTTATAATGTTTTGTCAGGTAATGTATGGCGGCCGAGCAATAGATAGCTTTGACCGCAGGATCTTGACTGTCTACATGGATGAGTACTTTGGAGACTTCCTCTTCTACACTTTCCGGCAGTTCCACTTCTTCAAAAACAAAGATGTAGATTACAAAATCCCTCCAACTGGACCAAAAAACGTCTATGTTGGTCAGCAGTTGTTTTCTTATTTCTCAAATTCTCTCACTCATAAAAAGGGGAGGGGGGAAATTTTCTGTCATCATTTAATGCTTTATGCTGTTAATGTGCTACAGATGAGATTGAAGCCATGCCACTGGCAAACACACCAGAGGTTATGGGTCTCCATTCCAACGCGGAGATAGGATACTACACAAATGCAGTTAAGGAGATGTGGACTCACCTGATAGACCTTCAACCTCAGACAGGTATGATTTTGCATCTTTCAGCTCATCCCTTGAAGTAATATATCCTGTTTTTCAGAAGTAGAAGCATTTATTTATTTCCATATGCTTTCTTCTTAGTGGCTGATAAATACTCTCTCATATCTCAGGTGAATCTGGTGGACACATCAGCAGGGATGAGTACATCAGCCAGGTGGCCCAGGACATTCAGAACAAGCTCCCACAGTTATTCGACATGGATGTGATCCGGAAAAAGTTTGGCATGGACATTTCTCCGACCTCAGTGGTTCTCCTTCAGGAACTAGAGCGCTTTAACAAACTGGTGGTCCGCATGCAGCTCTCTCTGGCTGAGCTGCAGAGGGTGAGATGGAGGGGCTGAAGACCCAAGATGCTCAGTAAATTAATCTGCAGGTGTTGTATACTTGTGCTTTGCTCCGATTGGGATTTGTTTAGATTCTCCTGTGTGCTGTAGGCCTTGGCTGGTGAGGTGGGGATGAGCAGCGAGTTGGACGAGGTCGCTCGATCCCTTTTTAATGGTCACATTCCGGTCATTTGGAAGAAGCTGGCACCTGACACTCTTAAGTCTCTTGGTAACTGGATGTCCCATTTCAAGAGGCGATATGAGCAGTATAACTGTTGGGTAAGGGTGACCCCATTTAATTTTTTTTTAAAAATAATTTTTCTACCATAACATTTTACAGTTAACAAATGACTTGTGCTTTGAATATACTTTCAAGTTGGTGTATTTTGTGCTCACCAGGTGAATGAGGGCGAGCCAAAGGTTATGTGGCTGTCAGGATTACATATCCCTGAATCTTACCTCACTGCTCTGGTCCAAGCTGCGTGCAGGAAAAATGGGTGGCCTCTGGATCTCTCAACACTGTACTCAGAAGTTACCCATCACCAGAGTGAGGATGAAGTCGCCGAAAGACCCAGACAGGGTAATAATCAGAGCTCATCACTTGCAGCATGAGCAGCGAGTAGTTGTAAAGACTGACAGTCTCATTCCCTGCAGGTTGCTTTCTGTCCGGCCTGTATCTGGAAGGAGCCGACTGGGACATAGAGAAGTGCTGCTTAGTGAAGAGTAAACCAAAAGTTTTGATCGTTGAACTGCCCATCCTCAGAGTCGTCCCCATAGAGACGCGCCGCCTCAGGCTACAGGTGTGGACAGCAAGCACAACAGAACTCCACACTAATTTATAGCTCATTATTGAATGCATCTATTTAATGATATTTTTGTGTGTTTTGCACCTCAGAATACGCTGCGGACACCTGTCTACACCACTTCGTTGCGGAGGAATGCAATGGGTGTGGGCTTGGTGTTTGAGGCAGACCTGTTCACCACCATGCACCTTTCTCATTGGGTACTCCAGGGAGTCTGCTTGTGCCTCAACACTGACTAAAGACAACTGTCAACGCCACTGAGCTGATTACTTGTAGCATAGTCAGCTGAAAATGTTAGTTAACAATAGCAATGTCTGCTTCCTGCTTCATGTAGAAAAATACTTAAACATAGCCTGTGTAATACATTTTATTTTATTGTTGTTTTATAACTTTAATTATTTGCCTCACTAGATGGCAGCACATAACAGAGGCAGTAGCTTCAGGCTGATCAACATCTCTAGGGATTTGTCTTTGAAGCTACGGTTGACTAATCTGCTGAAATGTTAAGGCTGTGAATGAATAAATAAATGGTTTTTACTTGTGTCGTGTAGGCTCAGAATCCCATTCGTGCTCTTAGAGGTCAGCAGATGAAAAATATTTCTGCTGATTTTGTAAAAAAAAAAAAAAAAAATCATAAACTGCTGCGTGCAGTGGAAACTTTAACAGTAACCAGAGGCAACCACAAGCAACTTTTTAGCTTTTCTCTGCAGTATAGGTAACGGGACATGTTTTATTACATCGTGCAAAGAGAAGATCCTGCACAGCACTGAGTAATCGAGGCTGCTGATGTGAGCATGCCAGCTCAGGTGAAGTAACCTCTAAAAACTCAGATGGTCCTAGAGGATGTGGCAGCTGGTGCAGCAGTGACGTTGCAGGTGCAGAAATAAAACTTGCAACAGTTTGGAGCCATAACTCACGCAGTATACATCGTGAAGCCCCAGGTATGAGAGTGGAGCTGTAATCATAGTAAGACTAAATTGCTTAGACTGAAGTCTTTATAAGCCAAACAACCAGCAGCATGAAATTGTTTTAGTTTCTTTAGTCTCTTCCCTGAAAAGTCCCAACCTGGTACACGATTACAATGTTTGTCATTACCATATTCTGCAGCCTAAAAGGATCTCTCTAAATGACAGAGGGGCAAAGGTTGAACAGGCCCCATTCTCACCTTCAACCGACACAAAAAGAGGGAAAATCAGGACATGTTTATGACCAAACACTGGGTGGGGGCAGGAGCAATTGTGTTTCCCTTTTTGAAAAGAGGGAATGAATGTTGTGTTGTGTTGTTTAATGAACCTTTACATCACTGGATGGAACTTTAGTAAAAGCAGACCTAAACAAACAATGGGCAATCTGGCTGTTTAACTTTGTACAATAAAGGGGAGGGAAATCATAAAAGTAAGAGTAACGACAGAAAAAGAAAAAAAAAAGAAACCCAGCTTGCTTCCTTAGAGGTCAAAATTATTTTCAGCTGCTCATGACTGCAGGGATTTACATTAACCCTAAACTGCTCTAGTTCCTGCTTGGCACCATTGTTTGCCCCGAGTGGCCTCGTAAAAGCGCCAAGGGTGCCCAGGAACAAATCCCCTCCCATGTGTGGTGATTGGGAGCAGGTGGGCTCATTAAGAGCCAGTAAAGTCAATGCACTGTTTTCCCCATTCTCCCTGTGGCATGGTGAGGAACAGGAATTAATCCCAGTCCTCTTCTGTGACTGTGAAAGTGTTAACATTATCTTTCAGTAGTTAAGAACTTAGCACAAAACTTTAGTAGACTGTATTAACAGGTTAGATAAGCACATTTTGCTGCCTGCAGCATCTTTTGCAGCTGGCCAGACTTAAGCCCAAGGGCTGCAATCACCACAGTCACAGACATATACAACTCATGTCCTAGTTTTTGGTTGCAGTGCCAGGTGTTTACTTTGGAGAAGGACCACAGATCTGTGGCTACTGGCTGTCCCAGATGCAATGGGCAGTGGGAAATGACACTAACCTCAGTTTTCTCTAACCACTGGGTACTGATGGCTTTGACAGACTACACCTGCTGAAAACAACTCAGGGGCAAACACAGACAGACAGACAGACAGATAGATAGATAGATAGATGTTGTTGATGATGTTATAAATAGGTTAAACTAACTGCGTTATATTTTAAATAAAGAAAGATGGTTGCATAGTATTCAAAATGTTCAAAAAAAGGTTTATAACAGATGTGATTAGCCTTAGCTGGGGGTTTAAACTCGTCATATCCAGTATTATCAAAACTTTTCGTTTCTTTTCTTTAAACATTCCGTTTTATTTGGTTTAAATGGGGGCCTAACTCTCACTAGCACCGCGCCTGTGATTTCAGAGGAGCCTTGAGAATCAGCAGCCCATAATTCATTTAGTGCAAACAGTACAATGCGTTAAGTGCCGTCGCTTTGTTCTCTGTGAGAAGTTGAAACGGGGCAGGGTAAAAAGAGACCCAGCAGGCTGTGCTTTTAAAAGACCGGAGGAGACTATAAAACTGGTTTCATACCCGCTGCTGTAAAGGATCGGCACGATATGAGCGCAGACAGACGGAGGTAGGCAGAGCACACTCAGGGAAGGGAGGACAGCACGCATTTCACACTCAGAGCATTCATGGTTCATTTTTATAAAGTCGGATCTCTGTCACAGACAAGCGTGGGTTTATGGGCTAGTTCACACTCAGCTCTATTACACATACATCGGGGGTTTTTTTGTGTGTGTTTTCTACTTTAGTGAAAAGGATGAGCGTC
Source organism: Rhamphochromis sp. 'chilingali' (assembly GCF_963969265.1). Taxonomy (NCBI): domain Eukaryota; kingdom Metazoa; phylum Chordata; class Actinopteri; order Cichliformes; family Cichlidae; genus Rhamphochromis; species Rhamphochromis sp. 'chilingali'. The sequence continues at coordinate 20,862,637 of NC_137937.1, forward strand.
TTCTCCAGTAGACCAGCAGTTTGACACGTTTCCCGAGCTGGAGTCACTAAGCGGTCTGTTTTCCAAGCGGGGCCTCATTAAAACAGTTCTGCTCTTACTTTTGATGCCACGGAAATGGGATCGCACCAACGAGAGAGCGTGTCCGCGCTTTGCAGGAAAAGTTTGCTTTGGACAGTGCTGATACTCTGGCTGAGCACGCTGGTTAACGGGACCTGGAAGACGGGACTTTACAAAACCTATTCAGTCGGGACGCAGCTGAACAGAGACCAGACAGCAGCCACCCACAGCTCAGTCTACCAGAAAAGGTGAGGAAAGTACGCACAGCTGTCATATTGCACACAGAATACTTATATTAAGTTTTGTTTTCTATCTTGCTGCCACTGCATGCCTCCACGGATGTACTCCCATCTCCATCCATCTACCGGGCGCTATTGTCTTCCTGACAGTTGGTTTCCCTTTTCCTGTGCTGGCAGGCAGCATGTTTTTACTCTGCTGAGCCCCATCCACACTCTTGTCCCAGCTCACACACCTCTGCTGCCCCTGTGGCGTGTTATATGCTCTCTATCCATACAGCGCCTTTAGCCTCACACACAAAGCCCGCTCTTTTCAGCATCCCAAGGGTGAAGATTTCAAAAAAAGAGTGTTAAACCCTAAGTTTAAGGAGTGATTGATTATTTGTATCTCTATAATAAAGCGTGAAAACGTTTATCTTAAAGGATCACTGAATGAAAAGGGGGATAATAAGGCTTCAGAAAATGATGGATCATTCTGTGTAAGGGCAATCGAGTTGACAAGGGTGTTGAAAGAGAGTCACCAGACTAAACACGAAGGCAGGAGGGCTAACCGGCTCTGCTTTCCTCCTGGACAGAGCCAAGTTTAGTTGGAGACTAGCCACTGATTAATGATGAGAGGACGTTTCCCCATCTTGCAAATATTTATGCTGTCAGCTTGTGTGTGTGGGCTGAACGTGGCTGGAGGCTGAAATCCCTTCTCTCTGATGAGGTCTTTTGGGTGTGTTCAGGTGGTTTTCAGCGCCCCTTCGGTCACTCCACTGCCTCACTTCTCTGCTCAGCTCCCCCTGCCACTCAGAGCCAGAGGTTTGTGGACATGTTTGCTAAACACAAGCAGCTGGGACTCCAGCGCAATCTGAGCTTGTTTTGGGGGAAAAAAAGCAGAGGGGGATGAGTTTACAGTCAGTTTGCTGCTGTTAGTGTAAGTGGCCGTGCAGGAAAGGCAGGACTGAAAGAGGGAAAGCTGCTGTTGGTGTGAGTCAACCACCTTGTTCAGAGGTCACCGGGTTTGCAGTGACATGAGAGGAGCTGAAAGTCTCAGTCCACCTGCTGGCTGGCTGGCCTGATCGGTGAAAGCAGCAGTTTATTGGGTGTCAACAAACAGTAACAGCGGCGGTGTGATTTCAGAGATCAACCTCGGCGATGAAAGCAACCTGTCATTAGGGTTCAGGTGCTTAAAAGGAAACGCATATGACTGTTAGTGCACTGGGAAAGGGAAACCTTCACTAATACCAGCACTGTCTTCACACAGTGAATAGCACAATCAAAGGGGATTAACATCTTGTGGGTATTTTCTTTGCTGGTGCAGTCACTCTGTGAAAGAGCTGATAAAGCATTCCTTCACCATCTCTCTTAATGACTGCATAGCTTAGTAAACTGTGGGGTCACTGAGGGAGATGCTTCTTTAGTCCCTGTCTCGCCCAGTTCTTTATCCTCCCTCGGAGGACTTGTCATGGTCTGACAGGCAGTCTGAGCCCTGTGGCAGTCCTCATTCCTCGTCCATCTTGACCATATCCATGTTCACTTTAAGCATGGGAATGAAGACAACTGAGATTCCAGGATCTGCACGGCTTCAAGCAGAATGGCTGTGAAACTTCAAATGATGTGTATGCACAGGGAACCATTATTTGGATGGATGTCAAGAGGCAGTCACCAATTGTTCAGCTCCAATAATATCCACTGGCCGTTGATTACATTACTCAATTGAATTTGTTGCCTTTTTCTGTATTACATCACTGTCTTATCTTCTGTTTTTGGACGTGTCACTGGACAAAATATGAGATTCTTAAGACAGGATCTTGAACTCTTTTCTTCACGATTTACAGATTTTCATGTGTAATATCAGTCTTAAAACAAAGAATTAATTGTGGCAGCTCATCCTCCACAATGAGAAAAAAAATTGTTGGATTCCTGCTTATCAGATTGAATATTTGCTCATTTCTGTGGTTGTAGTCTGAGTTGCTTCAGTTTTTGGACAAAACAAGACATTGATGTCATAACTTTTAGCCGATTTTGTTTCCCGATGTCTTAGAGATTTGATACTTAGTATGAGCCTAATACCAGACCCCATATTGCATCCTGTGCACTGCAGGTGAGCAGTCCATAAAGTCAGCATCTCATTCACGGTCAGTGGAGCAGCTCAGCTCGACATGATGGTCCATTCACACTGAGCAGTCAGGATTCGTGGCGCTGTAGGTGTGATATGAGTGAATCCTTCATTTGAGTGGAATTCCTCTTTCACTTCCAGGTTCAAACACTTGAAGATGCCACAGACTGAAAACTCACAGGTGTCTGCACCTGAAAGCTCAAAGGAGACAAAGATAGATGAGAGTTTTCCTTGTTTATTCCATGCTGCTGTAAGGAGTCACTTAGCCCTGACCTTTAAGGCCTCGCTTCGGTGCTTTGATGCTCGTCACTGTCCGCTGCGCATGGAAAGCCCACGGCAGCTTTGAACCTGCAATATAATACCCCAGCAGCCGTAATGCTCTGAATTAATGTATAACAATTGTTCAAATACAAACTTAATACAACCTGTTTCTTTTGTTTGTCATTGAACCTGCAGGCCATGACTCTAGACCTGCAAAGTTTTTTTTTAATTTCACCTCGACTTGTTCTTGCTGTTTTCCTCTTTGTCGTTGGTTGTGGTGCCATATTTATCTTATGTCTCCTCTCAGTCCCACGGGAGCCACACTGCTTCATAATTGCCATCTCTGTCCCCACCGGAAGCTTCCTTGGATGACCTCTGCGATAAGTTGACCTTTGTCTCCTCTTTTCTCGTCTCCTTCCCGTCCTCTCCTTTGTCTGGCTATTTGCCACATCTGTCTTTTGTCCTTTGTTCTGCTCGAGTATTTTCCCACAGATAGAAATCCAGAGGAATTCCTTTTGCATTTCAAACATATCTCCGAGCGTTCAGGCCGGCTCCTACGATACGTGAATGAATGGGCGGAGGAAAGGGAGTTACTGTGGTGTTTTTAATCAGAGTCCCATCAGCGTTTTGCCCACATCAGCCTACTTGTCTGTTCACACGGCTTAACCCCTACCTTCTTCATCCCGGTGCAGTATGCTGAAGTAGGCGAACCGCCTCACTAGTGTGAACACGGGAAAATGTGGTCTGCATAGCGTAAAAGGTGAATAGAGGGCACATGCGGTAACGACAGCGCAGCATATAAGCGAGTTCACAAGCTTTCTGTCAGCATTTGCATACATTTAAGGATTCAGCACTTTTTTTGTTCCCCTCCAATATTTTACTGTCTTGGCGTCGGCAGCGTCGAGGAACAGATGGGCCAAAGCTGTGATTTCTCTTAACGGTTGGCTGTGGCTACATGTGACTGTGAGACATGGTTGATGATTTATTTAGCTTGGGCCCAGCATTCAGAGTGTGCCATGTGTGCTTAGAGACCTGATACTCACTGAGGGCCTGCTTGGTGTTTTTGCCAATGAAACAGCATGGTGCTGGTGGGTTTCACACTTCATAGAACAAGGGTGCCTCCAGTAAGAGGAAGGTGTTGACTACAAAGCATTTGAGATTGAAAGACTAAATGCACTTAGAGCCTGCGTCCCTCATATGCATAGATAATAACACAGTTATTGTTAGGCCTCCCCAAATCTGCTTGCTGTAGTGGAAGTGTTTGTCTTGCTGCATCGCACTTATTATATATTATATGAATCGGCTGCTTTTGTTCTTTCACTCATTTAAGGAAGAAGGGTCGGCATTTCCTCCTCGGTAATTGCATAAGAGCAATGCAAAGAGACAGGGAGACCATAAAATCCAGCGCCCCCTTCCCTCCTCGTACCCCCTGGTGAGACTCTTGTCCGTTCCCAGGTGAAGCCTCTTCTCGGCCTGGGAAACTCAGATGTTTATCTGTCGGGTCTGGCAGATAAGTGGTGGGGAGGAGTTGGGTTTACTACCCCCTCATCCCCTCCCCCTTCCTCCCAGCTCTACCTGACCACAGCTTCTTCAGTGTCTGAAATTTTCCACCAGTGATTAGAGCAATTTTTTCTGGACCAGGGAAAGCAATCATAGGGTAATCATACAGATCCACCGTCATTCTAGTAGATGTATGGCTGATGGATACGCTATGATACACGAAGGGTGGGCCTGTGTTTGAATAACATGTGGCGGAAGAATTCCTTTCCCCGCTTTACTTATGATTAATTCAAATAATGTCTTACGTTTTGCTGCGTTCCTTTGCTTTTTCCAGTAAATAATACAAAATCCTTTCAGTCTGCAGGCTTAAATACTTGCTACATGAATGGAAACAATCAAGATCGCTCAATAATAAAAGAGACGTTGTCATGTGATAAGGGAAAGTCGCTGCAGCTGTAGACAAACATTTATCAGCGGTGCTCCCGCGCTCTGGCTCAGGTATGTGTGTGTGGCCACCACGACATGTGGGAACGGTTAATGGGAGCCGGTTCAGGGCTGCTTCGCATCCTCTCCCTTTGGCGGTTTTTCTTTAGTGTAAACTGTCTCTCGTGCACACAAACATATGGTCTCCCATATTGACAAACAGACTTTGGTGGGAACACCCACCCACTCTTGCACACGTTGGCAGCAGAACAAAAAAAGTGTAGTTTCATGAGCTCCCTTCCTATGCATCTATTGATAATGTTATAAACACAGGCTGTAGTAATTGTTTCCGTGCTCCTCTTACAGCCACATGAAGGTAATGAGGATGTCTGTACACATCATTCTTAATAAAACCATTCTGATAATGTGGTCGCTCATCAGCCCGAGAGCGTCTCTTCACATTAAAGCCAACAGTTGTGTGTTTTTTCCTGTTCTGATATGTAGCAGAGAGAGAAGAAAGCTAAAGGCTTTCTCTAAAATGTTTCTCATAGCGCCTGTGCTATCAAGAACAGATCTGCTCCCTTTAAAAGGGACACTGAGCTCTCGGTGAGGATTAAGCTAAACCAATTAGCTCACAGTCTCTTCAGATAAATCGCACTTCCTTTAATTTTAAGCAGTCTCACTGAGACATTGATAAAATTTCGCATTTTGCTTCTGGAGGTCGAACTCGTCTGAATGTAATAGCTGCGGAGCGTTCTCATCCTCACTATCAGATCTCAACCTCTGACCTTAGCATCGTCGATATCTCATCGCAGGCTCTCCTCAATGAATTATGAAGGCCTTCCATTAAAGGGAGTGAACTCATGACCCAGCATTAACCCATGCTTAAATACCTTCATCTTTGTATGAGACTTTGTCTTCGTCTTTATCCCCTCCTGAGGGACTTTCGCTCCTCCAAGGTCCCATACAAATGCATGTGTACTGATAGAGGAGAGACCCCTGTGCAAATATAACCCAGTCCTGCAAACTCTGTGGCTGATTAAAACCGAGTGAACACGGTGAGGAAGTTCCCAAACAAAGGAGTTGAGGGGGGGCTGGAAGGACAGAATGAAAACCCGCGGGGAGACCGCAGTGTTTTTAGTGTGACAGCACTTGTTTGAAGGTGTTTTGGAAATTCGTTCTCCTGTGTTTAGTTTAAGAATCAGACTTTTTACTGAGTCTAAAAATAACAAACTGTTGAAATCCTGCTGTTGTTTTATTCTACATTTCTGACTCTGTTTCTTTCGGCAGGAACTGGTGTCCTCATACGGTCACTAAGACTGTGACCTGCCAGGTGCAGAATGGGACAATCCTCCAGCGGGTGTACCGGACATGCCCCTGGCCACAGGGATGTGCAGGAGGCAGGTGAGAAGACAGAGGCATCTTACCAGTACTGTTACTGTTTCACAATGCTTTTACGAAACCTTTAAAAAACCAAAAAATTTTTAGCACCGTATGATCTGAACTGGGTAGAAAAACTCTCATCATGAAATGTATTCAAGACGTGCAAGTTTCTGCTCAAAACTGTTCCAGTTCCCTGGAATATAAACACTTTGGAAAAACATAGAGTGGGTCTCATGGCTCTTTAGTGAGCCACATGTTTACAACTTTAAAAAGAAGAAAACAGTTGCCTGCTATCAAAGCAGAAAGCTTGGTGTAATGTGTAATTTTCTGTTTTTTAATTATACTGGGATTAAAATAGCAGAATAGTTGTTGTTTGAATGCTGTTTGAATCACTTAGAGGATTAGCTTTAAAACTTGTTACTGGAGCTAATGCTCTATTAAAAATCATATTAAGTTCAATCATATTAGCATACATAGCATATATATATATATATATATATATATATATATATATATATATATATATATATAGCAGTGGTATTCATATAGCTCTCCTATAATTAGCATAGTTCAGGATGCCACGCTGCTGCTCCATATGCTGTCTTTTAATTGAGATAAACCTAAAAGCTTTTATATAATCTGACACTTACTGATGGGACACATTGCCTAGAAATTTCTTTTTATCATTTAATTGAGACTGTGCGAATACAAAGACTGAAAATCTCACGATAATATCTAACCTTACCAGAGAGAGGAGATTTCCTTTCATTTTCCTTTAAAAATGTTATGTGTGTGTGCGCGCACGCGTGTGTGTGTGTGTGCCCATGTGCGTAACGGCTTTTGATTTTGTGTTTATTGTTCAGCTACAAGACCGTGGTCAGACCTTCCTATAAAGTGGTGTACCGCACTGTGACTTCCCTGGAGTGGAAATGCTGCCCGGGATTCAGCGGTGCTGCTTGTGAAGAAGGTGAGTGAAGACAGAGGACGCAGACACACTTCAGTTATACAACAGCTGACGGAAATGAATCGAACAGAATCGCCATCTTGCACTGAAAAATGATCGCAAGTTTGACTCGTGTCAGTAGCCCCCCCCCCTCTTTATGAGTCTTTGACTCGTCACCATTCACGTCCCTCTGGTTTGCATCGCCGTCTTAAAGCCTGCATTTCCAATATGCTTGTATGAGTGATTTCCATTAGGCTTACATAAGGCTACTTCTGTTCTTTGAATGAAATTAAGAAATAAGATCCCCCAGCATCCCACCACTTTATTAATCACTTTTTATGTCTTCATTCCAAGAGTCGCAGCACCAGTAAGGCTTCCTTCTTTACTGCGACTTTGAATTTTATTTTGCAGATTGAACTGAGTTTTTTATCCTCAAAAGAGCTATGCAAGTGCCGTTTACATTCTTAGACCACGGTAGCTGCCCACACACACACACACACACACACACACACACACACACACACACACACACACACACACACACACACACACACACACACACTCCTAGTTCATAATGACTTCCCCTGGCACCCGTCCTCAGGTTTCTGCAGTCTGGGGAGAAGGGTGGAGTGGTCTTTTTATGCTGGGAGCCAGGACTTGAATGGGTGTAACATAAATTAGTGGACCGTGCAGCACAAAGGGTTAATGCGATGGCCTTTTGTAGTGCCGAAAATAGAGGCTGTTTTTCTCTCTTATACTTTGAGACAAAAAAGGAAAATTTCTACCTGAAACTCAGTGAACAGAAAAAATGATTTTTTTTTCAGACTGATTATGGTAAACACTTGATCTTGTCCAATAAAGTGGGTTTAAAATAATCTGTTCAATTTATTTACTCAGTAAATGGCTAGTATTCCCACTTGAAGTAATTTGGTGATCACAGTATGCAACAGTGTTGTAATGCATTACAGTTCCTCCATTCAGAAGTCAGAAAACAACACACTTGACCTCAGTTCAGATGGGAAACAAAGCAGTGGCAGTCTTCTTTTGAGGAGCATAGATTAGTAAAGGAACATCGCGATGGTAAACGGCCGGCTCTAGTTTATGTTTTTCTCATTAGGAGAGGAATTTGTGCAGATATGGGGTATAAGCGGGCTGTAATGTTACTTTATTAATTACATGACAATAACTGTGTAATATAATGTTGAAGTAATTTAAGAAGTAGGCAGAAAATTATTTTCTACAGGGAGTTAATAGGTAATGCATTTGTTGTAGTAACTGTAGTAACTAATGACTGCTCCCAGGTGCTTTCAGACCTCCAAGTGGCCTCTAGTCTGCTGTAGTGTGGCTTCGACTGCTTGCTTGCACTTGCACACACCATCCCACCTTGGATATCACACTTGTTTCACACCCTCCCTACTGTCAAAGTCAAAAAACACATTCACAGTCAGACAACGCAGACTTTACCCAACAAAGGCAGAGGAACACACAGTGAAACGGGGAGGAAATTATCCAATTAAGTTGTTGCTGGAGGAGATTCCCCTCCGGTTGTCATGGCAGTAGGGGGCTGTCGAGCCGACGGGGATGTCGGGATTAGCCACTTATCTGAGCCTCGTTCCGGGTGGCTCAGATCACAGGCGGCGCTGAGTGGAAGTGACAGGTCCCATTCACAGGGCCTTTACTCTCCGGCACCATGGATCCTATCCAGGGCCACCAGTGCTTTGTTCTGCTCTTGCCGCGTGAGCAGAACCCCTTGCCAGCACAGAACCTGATACCCCGCTGCCGTCTGCCTCGTCCGCCCGCTCTAAGGAGAAATGCAAGCCTGCCACACGGGCAAAGCTGGTGACCGGATTGTGCTTAAAGCTGTTGCCACAGTGTTGCCAAGTGAAGTTAAAGCTGCACTAATAATTCAGTAGGTGCACGTTTCAAATCCAGGCTGTTAATACCTGCGTGCGGCTGTTTCCAGATGGCTGTGAGCACTTTTTAACTTTTAGTTGGACTGAGTTGAAAGACTCAGGCTTTAAAAAAACAACTCTAAACAAACATATTACTTTTGATCTTATTTGAGTCGCATAAAGAGCAACCAGGATGTATATACCTTTAAGGATCACTTTTGGAATTTTATTATTTGCTATACATCACTCTTACTCCTCTGCTTGTCTGCTTTTCACAGACTGTGGAAAATGTGTGTGATCCGCTCATTTACTGCCCTGCTTTTAACCTGCTTTTCCCACCAGGCCACCCCAAAAAGCCTCTAGCCATGTCTGACTCCCAAGGACGGTCTGCATTTCTGCAGATCTCAACAATGTCCAAAGCAAAAAGACTCTGGGGCTGGGGCTACGTTTAGGTTGAGATGCAGGAAAGTACAAAAAACACTGATAGGAATGTGACCGATATGATTGTGCTTTAAATAGGGATGAGAGAGTTGTTTTCTCTTGTGTTCCTCTGTTCTCACCCCTTGGCCTGCCAGCTGATAGGTCAACATGTATAAATCAACGGCTTGGTCCGTAGTGAAGATAACGAATTAAGTTTTGGGCTTTGCGTGTTCAAATCTACAGGCGCAAATAAATGAGAGTTCATTAAGGGAAGAGATCATGCATGCTGTCATCGAGTCATAAGCAGGCTTATGAGGATTTATGGCATGTCGCATTAGGAGGCTCCAAAAGCAAAGCATTACATCACACCCATACGGACACACAAACGTACCCCATCAGAGTCCAGGCAGGGTAAGATAACACTGCATTAGACAGGCACCTTTCACATTTGCTGTCTTTTTCTTCCTTCCACACCCCAACCTCAGGACTTGGCTTGAATACCGGTCCAATGGTGTAATTACTGGGTCCTAATTGTTTTCTGTGAGGTTTGGGAGATATTGTCTTACTTCTTGGTCTGGAACACAATGGTCTTTATCTCTGATTGAGTCTGAGAAAGAAAAAAGAAAAAGAAGACTAAGTATTTACAGATGTAGGCACTTTCATAGGCTGCCAGAAACGGGGATTTAATGTATGCCTGGTTGGCTTTGGCATTCCAAGTAAGTAAATGCTTGTTTTTAGTTGGGATATCCCAACATATGCTACATCAAGCACAAATATCAAAATTATACCCAATTTAGAGGCAAATATGTGGTATTAGAATATCAAATTTACCCCTCAAAAGTAATATTATTACATTAGCTCTGGCTCTAATGTAATAATTATCTGAAATGCTAGTGTTGCACTGATACCACGAGGGGTGACTGTGCGCTCAGGAGCCACGGATGTAAAATTCATTGACATTTTGAGCTTTTGGCCTCGATCTGCTAATTTTGATGGAGCCTGAAAAGTGTGGAAATGACACTAAGAGACAGGCGTTGATATACTGACCCTGATTTGATTTATTGAGGAAAGGCCTTAAAAGAAAAATAGCTGTGGCTTATCGCAGGGGGGAGGCCGCTGAGGAGCACAGCATATGGGGGAATGTAGACTTGAATTAGCACGGCTGTCAAAGCTCTGCCACGGGGGTCCCCATCAAACAGTATCTCGCAGCCAAGCGGAGGCTGTGGTTTTTGGGTTGCAATTATGAGGTGGCTGGGAGGCAGAAGCCCGCTGTCTTGTAATAAGCCATAGAAATGTAATCTGTGTTTTCACAGCTCAGGGTGGCTTATCACAAGCCCGCACGCTAAACCCCGTGCTTTAAACATCAGTCGGCTGCAGCTTGCCATTAGCAGAGGAAGAGTGGGAGTGCGTGGACGCCGGTGTATGCGTCTATCTGCCTGCCAGAGTCAACGTGTGGGTGGGAGAGCGAGGCGTTGAGGATTTCTATGCAGCTGTTTGCTGTGATTAGCAGCTTTAATGGCAGCAGGCTTTTTGGAGCTGTGAGTGTAGGGACTTCAGCCTGAGGTCAGAGGGGAGGAGGCTGAGCAAGAGCAGGTGACCAAAAGGCCCCCCACCACCAGCACTATCACCCCACACACTCCCACTCCTGCTAGACCACACAGTGGAGCGCTATCAAAGTCATATCAAGCAGAGATCCCCTGCGTTTGCCTTAGCAGGTGTTACACATGTTATCCTTTACTTGCTCCAGTTCATTCACAAAAAAAAGAAAAATCCCAGACTTGATGTCAGTCACCCCCGCATCAGCGTTTATGCACTCAGCAGATGAGATCTACGAAGACGCATGAATCACTTGAATGTAGCGAGGCAGGCTGCAGTCAACGTGCAGAAAAGGCCACAGCAGCTGATATTCGCTGTTATGTAAATGACCAGCACACAAGTGCTGAGCATAAATTGGAAGCAGCTGACATTAAGCAAACTGGGCTGAGGCTTCCAGATGAGATTCGGCATCCAGCCCCTTTCAGCCGACACTGCTCGGCTCTGAGGAATTATCATAAAAGTGATTAAGTAGAAAGAAAAACACAATCATTAGCTTGCTTTGTATTATCTGTATGTGATTAATAGTAACAACTCTTTGGTTGCTGTTTTAAGAACTGGCCAGATGTAAATTAGCCCACAAGTATGGCTCATTTACAGTTATTTTTCTGTTGATTAATGAGCATGTATACCTTTTAAGCAAACACATATATACCTGCAAAAATGACCAATCAGCCAACTTAAATAACAAAACCAAACAGAGTAGGAAGGTCTTTTTTCTTTCCTCACGTCCGGCCTGTCTTTCCTTCCATGCTGTCTTCTCCTTATGTAACGGTGTGCTGGTATTTGCTCAAGGTTTGTGGGGAAAAAAATCCAGAAAATTATAGTTAAATCAGTTGCGGGGTTCGGTAGTTAAACTGCAATATGCACTGATAATTTTGATAATATTATTACAGCATTATTTTTTAAATGTCCCATGAAAACCACCCTCAGATCACACACACAGACACACACAGTACAACAAAATGCTTTCAGGCTGTAACAATAATAGTCATGAGAATTATAATTATAAATTCCTATGCTCTTGTTGTTTTTTTTTCCTCTGCGTACAAAAAAGTTTCGATACAAGGCGAAAAAGACAAGCACACAATGGCAGGATATTATTTTAGGTGGATTTATTGTGCATTATATTAATCATCTAAGTGTTTTATCTGTGTGAAAGCCCGTCTGCATGAAGAACCATGTTTGATTTTAATACTTTATGCTGCATTAACAACCCGTGTCTGTTGGTAAGTCTAAAAAAAAGAAAGATGGCAGTGAACTTCAAGAAATGCAGATGCACAGCTTTTTCACTGAATCTTTCATACTTACTTAGCCTTGAATCTGAGTTAAGTTTTATGTTTCTGGCTCCTGAACTGGAAATGCCTCTTCTGCTTACTGATTTATTTATTGTTTCCCAAGACTTCCCTCAGGAGTACATTGAAAACAGTTTTTCCTGCAGTCTGAAAGAAATAAAGTGGGCCGAGTCAGCAGTGCAAAGAAAAAAAAACTTTTAAGGCATCAAACTAGACACACACACAAGTCTCAGCAGCTGTGATGTTCCTCTGTCGCCAATAAAGCGGAGGCATTTCCCTTCACCTGGTAGTGTGAGTGGACTGCTGTGCTGACTGAGTGGCCCACAAACATGCAGGCACTTTACAGCCTGACGCGTCGCACAGTCAGCAGCGGAGAGAAGAACGACGCTCTCTTCCTTGCCTGGCTGAGATAAGACCAAGTGAACTGGAAGCAGAGCTTTTCTCGTGTAGAAAAAAACTCCCCAAACTTTAAAATCCTGCCCTTTTTAAATCCTCTTCACTAGCAGAGGTGTAGGCTCTGCCTCCATCTCTGATCCTCTTGGCGACTGATGTGATTAAAGCTGCATTAACCCCGTCTGCCACCCCCCCCCACACACCCCCACCCTGTCCTTCAACATATCTCCATCTCTCAGCTTGCAGGTATAGAGTGGAATTATGTAGGTACTGTATAACACTGTGCTACTGTGCTTAGGTAGGCTCTGAGGAGGTAATGAAATGTTTGATGTCGGCGCTTAGACAATGGCAGCATTGATGGAGCAGGTACGCTCGGGATACTGCTGGTTCCATACAGCTGTGATGAGTTCAGGGCCCCAACTGCTGCCTGCAGCACGCTCAAAGCTGATACCCTCACTGACTGTTATGGACTTGCTTTAAATCATCTGTAAACTAATGCATAAAATCCTGAATATTTGACGTCCCTTTTTATTCAGCTTCGTATTTGCCAGATATTGCTTTTAGGTTCTCTGTTAGGGGTTATATTCATTAATTTCCTGGCAGATTTTGCAAGGCATCTGCGTTCCAAGCCATTTTTTATAATATGCCTGCAAGTTATGATAAAAAAAAGTCCATCTTTTTAACTCTGTAAGCCCCTAAGCAATATATTTTTAAAACGTCTCCCTGAAGTGAAGAAACACCCACAGTCAGAAATGTGAGGCCAAGAATAAACAATGTTGGTGTCTCGGGAGAGTTTTTACATGCTGAGAGTCTCTTTGTCTTTGTATGACTCAGTAAACATTAATCTTTACCAGACCTATTATAAAAATGTGAAACTCTTAACAAATGTGATGCACCAGAAATTCGCTCCTTTTATGTGGTGAGCTTAAAAAATGGAAACAGGTCAAGTTTTAATAACAGATCACAGTAACAGGGCCTCCAGAGTGAAAGGGGATAAGGTGATTTTGAGTATGGGTGCTCAAATATGGATAATATGGGTAATTATTATCTTAAAGGAACATTATTACATTAACCAATTCATTAACGAAACAGTCAGAAATCAATCAAAGAGGCTTAAGATGATGTTTTTAATTACGTTTGCTCTGTGACCGAACACCTATCCCACAGATATTTGATTAATTTTTATATAAGGAAAACAAAAACCCTTCATGTTTAAGAAGCAGGAGCAAGAAAATGTCAACAATAAATTAGTCACACAACTTGGCGCTTTCATTTTCTTGCTGCGCTCAGTAAAACCTGTAAAACCCAGTTTGTCTCCCCCTCGCTCTTCTCTCATCTCCCTGCATAGCGATATCCAGACCACAGGAACATAAAAGCACGGCATAAAAAAGTCGCTTTTAAGTGATGTATTCGTATTTTATGCTGCATCAGTCTGCGGTTTCCGTACACTCCCAGTAGTCCTTATAATCTAGCTCCTCATTTGTCACCGTTATAAATTCATAAACATTTACAACACCGCCACATAAGAAAACCTCGAGTGTTGTGGTGCAGACCTCCAAACATTCTCCCACTCCCACGACTGCTAAACCACAAACAGATCACCACATCACTTAGATCCTCCGCGGTGACATCATTTATGGCCTCTTGCCCTCCAACCCTTCTGGTACGGGCTCAGTTTCGTAGCCACTAAACGCTGCACACTTGAATAACACGTAGGATTTAAAAGCCATTGCCCCCGTCTGACTTTTGAGCGCTGCTCTGAGCTGGTCGCTGCGTATATTTCCATTTGCTCATGGTGGTTGATACGGTGCTCAGTGAGGATAAGAAGAGCGGTGCTGATGGCTGTGATTAGTCCTGGACTGAAGACGAGGAGAGAGACGAGGTTTGGATGAACTGCACCAGCAGTTGTTCTAATTAGAGACATGCCTGGTTGGCTTTCAGAGGTCAGACCTGACAGAGGAGCAGGCATTCTCCTCGAGGAGCCAGGCATCTTGACCAAAAAGAAATTACCTCACTTCACTGGTTATGAGAGGAAAAGGTAGAGGATTACAGAACTTGCCTCTAGATATCAAATATCAGACATGTAAAGGTGAAACTATAGATGGCTGGCAAGCTGTCTTTACAGCGCAGGTCACGTGCCATCCATTATATTCTGAAGAAGGCACACATATCCAAACCTGGATGAGTAACCACGAACAAATATGCAGCTCTAAAGGCTACAGGCTCATATTTAATGTAGCAGTGATGAGCTGGCCATCCATCCAGTCTGTGCCCAGCCTCTCGCCCTACGAAAGCTGGGATACGCTTCACTCCCCCCTGCAACCCTAAGCTGGATAAGTGATGAGGAAAATGGATAGGTGGATGAGTTTAAAGGCAAAACTGTGGCTTTAATGTTGTTATATTGTGAAGCACCCTGAATCGCCTTTGTTTAAAGATGTGTGCTTTTTAAGATAAACTTACTTTACATACAGTGTACTAAACCTATAGTTGTCCCTTGCAGCAAAGTTTCCATAAGTCATGCATTCACAGGTCTGTCTAAACTTTAGAGCATGTCACTTTGTATTGTTTTGTAAAGAGGCCACACCTCCTCTACAGTCAGCTGCATATTTTGTTCAGTAAAAAGAATGAAAATCTACGCTGACCTTCTCCTTGTTCAATTGACCACACCTACCTTATTGACCTCCTGGGTGCACTTTGTTTAGGAAGTATATTTAGTCCTATTTTTGTGGCTAGCGTAAGAAGTTGTGGCACTGATGCTGGGGGCTCAGAGCCAGAGAGGCCCAGCAGGGTGATCTCATTAACAACAGGACGTATCCCCGAACCTTTAAACCCAGGCCTGCATACCGTCCGCACCACTGCCCCCTGGGACTCATCCAGGGGGGCTTTAACAGCCCCGGTGTTTTCGTTGGACCCCTGCCACGAGCAGAGCGGCGCTGCACATAATGACCCTCCCCCTCTCCCCCGTCTCAATTGGGACCATAAATACAGTTGAGAGAGGATGCCTGTGTGTTCCTGCTTCCTCAGGTGTTTATGGCTCTCTGACTCGCTCACGCTGAGCTCGCAGCCAGGGCCTGGCAGCATACACACACTCACGCCTTGCACACATGCAGACAGGCATCAAAACCACCTGCTCTCTCCAGCTCAGACACATTTCGAGGCTCGTATGTGCAGACAGGCGCGTGACGTCCACTAAAAATTAATGTGGTCAAGTGCTGGTCAAACAAACATGAAAACAAACAAAAAACCCATAAAAAACAGCTGCACTTACTGGGTCACTGAATATATTTGGGACAGACACACGCTGACTGTCTCAATCTGTTTCCGCAGACATACATTCTGTATATCAGTTGCATGTGTGCCTTATGACGGATGGGATGATGGGGCTGTAAATCACTGCTGCTGTGCTAGATTAAGCTCATTCGCCTACATTCGCTGACTGTAGGACAAAGGAAATACGATGATGTCATGGCCCTTTTATTTCTCTTGGCTGCCCTCCATGTTTTCTTCCTAAAGGGCTCCATGTCACCTGATGGTGATCGGCTGTGGCCCCGGGAGACCCCGCCCAGTCAGTTTTGTGGAGACAGCTTGGCTAGCAGCCAGACCCGACAGTCATCAAATTACTGGGAAATAACCGTAACCACGATTTAACTGTAACAGTAGTCTGTGTTAATGTGGATTTAAAAATGGATATATGATTTAACATTCACTTTAAGCTTCACTACATGTGTGGTACATTGTACTTTAATTATAGCAAAGCAAGCAGAGGCTTTGCTACGTAGGTGTGTGTTTCAGAAAAGAAGACCGCTGAGCCTTTTGTCACTTCGGTTTATGTTATCATTGCTATGGATGATCTTGTTTTTTTTGTAGCTTTCAGTAGCTTCCTACCACTGCATGAAAAGGATGTCAGTGATGAGGTGGTACAGATGTCTAGAAGAACAGGTGTTATTTTTAGGTTTTGTTAAATACAACATGATGATATTTTGTAACTTATGGTCCTCATTGGAGTAAAAAAGGATGATACAGCAGGGTATGCTCCAGGAAAGGCGCTATTGTTTGAGCGCTCATTTTTTTTCATTTCAGAGAAGTCGGATCCAGATGAGAAAAGACTTTATTGATCCCACATCTGTATTTGTGGCCGGTCTAGCTGGTTATTGAGATGGACACCCAGGTATCTGCAGACTAATACAATCTCAATCTCAGTCTCCACTCCTTGAATGTTCACAGCTGTAAACTGCGTTTCAGTCAGGTCTGTCCCTTGCAAGAAATTCCAGTGGCAACAGCCAAAATATCAATGACATCCATCTTTGTGTACAGTCTATGGTCGGATATGCCTGACTCACTAGACAAAGTTCAGTTTTTGCAATGTGTGTTTGCATAAACAAAGTTACATAAGTATAGATCTGTGAGATCATAGTCATGGTGCTGTTTATTGTTTCCGTGTACAATACCCAGTGGTACGGTACTGCTATATCTCAGAGAACACGACCCTGTTTTCTGGGATATCACACAGGCCGCAGCATGTACTGTCCTCACCACTGGGGTCAGGGCACTGTTTGAGTGGGGAAATATCTTTTCCTCATCATCTTTAGAGCTTTAAAAGATCTGTAGACCTGTTGGGAGGAACACACAACACACAAACAAGCTTTTTACACGAACTTCTGACCTACAACAAGCTGCATGCCTTTTAAAACACATGCTTTACTTCCCTACTTGGATGGACAAACTGTTTTCAAGAACAGAAAGTGTGAAAGCAGAATTAGATTCAGTTCTTGAGGTCAGGGTGCAGCCAAAGGTGTAGGCTGCATTAAAACGGCCTGCTTGTTCCTGAAAGTAGAAAAAGGTTTCATCTTTCCTGGTGGCAATAAATCCAACATTTTTGCTTTTATTGCTCGGAAAAGAAGGAGGAAAATTGTAACAAGCACACGATCAAATATTTTCACTATATTTTAAGGTTTTATAGCGTACGTAATTAATTAAGTCCCAGATGAATCAGTCATGGAAACAATTATTAGCTGCCGCTCATTTTGTGCAGTATATATGTTACATGTTTCTTTATATTCTGTGTTCATAGGTTGTCGCTTTACTGTGTAACCCCTCTATAAATCTGGCTTTCAGGTTCACGCCTCACAGGGGCCACAAATACTGAAATATGCCTGAGGTCATAATGTAGTTTGGATAAAAATGTCTAGCAAATGGCATATGCTTCTCATTTTACGCGTTATACAACTACGAAAATAAGAGAGAACAGTAAAGGTTTAGTGCTGCTGTGAACACTCTTTGGATGCTCATTGTGTTTCTGTGTGTGTTTTTCATTTGTATACATTGTCTGGATACTTCATTCAGTTCCTATCTGAAATTGTGTGCTATCAGATATCAGACACCATGGCTGTCTAGTTCAGAGGATCTGGTACCGAGCCACTTCCAGTACACAGATTGGCCGCTCTGAGCCTTTTCAGAGTGGTTACCCTCTTTGGACATCCCCCACTATTACATCGTATTTACAAAAGACCAAAAGGATTATTCTCAGTTAATGCTTTTTATATGAACCCTTCACTTTGCCTGTGTAAACCGAGCTACTCAAGTAAACAGAGCTCCATTGAAGCGGTGTTACTAAATCTGCAGCCAGATGGGTCCTCGACCCCAAGACAAAGTGGAGAATTACAGTTTGTCCTGAAAGTCTGAGCTCAGCTCTGACCCCCTCCCTCTGAACTGGCCTCGCTCATGATGGTGGCAGTGGAAGTGGTGGTGGGGGATAATCTATTCCCTCGCTCTATCATGAAGAAAGAGATGAGTGTGTAAAATGAGAATGACTTTACTGGTGAAAGGATGGCATAGCTCCAGTGGGACACGTTTCCCCGAGTGCTGCCAGGTAGGAAAAAGCAGCAAGAGAGAGAACGGAAAAGAGGATGTGTTTTTCTTCCTCTCTTGTTGACACTTGCAAAGAAATGGGATGGCACTGTTCTTTTAAGCCAGATGAAGGAAAGCTATTATAAGGGACATTGGGAGAAGAGGGAAAAGAGAGTTTTTCTTAAGTGGAAAGGCCTGTTTGTGGTGCTGTTAAAAGGACAAAGAACAGACTCGAGCATTAACCACGATGAGCAACATTCATGCTCTCTATAACCACAATGTTCTTTTGAGGTAATTTATCTTTTCATAATGTTGTTGAACTAAATACAAAAAAGTATAAAATTAGATTTGTGGATGACTTGTCTTTGTATGCTCTGTCTGACCCTCTAACAGTCCACACACCACTACCCCATGGGTGCAGGCGGGTAGCCACAAGGACGCCGAAGGGGTGAAAGGATGGAGAATTGAGGGGTGAAGTGTTTGTGCTCTTCGGTGGAATAATGGCATGTGTTGTTCCTTAAAAGGCAGTGATAGGAACTGTGATAGGAAATATCTTGACATACTCATTAAGTCTCTGTCTTAGGTTTCTGAGTCACTTCAGAGCTTTATGTAGTTCGCTGGCCATGCTTTGGGAGTACAATGTATCTCTTTCTGTCCCACAGTATCAGTAAATCAAAAGAATGATTAAAGCCAACTAGTGCCTCAACCTTAAGGAGGATGATTGACTGAGATATCCAGGAAGAATTGAGTGCGCTCTTTGTTACTAACAGTCCTTTGTTCCCCTGTTTCCTCTTCATCTACGCTGTCAGGCTGAAATCTGCGGCCAGCGTGGATACCTGCCAGAGATACATCAGACTAATACTTTCACTGGGGATGTGTAATTTGCAATGGAGGCCTCACACACTCCCCGGGCTGCTCGGGGATGGGAGAGGGCACGCTGGGAGATGAATTACAAACATTGCTGTGGATCTTTCATCCATCAGAGCAGCAGTTTTTTTTGCCAAGCTGGAATTCCTTTCCTCTGGCTGCACCTGACAGTGCAGCAACCTTAGCCTGAGCTGCTGCCAATTCGCTATTTGTTCCAAAAGCGCAGCTGAGTTTGCTGGAGCTTTTCAAGAGGTTCTTAGTCAAGGCTGAGGCAGCTTCTGTCAGCAGCAAGCAGCTGCCCTCCTCTGTGGAAGCGGCTGAAAGATCAGTGTCAGGTGCCATGCAGGGAAATCATCAGCATCTTGACTAACGCTGTTCGAATACAAGTTGGGTGATAAAAAGTGTTGATTTTGCATAATATTGAATGCAAAAATGATATGAGAAATAAGCACCCAGAGGACTAGATTCATTGCATAGGATTCAATTCCTTCATTAGATAGAGACTGCACACTGTTTTTCTGTACTGTAGAAAAGAGAAGTGTTAGGTCAGATGATTGTACATCATCACCGTTCTTCACAATGTGAGTGTGGAAACAGGACAGCAGTATACACTGACAGCATGAGAACCTGAATAATGGGAAATCAGTGCAGTTTTGCTGTTTCAGTTGCGATGTATCCTGTGATATTGGTGCTGGAAGTTGATCATAGCGAAAAATACTTTCTGGTTTTAGACTGTGACCCCTCGAGTTGCTGTAAAATTGATTTGGGTTACAGTTGCCAGAAGATATGCTTGTGAGTTTAATTGCTGATTCTTAATTAGCCGTATTCTGTGTATTTGAGATATAGCAAGTCCGAAAAGGCGAAAGGGTGAACGTGTCTTGTAGGGTAGATTAGAAACACACTGCACGAATGCCGCTCCATTCCTTTTCCATATTTGAAAATGTTTGTGATTTTACCCCGTGGGACTGTCCTCACTGGGAAAGTAGCAGGACTGGATTGTTTGTTCGAATTGCCCAAAATACTCACATGTATGTTTATGTCTTCTAAATTATTGCAGCAGCAAAAGCAGAAAAAGCGTGACATTGTTGAAAAAACTATCAAGAGTCAGCTTTTATAGGCAATAACAACAGTCTGACTCTGAGCTTTTAGTATTTAATGTTAGTCACGGTGGCGACAAATTAGAAAACGGTCATGTTAATCGTTTTTCCAGCTGTCGTGTGTAGCTGTGTTAGAGCCACAAAGATCGAGGCAGATCAAAACAAAGTTTATATTTGGCTTTGAAAGCAACATACTCGTTTATTAAGTTTAGACCCTTTAAGTCAGGGGTGCTGAAACTACAGATAGCCTATAAAGAAAATCTTTTTGTTATTGTAAAGAAATTTAAGTACTTTATGAAAGTGTGCACATTACATGAATTCAGTTTCTAAAACTGACAAATATCCCTCAGTGTTTTCACTTTAGGCCAAGATGTTCTTTATGTAACTGAATAAAAAGATGACATGTTCTGTTAATTCAAAGAAAATTTCCTTTTTTTAAAAAACAAAGTGGAACCACATTGAATAAAATATCAAATAATCCACTGATATATTTAGGATGAAAAACCACTTAATTTATAGTTTTTTTTGTGGTGTGTTGTACTTATTTTGTAAAGCAGGCCGCAGGTGATGTTTTTGGCAGTAAAAATGATGACGATGGTTCCTCAGTTGGGATGTGATCCATTCTTAAGCACTAAATGCTGTGAAAAGTCCTTACTTCTTTGTAATTTTCACATTTTGCCAACCCATCCAGTCAGCCAGTTTGGAGCTTAGGCCATATATTTGACACCTCTGCTTCAAGGGTTTGCCTAGAAATCTATATACCTGTTGCACCAATTCTACCAGTACAGCGCTTACCATAAATCTCAGTGGTTGCACGAAGGTCCTGGAGACACAGAGCTTTCGTTTTCATGACTCAGGCGGTTCACATAAAGAAAGTTTATCACTAAACTTTTGCCGTTATGAAATCAGCCCTGAATCACCCTCATAACTCTGCAGAAACAGGGATGAGGTCTTGAGTGCAAAAACAGTTTAAAGTGACTTTAATTTTCCACTTGTGTGAAGTCTTGTTATCTCACCGCTCAGTGATGTCATGTGTAATACTGAAGCTGACATAAAACCTTAAACTGAAATACTTTTTAATAGTGGTCTGTTGTGTGGTTTGATGTAGATGGGCGTATAATGAGTTCTAAAACCTGCTTTGCCCTTGTGATTTTTATAGGTTTCCTAAGTAGTTTAACACTCGGTAGATAAAACAGAAACAGCCCACTAAGTCAGCACAATTAGCCCTCATGTATCGTGAGCAGATGGCGGAGCTTAATCTTCAATAAGAACTTTTATAAATCAATTAAAGATGATAAATTTGCAGAGAATAGAGCGTGAGTAAGAGCTCATAGGAGGTGTCGACGGTTGCGGTTGACCGCTGTGTTACTTCAAGACAGCAGCGCTCTGGATTTAAATCCCTCCGTCTTCACTCTTGTTTTCTTCAGACACACTCTTTCCTTATCTTGAAGTCCCACAGGCTTCATGTAAGACAGCAGGACACATTGATCCTTATTCACTGGAGCATCAAGCGTTTTGAGAGATCTGATCATAGTTACACACATTTTCATTCTAGAAACAGACTGAAAATGTATGTGAGTGGTGCGCACTGGAAACATGCACACACTCACACGGGAGACCTATTAGACAAGCCAGATGTTTTATCTCAGTACGTATGTGTCAGAACACTCGGCTCCCTGTGAAGGAGGAGTGTTAAATCTCTGGAGCGGGGAGCTCGGCACGCCGAGACAGCTGCTGTGACCGGGACCGCTCTGACGAATTACACCGCACTGACCGCTGAGGGCTTCACCTGTACTTGATTTAGCTGTGAAAGTCACAAAAGACCCCTAATATCATAAGTCTTTTATAGACCCTGCGCGACTTCTCCCTCGCGACTGTCTGGAACTCGGTAATGAAACTTTATCTTCACCCGACTGTCAAAATGTTACCAATTGTCTCTAAATCACGTTTACGCTGGCGCAATGATGTTATAATTACTGAAATAACAAAGCTGCGTTCATGATGATTAATACCCTGGTGATGAGTACTGGATGTGATTTAAAAAAATGCCAAACAATATCATGAAATATTGAAATGAATCATTTTATTCAGTCCAGATGAGTGATGCTGTTACCACCTAAACAGACTGCGCTGGTATACAAGGCTGTAATTTGGGATTGTGGCCTGTGCATGTGCCCCCAAATCCCAACACAGCTCTGAGCCTCATTGCAGATTTACTATCTGATGTAGGATCTGAATTATTAATGATTAAATACATGTAAAATGCAGTAAGTTTACAGCATAATAATGGATTTATATAACGCTTTTCAAGGCACCCAAAGCACTTTACAATGCCACTATTCAGTCACTCTCACATTCACACACTGGTGGAGGAAAGCTACAGTTGTAGCCACAGCTGCCCTGGGGCAGACTGACAGAAGCGAGGCTGCCATATTGCGCCATCGGCCCCTCTGGCCAACACCAGTAGGCGGTAGGGTAAAGTGTCTTGCCCAAGGACACAACGACCAGGACAGAGAGCCCAGGGATCGAACCGGCGACCTTCCGGTTACAGATACGCTTCCCAACCCCCTGAGCCACAGTTAATGTGCATTTGTTCTGAAGTTCTGATTAGCCCATTAACTGAAAGCTTGAACTGAATACGTTTATAAATAACCAAGCATTCCCCATTTACATTTTTTTTCATAACTGATGCATTATTCGATAACCTCGTAGGCTGAGGTCATCGAATCAAAACCTTTTAGTGTTCCTCCACACCCACTGCAGAACTCGTCTTTCCATGCTGTTGCACCCAGACTGTGGACAGACTGCCTCTATTTCTACAGAGTTTGGACTCTGAGGAGACTTTTAAAAAGCAGCTAAGGACTTTTAATTAGACCAGGGCTTAAATGCAATGCTCTATTACAATGCATTTCTGATTGTATTGTGTTTTGCTTTTGTTTTATTACTTTATTTGTGAAGCACTTTGTGGCATTCGTCTGTGAAATGTGCTACATAAATAAACTTTTACTTACTTATAGAGTAACTACAGGTACAGAGTACTGTATTTTGGCTTTTTAAATTCACTTTTCACATTTATTCACATTTCAATTCACATTTATCTTTATGTTTTTCAAATACATCTCTAATCCTCTTTTTCTTCCTGACCCTGTCTAATAACCTGTTTCTTCCTAAACGGTTGCAGGAGCACTGGAGCATTTCCTGGCTGTCACCAGAGTTCTTATAGTTTTGTATTTTCAAATTGGTTCTTTTTATTTCGTTGTTACTTCCTGTTTTTAATTTGGTTTCGTTTGAGTTAGCTTTCATGGTAGATTTGCTCGTATCAGTTTGTTTGAAAATATTTTGTTTCTGTGTTAGTTTTAGGTTTTTTTTTTAAGCATTTTTTGTAGTTATGGCTTGTGGCAGGTGCAGATTTAGAAAAGTCAGAATAAGTATTACATTGAAAACACAGAACTTGACTCGCAGTCTTGTAGACATTCAAAGTGTCAGTAAACATGTGCATGAGGCAAGCTGCAATAACAGATTTGATTAATTTAAGTTTCAGTTAGTGCTAGATTTGAGTCTAGGTTTGTTTGTTTGTTTATTTGTTTTGTCATATTTATAAGTTAAAATAACAAATATGCGCTGATCAGACTTCTCAGATATTAATACCTACTAATTTGGCTTTCTTTTAAAGACTTCTCTAACTTCTTCTTCTCTAGATTGATGATTTGTTTAAGCTATAATTGTATTAATATCGGCACAGAGACAGGAAAACTCTGATGGGTGTTTTCTTTGTTGTTCATGGACTAAAGAAGCAGGGCTTTGCAGACCTAGTTTTTAGAGGCACTAATGTTTCTGAGGCAGTTTGCCATGAAGTTTTTTTCCCTTCTTCGATCAGCAGTTTCTCACAGTGTGGGTGTGAGGGAGTGCAGGAAGGCTGTTGATGAAAAACTTTGTGAATGCCAGCAGGGAGGAGTATGAAGGAGAGCTTGTGTTCCTTTGTAATGCGCTGCTGAGATAAGGGCCGAGTCCACCACAGTCCCCGCTGGAGTCCCCACGGGGTCAGGTGACCCCTGTTGACCTGAAGCAGTGATCACACGGTGTGATTTATTAGGTGGCAGGAGCAGTGTGACTGATGGCTCGGCACTGTTGGCTTCGAGTTTGGCCTGTTGTTTCTTAAAGTGCTGTAAAGGCCGAGATGGTTCTCCCACAGTTTGATCTGTTATCCTGTAATCTGCTTCCACTCCCTGGCACGGCTGCTTTCATCCTGGTGTGTGTGTGTCTTCACACAGTCGGCCCTCTCTGTGGGCATGTTGTATTCAAGTGCTTTTCAGAGATAAGACCCTCATTCTAGTGTGATGGCAGACGGGTTGAGGATGAAGGGAGTGAAAACACTATGAATAGGAGCGGCTCATCTTCCTCCCCCTGTTTCCTTTACTCATCTCCACTCTGATCTTTACACCTTTTTCATGTTTCCCTGCAGTTTTCTCGTGTCTCCGGCGCAAACTTCCAGCTGCGTCCGTACCACCGAGAGCAATGGAGGATGGCTGTCACATTAACTTTGAAACACTCTGTCACATAGCAGCTTTTCTGGCTTGGCAAACCGAGGCACTGAGAGAAAGAGTTGGACAAAAAATAACATTAATGTAGGAATACTGAGAGTTTTCCTGGACTGAGTCATCCAGCAGCCCCCACTGCTGTGACGGGGCCAAAAAGTGAGCACAAAACCTAAATCCCTACATCTGCTCCACACCTTGCACCATAGGTCATTCAGCAGTTAATAAATCTGTCTTTGAAGGATGAAATACTCTCAAGTAAAACTGTTAATTTTCATTTTTGGGTGCGTTTCATTTCCCCAAACTAACTTTTACACCGTCCACTGCTGCTGTACTCAGTTCATAGTAGAGTAGCTGTTATACTTCATGATAGAAGAACATATACCATTCTCAAACATCCTCGTCCCAATACCTGGAATAAATTGGAACATTTCTCTTTTGATCTGCAGCTTCAGGACCTCTCTAGAAACAAAGTATAAAATAAAAGAGATCTCCCGTGCATCTGTCCTTTTGTCCTCTCCACTATCTGCTCTGGATGGCCCTCTTTAGCTTATCATTCCTTTGTAGAGCTCACAGAGCACGCGCACTTATCACCAATGGTGCAAAGCACAAACAAACTTGCCCCCATGAGGGCCCACTTTATTCCCGTCTGTCACATCAAGCAGACATGAGACAGGACGTGATGGTGGAGTAACAATGAGCAGACCTGAGGTGTCATCAGTGGGTTTTTATAGAAGTGGGTGTGGGGGTTGGTTTTGCTCAGAGGAGAGACAGATTGTGCAGATGCAAAAGAACATCTGTGTGGAGAGTACAGAGGGTGCACGATGGGTTTTAGCCCCTGTCTGTGCTGATAGAAAAAGAGAAGGAACACAACATCGGAATAACTCGTTGCAGCTTAAGTGGCGTGCACACACAATAAACAAATTTTTGTTTGCCAACGCATGCCTGCGGTGATTATTCTTATCTGTGGGGTTGTAAAATCCTGTGAAGGTCATTTTGTTTATTTCACAGGGAGTTTCCAAAACATGCCGTACATGTTTGTCGTCGGGATTGAGATGCTGCAGATAACTTTGGCTATACATAGGTTCGTTTTTGAAATTCCTACACGCAATAATTAGTCTCATCCTTTCACGCACCGTGTGTGTGTTTTCTTCTGTTGTTTGTGGTTTTTGTCTCTGAGGTACTGCACATGCAGCCCTAGTTTCCACTAATTTCCCTTTAGTAGCTGAGTATACTCAACGATGTACAGTTTATTTTCAGTCAGCCTAGAGGGCCTCGTCATATTAACCTTTTAAATTTGTTCCGTTTTTATCTCTGATAAAAGACCAGAACTCTTTACCATCTCTGTGTGTTTGTCTTGCTGTGGGCTATGTTGATAGTTCAAATGCTTTGCACATTGTAATGTCATAATAAAGACTTCCTCTCCTTCCTCTGTGTAGTTCCTAAATGGATTAAAGAAAAACCTCCAAACTTTTTTGAAGGGGGCAAAGGTCGTGAGCCGTACAGATCTCGCGGGGTGTTCTGAGGCCGTTGCAGATCAGCCGTCGTGTTTGTTTTGTCTGTCTTCTGTTTTCCTGGATGTAAGTTTAGCCACCGTAAAGCCTGCGCTGCTGCGCGAGAGATCAGGAGAATGAAGTCCAGATTGCTGTGCAGTCTGTCGCATACATGTTTCATTTATATCTTTCTCATGAAAGGCTCTTTATGCTGCGCAAACTGCAGGAGAAATGGGAAAACGACTGTTCGGATCTCTTGTTTGTGCATTTGTGTAACCCCGGTGAGCCGCGGCCTGGCATGCCTGCATTATTGCAGGGGTTAAAGTCTTACCTCCTGCGGGCCAGCCATCAATCACCAGAGCGGTGTTTACAACAGTTCCAGATTAGAATAGGTTTGACCCCCCACCAGGTGCGTGCAACCTGTGTCACCGTCTCACGTCTCAGCCGCGGTGTCGTGTTCCCCGGTGCCTCCCTGCGAGTCCACCTGAGCGCAGGCTCACCGTTCCACTGCTATCACCCTGAACCCAAAAAGCTCAGCCAGCTTTGATCCCACCCTGCGGCCCCTGCAAGTAAGTGGGGTCTAATCCCCAGAAAGCCTTGGAAAGACACAGAGGAATGCCTGGCACACAGCACACCATTCACCCAGGGATTAGACTGAGAGGAGCTCAGTCTTCACACAGTCATTTACTCCACTCACTCCGTGGGAGTGTATATACTGTATACAGTTGAGTTTATCTTGTGCATGTGTAAATTATGCATACACTTATGCATAAACAGGTTAGGTCAAATAATCTTACACGATTTCTAATTAACTAGGAAATCATAGTGAAACTAGTAAATAATCCTTTACAAACCATAAAAAAAGATAAATAGAAATGTTTAGTAATTATTACATATGTGATATTATATTTTTATTGATGCAATTTGTTGTTGTTTGGGTCAAACTTGTCCATCTTCTCATCAATAATAAGACAATATTAATTCCACGCTGATGATATTAGCAGAGTGAGCCTGTTTGCACACACACGCTGCCAAATACTGCTGTTTACACCAAACTGCTGATGTCTCAAAACAGAGATGTCGTCTTTTAATAATAGTGTGATGCAGCAATAGTGAGACTGGCCTCATTTCTAACTCTTCCTATTTTAGCCCAAACCACAATCTTTTCCTACGCACTCTGACCGAGTAGTTTCAGTGCCCAAATCTAACAAAAGGACTAAATAAATGCAAACAAACAACAAGCAAGATTAAAAATAACTAGTGAGTGAAAACAGACAGCTGTTTGATTTATTCCGCTGTCACCACATCTGCCTATTTACAAGCTCTTTAAATCAAGTATTACGAAAGTCAGTTTTCTTGCTTATAGCAACAATACAAATAAATAAATTTGACAGTTAGAAATTACTTCATAATTTTATTTTTTGTCAGCAATAAATCACTGTTAATTCAAAATAAATTAGAGCGCCACAGTTGTCCTGGGTTCGAATCCAATGGCTGGCTGGGATCTTTATGTCTGCGCGGGCTCTCTTTGGGTTAAATTGGCTGTAGGTGTAAATGTGAGTGTGAATGGTTGTGTTGTCTTTAAGTGTTAAGCCCTATATGTGCGGGCTGTTCCCTGCACTTGCCCTCTGACAGATGGGATACGCTAAAGCCTCCATGCAACTGAATGAGTGTTTAGGAAAATAAATAAATGATGATGATTGATGAAAAGTTACAATGAGGTGTTACCATGAGCCTTTTCAGACCAATGTGAGTTTCTGATCCATAAAAACCCCCTTAGAGGCCAAACGATCTGCACCAAGTCCAAAAAATTACATATGTAGTAACAGATCCATCTGTATCTTATAAAATAAATAAAATAGTCAAATTGTTGTTTAGCAGAATCACTCAGTGTTTCATTACATCAGACAAAATACATGTAAACCAAAACCTTCAGTTACTCATTTATTGTTTTCGTTTTTTAACTTGTGCAATAGAAATGTTTAAAATACCACAATATGTTTACATGTTATTGAATTATAGCCCATTTTTAGGCAGTGGAAGCCAAATATGACAGGAACAATGTTTTATTGGTGAGATTACTGAGATTTAAGCTAGCTTGTGTTACTTTTCCCGTTTAATTCCTGTTTCCTCATGAATTAAATACGTTTGTGTTTGTTTGTCATTTTGGATCCTGAAGCTGTTTCATAAACATCTGTAATCCGTGTAAAATGAACAGCAGCTGATCTCCATCTGGTTTCATCCCACCACCGTTCTTCTGAAACTAAAAATGCCATCCTGCTGTCTTTAATTACAGTTTCATTTTTTCGCTTGTATGTTACAAGAAGAGCTCGCTGTAAGCGTCTGATCTGTCAAAGCACAGAGGACGCTGTAGCATCCGCTGAATAGCTGCGGGCCACGGACCCACACTGTCGTGGTCAGCCTCTGTCACGTGCGCGTGTGTTTTAACAGGTGCAGAACTGCGCATAAAGGTGTAGCGAGGTAAAGAGTGATGCTTAGATTTGGCATGAAGAGGAAACGGCGTGCAGTGGACTCATCAGTCTGGAGTGTGAAGGGAGGGATGTTGATCCTGGCTCCGTGCCGCTGCTTCCACATGTGTGACTGCATGTAATGGAGTGATGGCGTATCAGTTGGTGGATTTGATGCGATCTAGTGGAAAGTGTGTGTCTGATGTTTTTCCCTTTCTCAGCTGGAACCACGAGATTTTGTGATCATTCCTTGGTTAAAGGGAGATTTCCATTTGAGGAAATGGTGCGAGGTGGCCAAATGAGGTGTTTTGAGATTCTGCTATGCCAGGTTTCTATCTGCAGGACTTGACAACATGCAACTCAATCAGGTCCACAACACACATCTCCCGACATGCACAACATGCAGCAGGTTGGACACACGAACACAGTTTTGCTTTTAAAAGCCAGGCTTCCATGCCTGCTTTACCTTAAATGCTTTACCTTTTATGGCTCTGAATTATTGGAGTGCAGATTAGGTAGAGCAACATTTTATTAAAACACTGCAAAAAAAAAAAAGAAGAGTAATTTGCTTAAAACATACGTCTTACAACACATTGTCAAGAGTGTTTGTGGCTGTTGGTTGCAGCTGCAGGTTGGGTAAAAGGTTGGCTGTCATAAAACACTGAAACAAAAGAATTATCCAGATGTTTATAGCAGTACACACTTTGTTTCAGTCTCAATCACCAAAGCCCAGTTTATATATACTTAAATTCTAATTTCTTGCCTGATAAAACATGTCTAAAGTCATTTTTGGCGGGATATTTCTGAACTAGCTTGTGGCAAAGTGCGGATATGATCCACATACAAGTGAGCATGCGAACATCTGAGTGACAAAACAGGGGCCTGGTCTGAAAATTAGACAGACACTGAAATTTAAAAAAACAGAGCAGTTGCTTTCAGAAAGTGACAAACGTTTAGTGAGGCGAAACCTTTTCTAGAACTACAGCCAAATTTTATTCCCCGTTCAGGTGCTAAAACCATTAAAATTCTCATTGTAAACCATAATTTCACCCGACACAATTACTTTGTTTTCACAATAGTTAAAAGTAACAATAAACGGGCGCTGCTATAAACGGCAAGACTCAGACTGTTTTTATCCAACAGTTTGTCTTTCTAAACACTGTTTATATTGGCGATCGAGCATATTTATGATGAGAAAATGATGCAAAGATGTTCTCAAAGATTCCTCTGCCTCTGTCCTGCTTTAAAGTATGTGGTGAAACAGTGGTATTTAGCTATTTCAGTGTGTTACATCTAGCATTTTTCACCCTGTCAAACCTCAGAGCGGACTCCAGTACCTCCACAGTAACATGAGCCATGCTTATGGAGGCAAAATGGAGATTAGGGTGTTACGTGAGAAATCCCAAAGGAAACTGACAAATCAAATGATTTGTTATGGTGAAGGAAGCGGACAATGCACTCTGGAAGAAGCTGAATCATGAGGAAAACTGAAACAATTGTGAAGAAAGATTTGGCCCACTTTTTACCACACATGTCTGCTGCTCTCGGTTTGTTTATAGCCCTGCAGACTGAGGCAGCTTTATGGTTTGCTATTGAAGGAGAATATCGTCCTGAGGGAAGCTGGAATATCTACAGTCTGGCAGTCGCGTCTTGGCTCTGGATGGACAAGTGCTGTCACTATCGCACAGTCATTGTGTTCAACTGGACCATTTGTATTTGGTTGTCATGGCTCCTTCTGCATGGTTGTCAGAAGAGACTCAATTGTTTTTATTGTTTACATGGGTGGTTAAGGAAAAATATCGGCTATTGAAACCTCGCTCTTAAGAAGACTTACTCTCATGTGTGCTCACACACAAATCATACCACAGCAGGGAAATTGTACTTGGCTGGTGTGGCAACAGGCCTCTGAGCCATAATAAGTGAGCTTTCAGACTAGCCTTGGACAAATAAACTGTGTGCTGGATGGGACTTGTCCTTCAAACAGAGGGCAAAGGATTTACTCACCGAGCACAGAGTGTGTACAGCAGAAGACGTGAGCCAGGACGTTTGGCTGAAGCGTTGTGGAGTAGCCTATGCTCTTCTTGGCTGTAGCTGTGGGCACAGAGCTTCTGTATTATAATGAGCAGGGTCAGAGTAGAAGGGCCTTGCGGCCAGGAATTCAGCAGTGTGTTTTTGCAGAGAGCTACAGAGTGTAAACTTTACCACTGCTCTGCTGTTATTTTAGCCATTGTTCACTTCAGCGTCTTTTATGTTTAGTCTTAATAGCCTTTGTTTGGATATATCTGCTCCTCCAAGATTTCCTGTGTTTAACATCTCATCTTGCATGAAATTGAAGCTTATTCGGTGCTAGCCACTAAGGCAGTTCATGTGAGAGACAGTGAAAAAAACAGTTAGGTCATTACATTTCATCCAACTAATGCTGCATTGCTTCAACATTTAAGAGCTCAGCCTGTATGCTGTTTCTGCAGAATGTGGACCTTAGAAAGTGTAAATGATGAGCGTACTTCTGGGTCTGAAAAGTAAAGCCAGCAGAAATGTCTTAAATCTGCATTCTTTCAGAGGCTCTGGTTTAGCTCACTGGGTTGAGTAGGTAACCCATATGTCATAGGCTAATGCAGAGGCCCAGGTTTGAATCTGTTACAAAGATATTCGTGTCTTCCCCCTGGGGTTTCTCCCCATTTTCCTGTTGCAATAAAGGCTAAAAGCACCCCAAAATCCATTTGCAAAGAGAAAGGCATTCTTCCTAGTGACCAGTAGGGGGAGACTCCTCTGGTTGCAGAAAGACTTCTGTGTATAGAAGACTTTTGTGTATAAAACAACCCTCAGCTCCTTCCTCTGTGAGCTCAGGAAACACTTTTCTGATGACTTAATGGCCTCAGTCACTTTTTTTAGATCACATTGAGTTCACAACAGCTGCACTCAGTCACAAGGCAGTAGCCAATAAGCATCCAGTATCCTCGGTTTCTCAGTGCAATCCATCCCTTACTAGTTTCAAAACACCAAGATGGCAAATGATGAGAAGGGTGCAGCTTTTACTTTGAAAGGTAAGAAAATTAGAGGAAAATTAGCTTTAGTGTAACATTTTTTTTTCTGTAGTAAACTGTGTTAAGTTAGGCCTCAGTCACACAGGGTTTGAGACAAGTATGCCTCCGGTCACTAGTGAAAAATGTGTATTACCTGACTGGTTCATGAAGGTTGCTGCCTGTCACTGGGTGAAATCAGCTGCAAAGGCAGTACAGCATCAAAAAACCTCCTTGTGATTCTTATGGTTGCTAGCGGGTTGCAGCACACACCCATGGAATAGAAGAGATCACCTTGTCTACAGAAACTTTACAGAATTTCCTTAGATTAATAAAGTATTCTGATTCTGATCGATTGCCATTTACTCTCCTAAGCTTTAGTGAAACCAGAAAATGTGCAACAAAAACCAGAAACGAAGACCCTGTGCCACATCACTGCAATCAGCACATTTCAAAACGATGCAGCTTTTACTTTGAAAGGCAAACAGTCTCCGTTTCCAGTTTGTGTTGCACTTTTCACTGTTTCACAACTGCTTGGAGAGTAGTTTACAAGTGTTTGCAGACAAGTTGGTGTTTTCTATATAAACTACTGGTGACTGCTGCGACCAAAACAATCACGAGGAAGTTTATGGTGGATTCTTTGTGACCAATTTCATGCCACACAGCCATCCTCTAGTGGCAGCTTGAAGAACTGCAATTTTTGCCATTTTTGTGTTGACAGTATTTCTAACTGTGAATTAGGGTTTAATGATTATAAATTGAATGAAACTTAAATAGAAAAAAAAAATACTGGACTTCATTGTGATGATGCCTCCGCACTCTCACATCCCAGCAGTCACGTGGCTGAGCACCTTGATATCACAGCGGACAGAATCAGAGCAAAATTGCAGTAGAAGCAAGCTGTTATAGAGCTTACTGTAGCACTGAAGATATTTAAAGCTTGTGTAGTCAAAAGCAGTATCTTTGAGTGAATAAGTCAGAGCTCGTGTGTGTTTGTATGTCTGACTAATTCTGTTCTTGAATATTTTCAGAGCTATGGTTTGTTGGTCTCCTCTGGCTGAGAGGAGCGGTGGGGTTTAATTGCTGTTGTGTGTCAGAAGTGTTTTTTATGGAGAGGTCACAGACAAGAGAATCAAACAGTGCTGGTGTGTAGCCATGCTGTCCTGTTTTCACTCGTTTCCCTGGTGACCGCAGAGGAGAAGAGAAAGTTTGCACATCACTGAAAGGGAGAACGTCGCCAAGCCAAAGTTTACTAAGCAGCTTTTTTTGGGTCAACAAGGATCAGGAGGGAGGAGCTGAGCTTCGTCGGACTTCTGCGTTATTGCGTCTCTCTTAATAAAGCTGAAGGGTGTGAGCTGGATTGTCAGCCTGTGCCACATGCTTTTATTACACATCTGCTGCTTTCAAGTGGAAATGTTTAAAGACTGTGGGGCAGATTTGTAGTGCACCCTGTCCCGACCACATACTGTCTTAGGTCAGCATGCTGCAGTTTGACAAATGCACCCAGCACTAATTTTAGCCACTTTACACAAACCGCAGCATTGTTTGCTTTCATGGCAAGGAGAAAATTGTTTCCATTGTGCCATATGGTGATGCTTTGTTTTCTTTGTTTGTGTGTGTGCATGCTACTTTTACTGCAGCAAATAATGTTTATTCCTTTTCTAAATTCATTTGAATTTTTGAGGCTTTACATAAACACCAGACCCGTTGTCTTTTTGTGGCTCTCTCTTTAAACACACGCTGCCTCTCCTGCTTTTTTGGACAATCAGGCAGCGTCTTGCAATGAGACAGCCAAGACACACTCACCCTTAAACAGGCAGTTAACAAACTGTGGAACAAGAGCTGCTCTGCTTAGTAATTAGAGGTGAACTTGGTGAGTGACTGGGAAACAAAGCTCAATTTTCCTCTAACTGGTATTTAGAAGTGCCTTGCAGGTATTCTCCAGTATCCAGTCTAAGCTGATGTGGGACAGATAGCTGCAGGTCTCTCGTGATGGAACTTACTGGAAAATGCAAGAAGCAGGAAGCTTGATGAGAGGGAGGGAGGGAGGGAGGGGAAGTTATGCCACATCCTGTGCAGAGAGGTCTACCTCACAGCTGTCCGTGCCAAGTGTGACCAGTCTCCTGTCCCAGAATGCCAATGGGAGCACATGTCTTTAGGCTAGACAAACACCTGCGGTCAGCAGACCGCAGTCACCCCACCAGTCAGACCATTCAGCCCAGCACTGCTCTGTAATTACACACCTCCGCCTGCTGGGGAGGGAGGTGAGAGGGACGGCCAGACTGAGATGCAGACCCCGTCACTGACATCAGCATCACTACAGGCATGTGCTGTAAAAACAGAGAGCGATAGGGAGAGTAAGCGAGAGGGACAGTGAGGTAAAGACAGCCCTGTGTGGGACAGAGAAGTTGGTGGAGAGGCGGGAGACCCTCCTCCTTCCTGTGAAAGATTAGAGGTTTTGTGTGCAAGCACATCTGGATGGGCTGGAGGAGCTGAAAGGACTGATGTGAGAATTGGCAGAGTCACAGCCCAAAGAAAACTTCTGCTCAAACTGAGCTGCATCTGCAGTATATGTATGTGTTTGCTTACAATGCAGGACTGTTAAAGAGATATCTGTGCAGGCATGCTTTTTTTGGGCAACTCCAAATCACATAAAGCACAATAATGGCCTTACCAAGTGAAAATGTGGTGATTTATGTATATACTTATATAAGCAGGCATCAGAGCGTCTTATAACTGCTCCCTTTCTTGTAAGGGATCAATTTGAATTGGCAAAAACCCCCAAAACAAATTAAATAAACCAGAATAAAATAAATTAGAATAAACTGTTTCCACAGCAGTATAGACTAGAAAAACTGCTGGAACTGGACTACCTTTTGCAAGAGAGTGAGCTAAAAATTTCACAATGCAGTCTAATTTATTCTCTGTGCACAATACGACTTTAAGTTTCTTTTCCCCAACTCTACAACAGGATAAAGTTCAAACTGC
Organism: Rhamphochromis sp. 'chilingali'; assembly: GCF_963969265.1. Lineage (NCBI taxonomy): Eukaryota > Metazoa > Chordata > Actinopteri > Cichliformes > Cichlidae > Rhamphochromis > Rhamphochromis sp. 'chilingali'. The sequence goes on from NC_137937.1 coordinate 20,897,452, forward strand.
TTTAGTTTGACTTTCAGCGCAGAGCTGTGTCCTCCCACCTCTATGCAGTAAAAGTAATTACACAAACATCGCCATGCCTCACTGATTGCTTTCTTTTATTAGACTGTAATTCTGATCCTGAATGCTGAGTTTCTGTCTGGAGCATCAGAACATTTTCTTTACGCTTTTCATGGCACACAACTGAAACTCATTTCTGTTTCTACAGTTGCAGCCCTCTTCATTCTGACAAACCAACACTACAAGTGCACCAGTGTGGAAATCTCACAGCAGAGAACAAGTTAAAACTCTAGTACACTGTAAATTACAGAGATTTAACTCTCTAAATTTGTTTGGTAACAGGTTGAACATACAGGATGATTTATGTGTCCTGTTTAAAAACTAAACTAACTGTTGAGGACAAATGCAAAATGAAGCATCACATATTAAGTAAGGCATTTCATTTCTTTCGTTAATTTGTTAAAAACACATGTGACTAATATAAACAGAAAGCATGTCAGACTAAATGCAATCGATTATTTTCATCTTGATGGAGGTCCAGCTCTGTGGAGGGTGCGGTTAGATGCTGGGGTTCTGGTGTGCTGCCTTCCACTGCTCTGCGTTTTTGTGTCTGCACTGATTGATTATGTGAGATGCGTTTGCATGAGGCTAAAACCTTTAACCCTTCACACTCTCACCGCAGGGTCCCTGAGGCTGTAGCGTGGTTTCTTTTGCAGCGGGCCTTTCGATCACCTCAGCTAGATGTGTAAAGAGAGACCAGATGTGGGCTGGCTGCCTCCGTGTTTTCAAACTTTGCAATGTAAAAGTTTAGATCCAGTCTTGCTCTGTTTACCTCTTTTTTTGTTTCCCCCCCCCTGTTTTCCTCCATTGTTAGAGGCAAGGCTGCACTTCCTTCTTACCTGCAATTATGACTCAGACTTGGAGGTAGAAGACACAGAATGGCAATTCTGAAGTAAGGAAATGACGATGTGCATCCCACCTTTAAGTCAATCACCTAATAAAAGACACCTGCCACCCTGGGAAGGCAGAGTAAACAATGGCGCTCAGACACCAGACTGGGACCTGCCAGCCTTAGCAGGGAGGGTCTCCTTTAATAGACTTATACATAAGTTAAGACTGATTTGAGCCAAGCATCAAGAATGGATTGGGATATTTTGCTAATATGATCCTGTTACCAGTGCAGTACAATCCCAGCTGGCGAGAGATAGATAGACCCCAGACTACAAGGAACTCACTGGAACTCATTGGAATAATTTGAAGGGAGCACTGGTTTCTGTGGTACTAGACCGCAGACCACTGTGACTGAATAAATGTAGCTAAGTGTAAAAATACAGCATTTAATATTGGCAAGGACAACAAAAGTATATTTAATGTGGATGTGTCTCCTTACAGGAAGATTAATATTAAGATTTGGATCAAATGTTTGTCTCTACTTCATATCTCTCAGTTTATAGTTTCACATTTTTGTGTCTTTTGTATATTTTTTGATGTTCAGAAGTCACAAATACTGAATATAGTTTTTTGGGGGAAAGGAGCATTAGAGGTAGTGGAAGTGGAAGAAGAGCATGAATGAATCCATATCAGATTAATGTCTCAGAATAGACAAAAGAAACTGCTTGCTCAGCAAACATATGTTCTGAGCAGCCACCTTGTTCAACTTGACTTATTTCTAGGAGTCAGTGTTCTCTGCGGGTCGATGGTGTGTGAGTGTGTTTATCTGAAGGCGGCAGTCTTCAGTCTGTCCGGGGTCAGAGACAGAGACAAACGCCTCCCCCGGCCGGCTGTCAGCGCCTAGTCACTAATGATGCTGCAGCGCTGAGCTCAGCTAATTGACCAGACAGAGATGGATCGGATCAGGACCTTGTACTCTGCTGTGTCTGCTCGCTCCAGTGTGAGCGCGTGTGTTTGTGTGTGCGTTTTGATGTTTTTTGTTCACAGCTGCCTCCACACCGTGGACTGTATCTCCTAACAGGAACGTCCAACTTTGATGCATCACAGCAGGATGCAGGGAAACAGTACGGACAACCCTTTAAAGGCTCCTCAGGCATATCTTCGTATTTTCATCCACCATCTTCTGACAAAACTGCGAATGCTTCACTCGTACGTTCATAGAGGTAGTCAGTCCGCAAACTGTGGAGAACAAATAAACCTCGGGAGGTTATGAGCTTCCAGGATCAGGCAGTCAGTGCAGCTGGGTGTGAGATGTGTGTTTAAAGGCTCTGGTTGGCAGGGCTAACTGGCCTCTTAGCATCAAGTTTATTTTCACAGGGAGAGTATCACTGAAGGAATGACCTTGGTCCATTAATAACAGAGCCCTGTGTGTGTGTCTCTTTCACACTCACACAGACAAAATGCTACATAAGAGCTCACACACACACACACACACACACACACACACACACACACACACACACACACACACACACACACACACACACACCTTAGATCATAGAGATTCTGCTAAAGCCCTGTTCATTGTGCATTTGGCGCCGACTCAGTTTCAAGTAATGAAAATAACTTTTTAATAAAGCTGCGACCACAAAAAAAGGTGTTACAGTAAAACAAGTTTTTAATGCTTTTCTGGGATCCAAATTGAAAAGCTGCATTCTCTTAACTTTTCAATTTTACTGAAAAACCAGTTCAGTTTCAGGTCTTTCCCCTTTTGGCCCCGTTTGCACTTGGCATACAGTAAGCGTGTCTCTACTGTTGGCTCACAAAGCAGTCTGTTACCCTGGCAAGTTCCCACTCACTCTCCTTCTGTCTGCTTCAATGTGTCTTACTTTTGTTTTAGACTATTTTAAACATACTTTCTGTCAGTAAAATCCAAATGCAGTGACCGACATATTTAAAGCACATGCATAACTAAATGTTAGTGCGTTTTGTTTCTGTTGGAGAGTTTGGATATAAGATGCAAAGAGCACAACACGATTAGTTCAGCTCCAGTGTTGTTTTTTGTTTTGTTTGCGGTGGCGTGAGGCAGAGGAAATACAAGAGGGAAAGAAAGTCTGTTAGGGTTTCAACCGATGTTTACAAGGTTGCATGTGCGGCTTGGCAGACTTATTGCCCGGATTTAAGCATGCAGTTTCAATGGTCTAGCCTTAGCCACCGGCCGCATGCTTAAATGTGTGCGCAGAATCTCCCTTTGACTTTTGGATAACTTCAGAACTCCATAATAAATGTCAGATTAGGTCGAATAACTGATTTGTTTTTCAGAACCCTCATTAAAAGTTGTAACACTTTTGCCTCGATCCTTTTGCTCGTTCTCGAAAATGCACCCTCACTTTAAAATGGGTAAAGATAACCTTCTCTTTGTGACCTTTGCTCATCTCTCCCTCATGTTCCTCGGAGATTATTGCACCAGAAGCATCAAAGAAAATCCAGAAAGGGTTTGTAAACTCACTCAACTCTGTGTGAGATTTCTGTGCAAAAGAGAGAAAAGCTTAACAAGTGCTGGCTGATGTCAGCCTCTGGTCTGCTGAATTCTCTGCAGGGGTCTTTCTCTAATGAAGAACTCTGAGTCTGTCACTGATTGGAACCCAGTGCAACACGGGGTAAAAAGATCAGATGCATTCACACATTTTTTGATCCCCCTCTCACTGGGGCAATTAGCCCAGTAAGCTCAAACAAATAGGGGATACGATGAACCGTGTCCATCAGGGGCCACTCATTAACTGTGATGAAGTTATTGTTGGCCAGCAGAGCGATGGAGGCACTCTTGGGGCATCCCAGTCATCCTCACTCTTCAGGTCTGCATGCGTGCACGCCACAGGCTTTGTAGTAAAGTGATACTGTCTGAGGGGATGCTAAAGAAAAAAAGGGGTCTTGAAGATTTCAATATTTGTTGTTGCAAGACCGAGAGACAGAGAAAGTGTGCAAGAGGTGTGTGGGAGGCTATAGTTCTTGTGCCAAAGCCGGCATAATGCTTCATACAATAGCTCGAGTGTGGGTGAGGGGATCTTGGCGCTTGAATGTTCTTTACTTTAGAGGGAAAAGACGCGCTGTCAGGAGGGGAGGAGGGAGAGCTAGATTTCTTATCCTGAGCCCCCCCCACACCCCCACCTCCTACCTTTGTAATTGAATGCAGCCATCTATATGAAGTGGGCTTCACAGAGAAAAGCCTGCAGGATGTGCATGCACATAGACACGTCTCTTTGTCTCCTCTGCCTTCCTCCGTGTAGACTGAAGTACGCTGCAGAAGAGTGAAGCAGACATCGAAATGTCCTCGTCTCTGTGCAAGGTTTATGCTGTTACTGAAGCATGGAGGAGTTTTCTACAATCCGGAGGTCATGCCATAACATTACATGGTTTGAATCTACACTTGTAATCCTCTGAGAAATACCCAGAACCCAAAACAGTGAAATCATGAGCACAGAGGTCGAGGAGAGGCGGGGCCGGGGTATTATTGGAGCAGTCTCACTTTACCCTAAACCATGTGCTCTGTGTACTTTTCATACTCCTCTTTTGCCCTTTCACTCTCCCCTCTTTGGGTAATATCTGAACTCATTATGCTTTTTACGTCTCAGGTTTCAAAACGTTCATTCTTCCTTCATGACAGTAAGCGCTCTATTTTCCTTTTCCGGGCCTGCAGTGCATAGAGACAGATTATGACATCTCGATGCTACAAAACGCGAAGCTGTTTAAGAAAAATGCCGTTGTCCTACTTCACCTCTGTGTTGCAGGTGCTATTTCATGGCTTCGTTCAGTGTAGTACTTGGCGTCGACTGTGGCCACTGGCCACTGAATGGAAAGGCATGCTTCCTGGTGGCTAATGAGGTGCTGAACCCAGCCTCTTGTTTGTATCAGGAGCACCTGGGCCAACCACAGCCAGCCCAGGCCAGACAATGGAGTCAGTCTAGCATTTCCACAAAGGTCTGCCCATTCAAATCATCTACAACCCTGGGACACAAACTCCCACACTTCATAAAATGAAGGCAAAACAGAATGCGGACCGAGACTGCCCCATTCTTTTTCAACAAGGAAACTATTGTTTGTCTTCACACGCCCTCTTTCCCAGGCCTTGCGATGCTATCCTCCTTAAAGGAACGAGGCAAAAGCAAAACAATTCGGCTGAAATGCAGCACAGTGTTTGTTCTTTGGAAATGTAACGCATACAAGAGCTGCAACTGTCACTGTTAATTTCCCTTTCTGAGCTCTGTCTGGCTCACCTGGAGGACAGAAACAGCCCAGAGGTCATTTTCAATTTCATGTATGTGAAACGTCGTGATAGAACCCACAACACAGTCTGTAACTGAATTCTTGGAGTGATGACATTAGGTTAAACACAAAATTGAATGCTGAATCCTACAGTTTGGCGGTGAGAATCAGAGATGAGCGTTGTCCTAGTCCAGGGTTAGACAACTCCAGGCCTCAAGCACTGGTGTCCTGCAGGTTTTAGATCTCACCCTGGGCCAACATACCTGAATCAAATGATTAGTTCATTACCAGGCCTCTGGAGAACTTCAAGAGATGGTGAGTAGGTAATTTAGCAATTTGAATCAGCCATGTTGGATCAAGGATGCATCTAAAATCTGCAGGACACCGGCACTTGAGGCCTGGAGTTGCCTACTCCTGTCTTAGTCTCTTTACTTAAACCAGATGATGATGTATGGTTTCCTTTTCTTTCCCAAGCAATCATTTTAGCTCTAATGCCACTGGTAAACTAGAAAATACACTCACTAACCACCTTTGTGCAAAGGTACTGCTTATAAGGTTGGGGAAACCTGCAGTCAGCTGAGACTGAAGAAGTCACTGGGATGAGTGGCGAAACGTTTCCCACTGAAAATGCTACGTCCAGATGAACAGAATTAACCTTTTGGGATCTAAATATTATGTTGTCAAGCTCAGGAAATTATAAAAACTTCAAATGCAAAACACAGAACTGACATTTATTCCACTTTGTCTTTTGGTTTAAACAGATGCAGGAAACCGGCTTGTAGCTCAAGAGGCATTAAGAAAACCATCTACTCTACGCCGGCCACCTGCACGCACGGGAGAAGCAATCTCCAGTAAGTAACTGTGAATACGATATTATTTTGACTAGACGGCAATTCTCATCTCAGTTTTATTCTTGTAATGCCAAACCACAACAAAATTAATCTCAGGATGCATAACACAGTGAGGAAAAGATCTTTTAGGTACAAAGGTAGGGAGATGGTTTAAGTAAGAACTTGGTAATTTAGTTGGTAACAGAGGGAAGACAACAGCTCCCGTTTAGGAGGTAAAAACCTCACAACCAGGCCCAGGGTGGAAAACAAAGATATAACAATAACAATCAATAGCAGGGTGATGGGGTCAGCACATTGCACATGATACCTATAGAGGACAAAGAACAAACCGCAGGAGAAAGAAGGCACAAAGCTAATGACATTTCATCACACGGGGAGTGAAAAGAGTAAAAGAGCAGTGCTCAGTGGATCATGTGAGGTCAACCAGCAGCTTGAGCCTTTGGAAGCATAATTGGGGATGATTCAGGGTCACCTGATCCAGCTCTCACTATAAGCTTTATCAAAGAAAAAGTTTAAGCCTAATCCTAAAAGTAGGTATGCCACATCTTTACATGTCTGATTCCTCCAACTAAAATCTGTTTTTCAGATTGTCTCAACTGCAGTCGAATCACTGCTATGAGCGACAGGCTGAACACGCTGGAGGAGAAGGTGAAGACTTTTACTTGTTCAGACGCAGCATGTGAAACGCTGAGGAACGTGACTGGCCTACATTAAACAATCGTATTGTTTTAATTACCTGCGCTTGTTTTATGTTTTCCTGCACCAGGTCCAATTACTCACAGCTCCGGCCTCCATATCGCATCGCCACCTTCAGGGTAAAGTGGGAATTGCTCCAGAGACCTCGTTACTGATGGGGGCTGTGCCCGCTCAGGGAGCTCCTGGTGAGCAGGGACCTGCAGGTAGGTGTATCCTGCTCTCACGTGTCAAGTTTAGGCATTTCCATTTAGTTCCGTCAACGTTTACGTTTAATAATTAAGTCAGAAATCATTCCTTGCAGCTTTTCCTGCTCGCTACCTGCACACCTCTGATCGTATCCTGTTTCACCCAATGCACACGCACTTATTTCCTTTAACAAAAGTCAGAGTGCAGCTCTCTTTCAGCTCTGTGAGCGTCCTCTCCTTTCCTGGAGTTGAGCCCAGCACTGGCTGCAGCTAAAGACGCAGTCATCAGTGTTGTTATACCATCAGCAAGAGAAAGATTTGATTTACTGGACTTTCAAATTAAAGACTTTTATTTGTCTTAAATGAGACAAACCTGGAGAAATTGAGTGCTGTTTGGTCTACCGCTCTGGCTGAGTTACTCCCCAGTGCTCATCCACTGCTCCCTGTGTCAAAGAAAAAGCTCCCTGATCCATTTGTAAATCAGAAATATAAAACATCTTTCTGAACCAGTTCCTTCTCCCCACAGGATAAACCATTTCTAAACCAGCACCCTGTGAGTTTTCCTCTGGTGCCACCTTCAGGCCAAAGTGCACTCTTATGTAATGCATAGTGAAGGCTTGGTTTAGATTTTCCTCATTCTGCCTGTTCTTCAGCACCACTATGTGTGGGGTGTTGCTTAACTGTTCTGGTGGAGGTTCTGCTGAATAAGACCTTAATAGATTCTGATATAAATGAAATCATTTAATGTCTTTACGCTGTTCTCTGCAGGTTTTATACGACTGTTTCCAATAATGGAAGAGCTGCAAATGAAATCTGATGTGTAAAATTGCTTCCTTTTAATAAAGTATTCCCAAAATCACTACAACCAAAGCTTTACATAAACCCCAAGAGTTGCCTAGGTAAGGGAAATCAGTTTCCTGTGTTAGAATTAACTAGCCCTTTAAAATGTATATAAAATTGGCACTTTAAAAATGTTTTATTTTCTAGCTAAAACATTTAATGAGCCCTAATACTGACCTATAAACACAATGACACATTCTTCCTGTGACTGTTTGCACCTCATCCTTTGGTGGATTATACTTGGATTGTTTTTATCAAACCTCTCCTGTTTTAATTTCAGGTCCTCAGGGTGAAAAGGGAAGAGATGGGCTTCCTGGCAGAGATGGTAAATTGTAACTTTCAGTTGATGTAAAACTACTTAAGATGTAAACCAGTTAGGGCTTTGCGATTACTCATGGCTGTTTCCTTCTCTTAGGGAAGCCAGGGTCTCAAGGGCTGCCAGGTCCTATTGGGCCTCGAGGTGGGGCCGGGGCAAGGGGCCCGTCTGGAGCCCCTGGATCAAAAGGATCCCCTGGACCAGCAGGTAACGGTGGACTCAAGGAAAAGGTCTTTGTTAGCAGAGATAAGAGTAACAAATAAACCTCGTCCTGTTGTAAAGTTGCATGTGTGCCACTAAGAGAGAGGGTATGTCAGATCAGCTGTTTAGTTATTGCCTATCTAGTCACTATTGTCTGTGGAACAATGGCTAACAAGAGGCCAAAGGGCTATGAAAACAACAGGAGAGTATCTCCTCCTGACCTGTGATGTCCATATCCAGAGCGTTTGTCTTTCCCTCAAACCTCTCAGTCGGCGTGCAGACCCTCCAGCACTAAATGCTGGGACAATCCAACCCCCCTTGAGGCCTGCTGGTAACTTACTGGAATTTGAGTATTTTGCTGGTTGGCTTTGAAAATCATAGGTTTCTAAAAAGTGCATGCTCCAGAAGCAAAGTAGCAAAGTATTTGTTTTCTGACTTTATATAAACTCCCCAACATGTGTTGCTTTTCATGGTCGGCAGCCAGAACAGACACGGGATCATAAATCTGTTCCACAGATTCAGAGTTCAGTTGTTATGTACAAATAATAAATGACCTGCGGGGAAAAACGTAAATCCGGAGGCAGCTGTGACTTAAATAATGAATAAAGTAAATGGCGGTCTATAAGTGTGTCACAACATCTGCTCTTGCTATAAGCTGTTATTCCTCTGCTGTGGATCGTGAAGGGAGTGCCTCTCCTCTCAGGCTAACATGTGACCCCTGCTCTCTGCCTGCTGCTGGGTAAAGATGAGATTTGGAGCAAACGCTGAACTACAAACCCACCATGTGACTTCAATTGAAATGAACACAAGCGATACGTATACGAAATCCCAGAGCCTTATGATTTCCATATGCCCCTTTGGTGTTGGTGTTTTTCTATCTCCATTACTTCATAGGTATCCAAAAGCAGTGCTGTGGTTTTCTTATTTTACTGTACTGATTTTTATTTTTGTTTTTTTAACACTCAAAGAGAAAGATAAACACAGGCCTGGAATGCATCCAGTGTCATGCTAAATGTAGATAAATATGTTTCTTAAGCCAGAGGTTGTGGGAAAAATCAAAAGTGAACAGCTGTAGTTAGGAGAAGTGATGTTGTATGATATGATACGAGCCCTGATAACTTACAGGAGAGTCGTATTAAAATGCTGACTAATATTTTGCCATATCATCCCATAGTTGCTCTGGGGAACCATTATCCTAGAAGAAAAACTGAAATTGTTTTCCCTAATATGTCACAAAGGCTTTAAAGAGCTGCTTTTTCTGGCCCTCTGAACACTGTGCTGCATCTTGCAGCTTGCGATCTTCATGAAGTAGCCAAAGCAGCTGGTTTTGCTGCTGTTTCTTTACTGCGATCAGTAAAAATGTCAAATCAGATGCAATATATTATGCTGAAAATCTGTAAATAATGAAATGTCATTTAGTATATATACAAAAAAGGTGGTGGAGGGCGAGAGGTTGTGTTCAGCATACAGCCTGACCTCAGATGAATCCAAACAATGAGGTCAGATGTCACTGTGGTGCTTTTTTCCATCTTCAAAATAACGCTTGGGGGTGACGAGGGTCCCTTTTGCTTATGCGCACTTACAGATTTGCCATTTTTGTGTATGTAGAGAGCATTTAATTTACTGTGAACCAGTCCAAGCAACACTTTGCAGAGTTTATTGTGTTTATTTGAATTTCCCATTGTAAAGATGCCAGCACTGGTAAATTAAAGACCATCTTCTAGTTAACTATAGACAAAAGAAAGTTTATACACCTCTCCTGTTCAGTCTAGCTCCTGATCTTACTCCACATGTAGACACAGACACACACTCACTCCTAAGAGACACTATGTTGCATCACTCAACACTTTATCTAATCTTTTTCCTCTCTGTTGTTTGTCCTCTTGTCGTCACATAAGCCACAGTCATTTATCATTCTGCCATGAGCTGTGCCTCTTCAGAGGAAACTCAGGTCTTATTTCGCTGTGACACATCCCTGCTGTACAGAACGTCTGTCACCATGGTGATTTTTCTGTCATGCCTACTCCCAGGCCCCCGTGGTCCAACAGGACTGCCAGGAGGGAGAGGCCTTCCAGGCCCGCCTGGCCCACCGGGGCCTCCGGGCCCTGCAGGTTCCCCAGCACCAGCCAGTGCCCGCATCCCAGAACCAGACCACAGTAAGACCCTGCGCAACTAAGAGACCTCATGTAGTTATTATGACACTAATTCACTACAAACATTTAAAATACCCATTTAGGTTTTTGATAAATCGAATCATTTCACGCTGTTAAGGAGCAAAGTTCAAATTCAGTTTAGTAGAACTAGTAAAAAAATATTTTTTTATTCTAAACTTTTTTTACACCTTTTCGCTTAACTGCTGTTAACTGCTGTGCTACTACCTAGTAATGTAGCCATCAGCTGTCAGCCTCAAGCAAAGATGGGGATTTGGGGTACAACACTTCTATTTAACTCCATAAACCCCAATTTATTTTTTATTTTCAGTCTCTTTATTGTCAAACTAAAGCATCTCCATCTCAAAGGACGTCAGCTGTTAGGACTTTTTAAAAACAGCCCACTTCCGCTTGATTTGCTGTATATTCCATTTAAATGTGACTTTATTCCTTTTTGTTTATAAAAATTGGTTCTGCTCTTTTACTTTGGTTCCAGTTATGACTTTTCATAACCTATTATTAACGGACCTAGATGTCCAAATGGTAAATAGGTCCATGTCAGATGTCACCACCTTCTCGCATGAATTGGTGTGTTTTTGAGCCAAACCAGTCACTGTTACTCCACGTCCAAACAAAATCAGCTTGTGTACGCACACAGATTCAGGCAGGGTGACATCAATTTTAAAGACTTCCAGCTTGACTCTTTAAACTAATGTTCACGTGTCTATAGCAGCCTTACAAAAGAAACAAAGAGAATAGGAAACAGGCAAGATGACGTTAATCCTTTAACTGCTACTTGCTCCTTGTTGTCTACCAGCCAAGTAGGACAGAATCAAAGAGTGTTAAATGGAGTCAGAGACAGAGAGATTGACACAGACTTCACATGCTGGGATGAGAACCTGTCCACCCCTGATGTCACTCAACAGCTTCCAGATGTAGGTCGCTCAGGCAGCTGAGGGAAGAGGTGGGGGTGGAGGGGGTGACAGACAGATGGGGGCCCACACCAGCTCTTCCAAGGTCAGCACACAGGCGGGTTTTATACATGGGTTCAGTGGTAAAAACAAAATATGCAGCACACCCGTTTGCAGGCTCCGGGTTCCTGTGTGGAGACGCAGGCTAGAGGTTGGCATGATTATTTCCGAAACTGTGGGTCATTTCTTTCACATCAAAGTAACAGCAGGGAACATAAGACGGGGGTTCTGTGCAGAGCTTCCTTTGGAAAACACTGGATTATTTGGCTTCGACATCTGCATCAGGATGTTGGAATTCCCGTCTGCAGGACTGGAGAGGGTTCCTAAACCAGCGGCCAACACGTAGTACTTAAGAACAGGACTGTTTAAAAGCATGACCTCAGTGTTTGTTAGTGGTCGAGCAGATTTTCATGTTACGTCAAGCCACAGATTCCAGTTTGTTGTAAGCAGGAAATGAAGAGTATCAGATACAAAAAAGCAGCCCTGATTTTTTTTAGTGGTGTGCAACAAGAATCAGGCAGCTGAAGGATGTTTCTGGGTTCTCTTCCTCCACCTTCTCTCTAATTCTCCTGAGGCCTCATGCTGTGATTGGACCTGTGTTTCCTGACAGTATAAAATGACCCAACAAATGTACATTTCCTCTAAAATTCACACATGAACCACCCTCTTCAACTGGCCCTTCCTCTTCGAACACATGTGGCTGTGCATGCACAGTCAGTGCTGTTCAACAGTGGAAACTTTTTTGTTATGTCATGTTGAACTTTTATACGTATCAAACTACAGTTTAGTATATTTTACTGCCCTGGCGAAGTCGTGAGATTGAGTTTGACTGTTTATTGGAGTACACTGCCCTCTAGAGGTAAGGCTGATTTGTCACACAAAAACTTAACCATCCACTAAGATGCCTAACAGGGTGCATGTAGTTGGATCAAGAAGTTCATGTTTCTTATTATGAGATATTTTGCCATTTTGCTTCTTTATGAAATGTTGGTGAATGACCAATTTCTTATTTGGCACAGGCAAAATATGGCTCGCTTATCGAGCTTGGCTACCAAATTAGAACCTAATCAAAAACAGCACCATATGGAAATATAACCAAAATATAATTTGTTCTGTGGAGCTCATTGGGAGGACAGATGATGTTACTCATATCACAAGTCTCCTTTTATAGAATGAAACGCATGACAAATAAATTCAACTCAGTATTATAACTGAGGAAAATAAATTAATGGTATTTTAAGAGTTTGTTTAGATGGTGAAGCTACAAAAGTGGATTTTTTTTCTGCTTAAAGGAACTCATTTTAACTTTACCAATAGCTTCTGCTTTCCTTTAAACACACGTGCATTTTCTGTTTCAACTTCCAGATCGTGGAAAAGACCCTTTCTTCACCAACACCTTCCACGACTCTCGAGGGATACCTGTTCCAGGACCTCAGGGGCCTCCGGGACCTATTGGTGAGCATTAAACACTCTTAACAGCTTTATTAAAAAATATTAAACTACAGGACTGAATTCAAAGACACCACAAAAATCAAAGTGAAAAATTATGCAGCAGGTTAGTAGATTTTGCCAAAATATCAACAATAGTAGTTTGTATGGCCCCCCACGTGCTTGTATGCATGCCTGAAAACACTGCGGCTGCTAATGAGAAGACAGACGAGGTCCTGGGGGATCTCCCCCGTCTTCTGCACCAGGGGATCACTGAGGTGCAACGTGGGACAAAAAACATTTAGGTTTAGGTCAGGCCAGTGTGCAGGGCTCAGTCAATGGTATCAGTTCTTTTATTCTTTTATCCTCTCCGAACTGCCTGCATACTTCCCCTACATGAGGTCATTGTAGTACACCAGGAGGAACCCGGGAATCACTGTGTCAGTGTAGGGTCTGACAGTGGGTCATAGGATTTCATCCTGATACCTAATGGCATTCAGGGTGTTGTTGCCTAGCCTGTAGAGGTCTGTACATCCCTCCATGGATATACCTCCTCAGCTCATCACTGAGCCACTACCAAACTGGTGCAATGTTACAGGCAGTAAATGTTTTTCATTCTTAACCAGATGTCCAGAAAGAAAGAAATATCCTTCAAAAACAAGTCCACACACTGATGACTACACTTAGGTGTGGTCACAACTCTGTATACACTCTAAACAAACTCAAATATGCAAAATGAACACAGCCCCTTTGCATGTCTTACAGTTTGAATGAACAAACATCTTGTGCAGTATCTCACTGTGTTATGATCTTTTTCTGTGTTATTATATTTTTATTGTGTACAGTTTGGACACTGACACAAGTTTTGGTTTTCTACCTGTTTTCGGAAACATTCTATAATTCTAATAATAATTCTAATTATACTTCTATAATGGACATGGACAAAATGTGTAGACGCTTTCATTTCAGTTTTCTTTTAAGGGTATACGAAGCCAAAGCTCTCCATGCAGGCTGCACAAGCCATCTTTAAGCTGCGAAAACAGAAAAACCTATCCGAAAAACTGCCACAATGGCAGGAGAGGCAAAATCTATAGTTTGGTACATAATGAGAAAGAGAGAAAGCACTGGTGAACTCAGCAATGCAAAAAGACCTGGACGTCCACAGAAGACAATAGTGGTGGATGATTGCAGAATTATTTGCAGGGTAATGATAAACTCCTTCACAACAACAAGTGAACAACACTATCCAGGAGGCAGACATTTTGATATCCAAGTCTACCATAAAGAGAAGACTGCACGAAGACTGCGTGACATCCAAAGCAACCCAATAGTTTATTAAAGCAAAGAAGTGGAATATTGTTGAATGCCCAAGTCAGTCACCTGATCTTAAAGAAATTAGGCATGCATTTCATTTGTTGAAGATGAAACTTCGGACAGAAAGGCCCACAAACAAACAAACAGAAACTTAAAGCTACTGCAGTAAAGGCCTGGCAGGACATGAAAAAGGAGGAATCCCAGCATCTGGTGATGTCCATGAGTTCTAGACTTCAGGCTGTCATTGATGAATGACTGAGCTTTCAGTTATTAAATATGTCCAATTACTTTGAGCCCCTATAATGAAGGGATTGAGTTAGAAATGCTTTAGTTCCTCACATTTTTATGCAATCTTTTTATTCAACAAACTGAATTAAAGCTGGAAGTCTGCACTTTAACTGCATCTGAGTTGTTTCATTTAAAAGTCAATGATTGTCTCTGTCCATATTTTTATGGACCTAACTGTATATACTGATGCCTGTCAGTGATGCTTTTTATATTTATTTCTTTTAATATGCTTTTCATAATCTCCACTGATCTTTCTTCTCCATTTTGAAGATAAAGGCTTTGATAACATAAACTTATGAACACCTACAGGTTCTGTGTGTCACTATGTCAGGTTAAAAAGGTGTAAAACACAAAACTCTTGTGCTAATATAAATCTTTTAATCTGTTTGTCAGGTCCCCCAGGTCCTAAAGGCCCGGTAGGACCTCCTGGTCCAGCAGGACAAAATGTAAGTTTGCTCACAGCACAGCAGTGCACGATAGTCGCTGCATTAGATTTGTTTTTGTACAAATTTATCTGTGTCATTTTCAATTTCCTCTCTGCCTCAAAACAGGGAAAACCTGGAGTGCCTGGAACGCAGGGCCCCGTGGGGCCAAAGGGAGAACGTGGGGAGAGAGTGAGTAAAGTTTGGCTTAGATTATTGATTTGTTGGATGGAGGCACAGCGCATGTTAATTACATTTTTGAAAATATAAAAAGCTTAGCTAAAAGACAAGTTTGTAGACATATTCAGAGAAAAGTAAAAAAGCACATGCAGTGCAGTGCGGTACAGTAAGACAATATTAGTTTATTATTAATATTTATTAACATGTTCTCAATGCAGTTAAAGAACATAATATATGCAAGACAATCAGATGATTCAATAAGCAAGTACATGTTTATTTAGATTTATATGTGCGGTGCTTAATGTCTTCAGACTTTTATATCTCATACAACGATCAACCCATAAATATGTCACTTTGTGCGTTCTTCTCTTGCAATAATGATAATAATATAAATATTAAAAACACAAAGAATTAACATTTTATCTTCATGGTTATGTGTTCCTCATCATAATCCCCATCATTCAGAAACTGCTTGAACCACTTTTAGCAGTAATAACTTGAAGCAACTGTAATCAGCGTGAAGAATTTTGGCTCACTGTTATTTTGTTGATGCACAGCTCTCTTAAGGCCCCGTCACAGCATCTGAATCAGGTTTTTGACTTTGTCTGGTTCATTGCAACACAACGATTCTTTTCTCTTCCAGCCATTCTGTTTCAGATTTTCTTCGCTTCTCGGTTTTGTCTTGCTTCTGAATTTGGATTTGTTTTTGTTACATAAATAGTGATAGAATGTAATCAGGACTATACAATGATGATTTTTTTTTCTGCTATGCTCTAATATGTAAAACCTTAGAGGTGAGAGAGGATGTACTTTCTTTTTCACAACCATAATGTTAATGAGAACTATCGAAGGGGAAAAAGCTTTAGTTTGTTTTTTTGGTTTTTTTAAGGGACTCTTTCGAAAGATTTAGCTGTTTTTTCTTTGTTTGACAACTTAATGACACAAGTCTTTGATTTTTCAGGGACCTTCAGGTTACCCAGGAGAGAGGGGCTTGAGCGGCGAGCCGGTAAGCCACCTCTGCATGTAGAAAAGGGGAGAATATCAACACCCTGTCATATTGGGTTATTTTAGTATAAACTACATTCACCAGCAGCACTGTAAACCACATTGACCAACAAAGCTGCAATCAGAGAGAGAATGTGCTCTTTCTTTTGATGTGAACTGCTGCATCACACCAATTTTTCTGTTAACATTTCTTCACAGGGAGCACCAGGACCAAAAGGAGAACTGGGAGAGAAGGGATTGCCGGTAAGATGCCAGCTGCTGGTAGTTCACAGTTCAAATGGTGACACACAACCTGAACAAGAAGTCGTAGTCAGGAGGTTTCAAAAGTTTTAATATTAGGCATGAAACGTATGCTTAATCCTTACATTTCTTTCACTTGTTTCTCATTTTACAAGAGCAATCCAAATGTAAGATATTTTTATTCATGTCATCATCTCTTCACTGTGTAGCCAAGTTCTCAGTTTATGCTTTGATCTGTTTGCAGTCACCATATTTGTGGTGGTGATTGACCACAAAGTGGTGATTGAGCAGCATCTTTTTTTCTCTCAGGCTCAGACTTTTCAGACTGTTGATTGTCACGTGGTCTCTGCTTTACTTTGTTGTTTATGTTTGATCATATATGACTGTATCGTTTGATCTGTGTGTGTTTGTACGTTAACGTGTTTTTGTTTGGTCCTCGGGGTGTGCTCTGGACTGCTGTCCTCTTGACCCTAAAGCTCCCTCTGCAAGCTGCTGTCCCCATGGCTACCTTTCACAGTCATCTTTTCAGCATCTGACTTTGGCATATACATCTAAAAATACAAAAACATACCAAGAGAACAGCTCGATGCGGTCATGTCCTTTTAAAGGCAAAATTCTTTATTATTCCATGTGAATTAAAACAAACTGATTTCACAGACTATCGAATATTCAGTGACTCACAGAAGAAATGTGCGAAATGTATATGCCAAATCACTCCATATGTGTCAGTGGTGGGTGGTGTTGGTTTAGAGGTGTTGATGTGGTGTGAGTGGAGTGGATACAGCTATCCCCTTTTCTCCCCCAATGCAACCTTGCATGAATTTGTCCTAAATTGCTATACTGAATAAACTATTCTCTTATCTGGATGTGTTAATCAACTAAAAGTATATCTAATGACTAATAACAGAGTGCGGTTAAAAACAGAAAAAAGGCAAAGTAGATGTAAACTTCCAAAGAGTGTCTGTGAGGCTGCATTAAAGCCAACAAGCATAATATGTTTACTGATTTTTAGGAGGTGCGGCTTATTGATAGATTAAACTTATGACGTGATTGTGATGCAGGATGAACGGTCAGAGGATCAAGACTCATCCTGAGGGGATTTTGAAAACCTGTATCGAGCATCATGGCGATTAACCAATAATGCTAAGATATTTTACTAAAACGACAAATGCTCGCCTCCAGCTCATTCAGGAGATGATTCACAAACTAGAATTTGTTCTCTGGAGACCATCAGTGTCTTAATAACAACGTCCTTTGTCCCAAATCTGACATAGTTTAATCTGAATCAGAAATGCTGCTGCCATCTCTAAAGTTACATTGTTTATAATAACTTTGCCTTTTTTCTTTAAACATAAGGTTGTATTAATTGCTGCATTTTGTAGTGGGAATCACCCAAATCATCAGCTATTGTCTGCACGCTCTCTTTTGTGATGTCTACACTTTTAGCTGTCTCTGTATGCTCTATATTTCTTTTTCATCTACTTGTGTTCTGTTTGAAGGTATGACTCGTGAATTGTTAGCTCATCCTTTAACAAAAGACAACAGACTTGAGAGTAAATCTAGTCTGGCTTCATTCTGTCAGGTGATGGTGGGTTACTGTTGTAACCACAGTGCTAAGAATGAAACTGTAGCGCTAAAGCAAACATATTTTCCTGGCTGAACTGCTGCCTGACAAAAAGATGCAGATGGCATGATCAAATGCATATCCTGGAACAGTGTTATGTCACCAGCATGATGCAGGTCCATAATGTGCATGCTGATGTTGCCCAGCCCAGCATGGCAGAGACTGACTATATATGGAAGCATGCTCCGAGTATGAGGGCGGCGTAGAGAAATACAGGGAATGGATAATATCTGACAGTGCTGGGCAGATGTGTGGACTGTTTTAACCTTCTAACTGCTGGACTGTGTTGAGAAAAATGACTTGCACCTTGGCGAGCAGTTCTTTAGCTTGTGCTCCTTACCTTGACGGCTGTATCTATCTTCACAGGGGGACGGAATACATCAGATCAGAGAGGCGCTGAAGATCTTAGCCGAGAGGGTTTTAATCCTCGAGACTATGATCGGTATTCATGGTGAGTAGGAGGCCTGCGGCAGGGTCAGCTTTAGGCAGGGGTCAAAGGTGGGCGACTCAAACCCCCACTCTACCTACCGAGGGGTGGGAACAGTCACGAGCAGCCCCAGGACTCGGGCTCGTGTTTCCACACCCTCACACAGTCCCCCCCTGTCACTGCTCTCTGATAGGACATTAGCTTGCAGATGTTCCACAACTTGCAGGCAGACCTTGAGCTTCTGACTCGCAGGGTGACACTGCTGGAGGCTATCATCTGGCCAGGTAACGCTGAGACATCCTCACCCGCAGAACTGCTGGCCCCCACTTACCTTCTTGACAAGATCTAAAGTGTTAGAAGCTAAAAGCAAATTCTGATAATCAGTAACTGAACTACGAAATGTTGTTGTAGATGTGTTTTAAGAAATGCAATCCTTTAAATAAGCTGTTTTGGTACTATGACACATGTGAGCCTACAATCTTCTGCCAAGGTTTTACTTATAGATGTTTGTGGATTTTTCTCTTCTCACAACTTTAAGTTTGTCTCACTTGGTACACTTCTGAGCACCAATAATAATTAAAAAATATAAATATTTACCTAATATTAAAGAATTATCAGCTTGTTTCATAGTGAAGTAGAAAGACTCAGAGGTCTACACCCTGACAATAAAATGATTGAAAATAAAAATGTGCCAAACTGTCACTGGTTTTGGCTTTTCCAGTGTGATGAATTGGTGCTCTTCTTTTTTAAATTAGCTCATCTTTTGGACTCATTCTGGACCATTTGAAGGGTGCTGGAAAATTAAGATGGACATTTTTCCAACAAGTTTATAAGAAACACACAAAGCATATTAGTCAACAACATATTAGTCAGCTGCAGCTTGCCTAAAACAAGTTAAGAATCCACTTATAGGTTTGGATTAGGACTACAAAGTGCACACATACTGGTGGAGACGGAAGTGCCGTTCCAACTGCTGTCTTTCTTCAACAGAGCCTGATCTAGGGTCTGGGGATGGACCGTTTGGCACATCCTCCCCTAGTTTCTACAGAGATAAGCGATCAGGTTCAATTCCACATCGACTTGCTTCTCCTCTGTCCTCCGACACCAAGGTTCGAGGAAAGTAGCCACCCCCTGGCTCACCCTGAGGATCACAGGCGGGGGGAGAGGCTTGACTTCCCCTCCTATAAGTTTCATCAACACTCAACAGAGTTAGACGTTAACTGACACCCTCTCTGGGCTGTATCATCTAATATAGGATGGGGGACACCTCAGGGAAACTCCACTGGTACTCGACAATGCCCTGCTCCATCGGGAACCTGAGAACTAGTTCGAACCCCATCCATCGCCATAACCAAACAATTTACCTTTACACAATACTTCCAGCTGCTCTTTCTGTTTTTCATTTGTTTGGCTACAGAACTCCAAGCCTCACAATTAGGATGATGAAAAAATCTGAATCTTCTGTGGTGCTCCTCGAGCTACAAACGGTCCTGGAGAATAAAGGTCATTTAGAGTAATCATGTGAAAGAGAAGTCAGATGTGAGAAAAGTGACTGGATTTGAGTTTTTGTTGCTTTCACAATATAACTGCAACCTAAACAGAATTCATTATTTAAGCACATGGAGTCTGTACAGTTTGCGGGACACGACTACACAAACAAAACTCCTCCTATAGTATGTAATTTGTTATGCTTCTATCATATTGTTTAACTCAATGTTATGTAGTGCACTAAAAAGATTAAGTGATCCGTTCACTAACTGAGATAAGTGCTGATAACGGTGATTTGTACTGTTCTG
This sequence comes from Rhamphochromis sp. 'chilingali', assembly GCF_963969265.1. Lineage (NCBI taxonomy): Eukaryota > Metazoa > Chordata > Actinopteri > Cichliformes > Cichlidae > Rhamphochromis > Rhamphochromis sp. 'chilingali'. The sequence goes on from NC_137937.1 coordinate 20,917,537, forward strand.
GTCCCTCCCCTCCTCCTCTAAAGTATGTACTGATAAAGCGTTTCGACATTTAAACTTGGTAAACGTGCACAAACATTTGCATCTTGTTTAAGCCTCCACATATTTAGAAACAGCCATAAATGATGTTGCAATCTGGAAACATGTTGAAAGGAAAACAGACCTCACAGGATATTTCATGATCTTTAGCACACACACACACACACACACACACACACACACACACACACACACACACACACACACACACACACACATATGGAGAAAATGGCAAAACTGTTACGTTAACTTGAATATACTTTTACCACTGTTGTGCTGGTAAACTGCTTATACTGTTATGATGAAAAGACTTTTTTTTCTGCATTTATTGTGAAACTATTTAAAATGAACTGTAGTTTATTTTGTATGCTGTTGTGTAACCATTTCATACTTTTAACTTTTTTCTTGCAAAATGTTTTACAGTGTTAATATAATCCTGTTTAGATGATCGGTGTAATAAAATAATGTCCACTGTTTTTTATTTTTTATTTTTTTCTCTTTTTTACATGACACCAGTATTCATTAAACACTTTGATAAATAAAATGACATCCACTCTTTCCACCATACATTTATCTTTGCATATACAGAAAATCTAAACTCTGCATCTACACTCACGGCTGTAATTGTTATTAGAGATGGACCGATCCGATATTACGTATCGGTATCGGTCCGATACTGACCTAAATTACTGGATCGGATATCGGAGAAAAATAAAAAATGTAATCCGATCCATTAAATATCACGAAAGCACCTCACAAAACTTGCAACACGCCGTAACTCACCTCAGAACGTTAGCACGTCGGAGCAGTATGCATCACGTGATAGAGCGGCTGTGGCATGCGGGACCTGTCAGTGGTCTGGATAGCATTTGGAGCTTCGCTAGCAACCCGGCATTTCATCTCCGACAAAGTTATCCCCGAGAGAAGTAAAGCAAGTGTGTAAGTCCATCTCTGAATGTTTGTAAAGCATTCCTGCGTTAATCTTACCAAACGATATATGGAGCGACTGCCTCTTCTGGCTGCTACTTCAATCATGAAACTGCTTAACGATCAGCTGATCGGCTTTTCTGTCGCGAGTCCTTCTCTCTGGTTTGTTTTTGGCCCACTTTGCACCAGAAAGAGGAAACCAGCGGCTGAACAACAGCAGCACGTTTAAGCTTGATCAGCTGTTGTTAGAATTTATTTATTATTACTTTCTACTCGAGGATCTTTTTCTACGTAGCTGACGGCTGGTAACTGTGCAGGGGCGGATCTAGCAAAGTTTAGCCAGGGGGGCCGATAGGGCATGAACAGGGAAAAGGGGGCACAAAGACATACTTTTCTTTCTTATTCTCATTTAAAATGTCGAGCTTTTAATAAATAATTATTTGACACCCAAAGTTTTAATTTGATGTAAAATGAATAGAAGTCAATTACTGTATATAGTGACTATTAAGTCTAATATATATACCCTAGTAAGCTATAGTACTTTTTCCTTTGGGAAGGTACCATCTGTGCAGTCTGCAATTTTGTTGAAGAAAGATGTTGAATCTATTTAATATTTCTTGAAAAATAATTGATTTCTGTGCATTTTTTTTCACACTGCATCAAATTAAGGTTGATTATGTTGATTAAGCATCATGAGGTGGAGCGTGAGGGGTGGTTCCCTATTTTTTATTTATTTATTTTTGTTGTTGCTGGGAGTTGGAACCCTATTAGTTAGGTTGCTTAATATTTATGCTAAGTACTCTTTAAAATACCAGAATAGGGAGGATGGTGTAGGTTTAAGTTTATTAGATTGATCAGTATTGCTGAAGTGTGAAATATTTTTTTTTGCATACAGGTATAACAGAATAGCTTTAGTGTAGTTGTTGTTTTAAACTTGAGTATGAACTTATACAAAATGCAGCAAGATATTTAAAAAAAAAACAGTTTTGTTGATTAAAAAACATTATATCGGATTCATATCGGTATCGGCAGATATCCAAATTTATGATATCGGTATCGGACATAAAAAAGTGGTATCGTGCCATCTCTAATTGTTATCAATAAAATAGTTTTTCAATTAACCCATGGGGAACATACTGAAGCTCAGCAAAACCCAAGCATAACTTCGGTCCAGACTTGTGAGGCGAGTTAGGTGTTTGGTGGCAGTGGGCTCTTCCCCTTAGATACCACCACAGCTTGTTCTCCGATGCTGTCTTCTATAAGCAAGGAGATGGCGCCATCTAGCTGTTTTGATGCTGCTAGAGCCACAACAGCTTTTTCTGTGGGGAAGCCCATCTTCTCCAGCTGCTGAAGACTAGGAGGAAACTTTGTGTAAGTATATATAAAGTACTGTGCAAAAGTCTTGAGCCACCACTCACGACGCTGCGCACCGTGCTAAGTTTTCAGCTAATAGCTTTTGGGAATCACCTCATTGGTGCAAAACTATTTTATATTTGTCAAACTGTGTTTTCTTAGGGAGTTTTCAAAGATTCAAGCAAAAAAATTGAGCAAATGACAAATAATGTATTTTTGTGACGGGCTGCTAGTAACAAAGTGTCTAAGCACAACCTTTTATATGCTCGAATGATTGATAGGTCGGTGTTAAATGGTTTAAAAAAAACAAGAAAAAAGAAAAGCCATTCCTGGATTAAATAGAAAATACAGGGAAAAGCAGCCAATGTCAGAAGACCTTTAAACATTGCTCAAGACAACTTAAAAGAAAGTCTGGAAGCACACTGTAAAAACAAAGAGGGATGTCTCAAGACTTTTCCACAGTATTCTATGAGAAAATCGAGTAGTACTAGGTTTAAAAAAAAAAAAAAAATACATACACACACATCTGCATACTGACATAAAATTCAAGATATTAAGTTATTACTAACCGCAAAGAGGAAACCGATGATTTAGGAACCTCCACTTTTGCACCAGGATCATCGGGAGCATCCTGTAATGAGGCCAGTATCCCCGCTCTAAGCATCTGCTCCTCCAGCACCTCTGCCTCAGCAGTCACAGTAGACTCCTCCATTATCCAGGCAGGCAAAGGTTCAATCCATGAGCGGTGGTTTGAAGCAGAAGGTTGGTTCATTGGGACAGCAGCTGACTGATCTACGGGTATCGTCTGAGAAACTGGTTGAGATCTGTGACAACACACGAGGTTAAAATGTTCAGAATAAACACAGGTTAAGACCAATGAATGTTCATTGAGACTTGTGATGTGAACGAAATGAGTCACACCTGTGTGAGGTAGCGTAGCTAGGCAACCTTAACCTGGCTGTGGTGGAAACATACATCCAGTCAGGGATGAAATCCAAGACTCTGGACTCCTCCAGCTCCTGTAACATCCCGATAAAGGGCTGATGATCTGAGCGATACATTAAGTATTATATAGAAAGACTTATGAATATGGAAATGAACATCATCAAAGATTTAAACCTGGAGAAACAAATTGAGAGTTCAAGAAAAATAAGAGAAAAGTGAGCTAATAGTAAAAGTCCTAATAAGTCAAAAAACAAGTAAAATTGTTTCTCTATAAATCACAATATAATGCTTTTGGTTTCAAACAATTGCAAAATCGGGGTAGGATACAGTTGTGCCCAATGCATATTGCACAGAAGTGAAGCAGAGCTGGTGTCCCGGGCAGCAGCAGCAGACCAATCAGCAGAAAAAGCCACGGGAGAAACCAGACAGGCAGACATCTCAGCACCCTCCTCTGTGTCACCTGTCGACACTGTGCTGTAAATAAAGCAAGCTGGACGGCAGAGAAGCCAAAGATCCGGCTCGCCTCACCCCCACCAATAAAGAGGAGCAGGGTGTAAAGAAAAGGTAGTGCGATGATTGTCAGGGTGGAGAGGACGAGTAAGGCGAGTGTCCCCCAGCGGCGCTCCTGACAAGATCCAAGCAGCAGCACCAGAGCTACACTGACCAGCAGAGAGGGCAGCTCATCATGGCTGAGAGCATACAGGAACACATCTGAGGAGGGGAAGAGGTCATGCATATGTTTTGATTTTTACCAATTCTTGTCTGTGAGATCTGAACTCAAAAAAAGGGTTACCTGTGAACCTCGGGAAGTCTCCTCCTGGACCAACACTGAGACTTGCCTGGATGCCCCCAGCATACATCAGTAGCATGAGTGTTACCAATAAAGAGGTCCCCAGGCAGAAGCCAGGACGACCTGATCCAAACCAGAACCGCACTGACGACATACAGTCCAGCATTATTCACGATTATTCACGATCAGCTGTAGTTTCTCTACTCACTTTTTGGAGGGTTTGTTTTTTGCTATAGTGGCATAATATTGGTAAACAAACATATGCTGGTTTGCATAACACGAAAAATAGTTTGTGGCATTAAACTGAACCCATTATTGTCCTCACAGCATTAAGACAGCCCGTCAAAGATCCTTCAAACTGAGGTTAGTGCCTGCAGAAATTCCACCAAAAGACATGAAATATCTAACTAGTACGACAACCTCTAATTTCTTCTGATCGTATATAAAATAGCCATATCCTCAAAGCGTATGTGATGAAATATTTTAAGGAAAAAAAGAATAATCAAAGCATAACTAATAAAGTCCTACAATTATAAACAAATCTCCAGTGTGAAAATATTCAGAAAATGAAAGCAAACTTCCGCGTTACGTCTTTTTCTTCGCAGTAAAACAATAGCATAAAGATGCACTACCCCCACCTGCTGGACATACTGCTAGCAAGCCGTCAACCACCAGAAGGATTTAGATTATTATTTGAATGAACTGTTTTCAAAGACATTTTTTAAGATCTGGCCAAGAGGGCAGAAGAGATGGAAACAAATATATGAAAATTGTTCTATAAAGATTTTTTTAAGTGGCCCACGAGAACTGGTCTAGTTACGATCTATTACCCAGAGTGGGTATAATCACGCTAAGTCATAAGGATACTTGAAAAACAGGTATTTATTTTACTTCTTGTATAACCCCTCCCTAAATCACGTTGACTTCCGAATATTTACAAATCAGCGTTTTTTTATGTTGTTTAAAATTTAAAAGCACAGACTATGCGGCTATTATTGTAAACGTACGTGTCGATTTGTGTATCTAATCTGTAATGCTCTCGCTACAGCAGCCCCCAAACAGTATCGCGTTATGTCGCGAGATTTCGCGGTTGCCGCGAAGAGAAGTGCGTTTCTGCGGCAGCATTCTTCGTCCATTCGTCTCTTGTAGGCACACTAAAATGGCGTCTGCTTCGGGTGAGTAAAAAAATTGCGACAATTGCTGACTTTTAAAGTAAATGTTGGTTTTCATTGAAACATTAATTTACATGAATGTATCCTAATTGTGAGTATGTTTGCATAGTTTGTCTTTTTAGCCACTTTTCTTCATTGAATAACATGAACTTAGTCGGCTCCGCGTCCGAGGCCTAGACAAGTTAGCTCGTCGAGTCTTTGCGGTATTTACTCCGGATATGTTTTTTCATTTGTGCACACTGCGTTTTTCCGCATATTACCAATTTAAAACGAATCCTGTTTAACGGGTGCGTCGATCTCTGAGTGGTTTCGTTGGCTGTGAAGTAGTGTATAGGTTTAGTGAATGGTCTAGTTGTCTCCGTTTTGAATGGCAACCTAAGAACGGGCCTGTAACGTGCGGCTCGCGCGCTAAGATCTGAAACTATTGTTTCTTGTTTTATTTTTTTAAACTAACCCTTTTTCCCCATTTACAGATTACAGCTCCTACAACCAGACCGGGGCTCAACAGGGGTAAGGTTTTTCAGTTACCTTTATTAAAATGGCTTTGAGATTTTTAACCATCCAATATGACCTAATTCTTTCGAAGAAAGGAAACAAAGCGGAGATTAGGGTGGATGCAAATGTAAACCTGTATATATTTTTTAAAACCAATATGCAAACATGGATTACTTTTGGTCGTTTTGTAACCTTCTTTAGATCGTAGTAAACATCTTTTGGATAAAGACCATTTTAAACAGCGCACAGCATGATATTTTTTTCAGGCAGTACCCGGATTTCTGATGATCCTAAAATTTTGATGCATATGTTTACAGGTATGCTTCCTATGCTGCCCAGCCCTCACAGAATTATGGACAATCTGCTCAGGTACCATTATTGATTTAATTGTGCAGATTTGATCAAAGCATGCCTTGTGCTTAAAACATTTAATGATTGTGGGGGAAACTTGGGATGGTTATTTGTTTACTGCTGGCAGTCATATAGGTTGTTTGTGCTTTAAGCAAATGGAGCTTTTAAATAATGCTTAGTTGAGGTTTATTGTGCCTAATGGCTACTGTATTTGGTCTTTCAGCAAAGCTATGGCCAGCAGAATTATGGCTCATATACCCAACCTGCTGCAGCAGCTGCTGATAGCAGTTACAGTCAGACAACACCTGCAGCTGGAGGCTACCCCCAGCAGCAGCAACAGTATGGATCTGGATCATATGGCCAACCAGCATCAGGTCAGTTTTTGTTTTGTTTTAATTTATTTATTTTTAATTATTCTGTTGTTAAACAGTCAAATTACAATGTGAACAGGAATGAATATCAAATATCTTTTTTTTTCTCTTTGTGATATGTGATGTCTTTTGTATAGCTGGCTACCCTGCTGCCCAGTCTGCTACTCACAGCTATTCACAGTCAACCCAGGGTTACGGAGCCAGTGGTTATGACAGTACTCCTGCTGCTGCTGCTCCAGCTGCCTCCCAGTCTTATGGCTCTCAGCCAGGATACACGGCTCAGTCTGCCTACCCTGGTTATGGCCAACAGGCTGCTCCCACTGCCCCTCAGAGGTATGAACATCTCATCTGACAACAAAATAACACGTGAATTCCAGAAGAACATGCTTATCGGATTACTTACATTTTGTCTGTGCTTTGTCTCCATCAGTTACAATGCTAACAGCCAGCCGGCTACTTACAACCAGAGTAGCTACTCCCAGCCAGCAGCATATGGTCAGCAACAACCTGGTTACCAAGGCCAGCAGGCAGGCTACAGCCAGCAGCAGGGATACCAACAGCAGACCCAGCCACAGCAACAAGCTCCTCCTGCTTACCCTCCCCAGGCCGGTGGATCATATGGGCAGCCTCCAGCCAACCAGTACAACCAGCAAGGTGGACCACCCAGTTACAGTCAGTCCGGCCATTACAGTAAGCTTTGCTTTCCTCCTGCCTAAACAGCTGCTCTCTCAACTAAGCGCATCTGTTCGATTCCACTGTGATCATTCTGTGATGACTGCATGTTTTGATATTGTTGTTCCTCTTGTAGACAGTTACAGGCAGGACGGGCAGGGTGGAGGTTCTGGTTATCCAGGCTCTGAGCTTACGAGGTACCCTGGAGTAGGGGACAGCAGGGGCCCTGGAAGGGACTTTGACCGTGGTGGAATGATGCATCGTGGGCGTGGAGGCATGGGGCGCGGCATGGGGTAAGTGTCTTTCTTAAGCACTTAATCTCACATTTATTCAGTCTTTGCAGGTGCCGTTGCCATTTGAGGCAGAGCTGAGACAAACCCTGCTGTAACGTCAGAATAATACAGGAAAACATAATGGCAGTCTTGTAAGGGGAATTTATTAGCATTTGATACTGATTCATCAGCAATCGGTGCTAATGAATTGCATATAGCTAGTATAATACATGCAGTGGCATATGTTGTATATGCCAGCAATAAGAATGAGTTTTGTCTCAACCCTGCCTCTCTCTTGGTCAAAGGTAAGAAGAAGAAAAAAGTGCCGATTTTGATCAGAGACCTGTGCATAAAATTTAGGTTGGACAGCTTATATCCTAGACCACGATTTGATTACTGGGCAGTATCAACAGTATAGCATAGGAAAACGTAGTTTCAGATTTCAACGTTTGTCAGGGAACATGGTACAATCTGTAAGAATATCTACATAAAGACATACAGAATTCTAACCCTACTTTCTTTAGTTTCCCACCAGTTCAGTTTGTCAGCATGCTGAATTATTCTCTGTAGAGTGACTAACTGGAATAATACAGTTAGATGCTGGAGTCTAGTCCTGTAAGGTCATATATTACGACAGGTATTTTAAGAAATGTATAAATGGACGCTGGGCTCATGTAGCACATTAAGTTCCATTTCACATGCACGTTTGTGTTTTACTAGAGAGCAGTATTTGGGTCAGTACATTTTCTTGATAAGTTTTATTTATTATTCATTTTTTTGGCAATTCATTGGTGGTTTTTCAGAGTCTCATAGGTTTCTAAAGGGCAACCGGTGACAATATGTATTTGTCCCCATTTCATTGGGTTGAGAAAATGCCAAAAAAGGCGGGAAATGGCACTTTAAATTAATCTAGATGTTTAAATGGTTGTTTAAAGAAACACCTCAAAAGTAAATGACATCAATTACAAGAAGACAGAGTAATTAACCATCTATTTTAAGAATTTTTGTCATTTGCCGCTCTGACATTACTCCCAAAAGTAGTTTCTCATTTGATGTCATCTCTTGGACCAAAGTAAGTTTTTGTTTTTGTTTTAAAAAAAATAATCTCTTTCAAGGGTTACTTTGATGTTCAGATTTATTTATTTATTTATTTTTTACTAACCATTAAAGCAAAAAAACAAAACAAAGGACAGTAAGAACGGTAAGCCTATATTAATGGCAAAACACTCAGAGGGAAGTTTTAATAAATTTCAAAATCCTGGTTAATTTTCTGATACACGTGGTTATTTTCCAGCCATATACTGGCTGTTTTTTGGTGTTTTTGACAGCTTGAGGAAAGAAAAATGTAGGTATAGTGGTTTTTTGACGTTGAAGGCATGGGAAAACAGGGCTTATTGAAGGTATGCACAGACCCATCTGTTCCAAAAAATATATAAAGATTTCTCATGGGGTGGTTAGTGTGGATGCATTCAGTCCAAAGTGGATTTTTGTTTTGTCATTAGTCAAATCTCAAAACAGCTTTTGGGTGCACTATACTTGTTTTAAGGGTCTTGTGAAAATGTATTTCTCATGATAAGGAAATTGGAACACATCCTGGACACTCTCTCTGGTACTTCCATTTAATAGACAAGAAAATTGTCTACAGATTGAGCATCGGAACAGGTTTTCTATTGTGCAGATGTGATTTTTACCAAGTTAAAACGGTTACAGAGACACATTTCAGGTGTTTGAAGTTCATCAGAGGGTTGTACCGTCATGTTGTACTGCACATTTGGTTTGGTTTAGAAGAGCTGTTTAAAGGTTTAAAAATACTATTTAAAATTCATACTTGCGCTATCAAGTTTTACATCAGCAGCCATTAACGTGACTATTGGTAACATGACAGGGGTTTGGGTTTTTTTTGGTTTTTTTCCCTTCTTTTGGGAAAGAATCCTGCCCAAAGCTTGAATGAGCAGTTTTGTGGCAGAAATGCACGGGCATCATCGGGTGTTCATTTCAGGTGTCCATTTTAAGGTGTGTTTAGAATTTTTCATGGTTATTTTTCAGTGGCAAAAGTTGTTTTTTTTGGGGGTTTTTTTTTTTTTTTTTTCTCTCTCCTTCCTTTCCTTTTTAAGAAAGAGGGTTCTGCATGACATCTCTGGTTTTTGGTGGCGCAAATGCACACACACAGACACTGAAGTATTTCAGCAAATCTCATACAAGGCCACACTTTAAAAGTATAATATAAACAAAATAGTTCTCAGTTAGAAAGCATAAATAAAATTACATCATTGTATTTCAGATGCAGTGTAGCAGGTTTCTATCATTAAATTTGAAGATTAGCTTAGGTTTAGCTTTGCACAGGTATATTTATATATTCTGGGGGGAGGTGGGGGGCACGTTATGTCATTCTGAAATGTTTTGAATTGTTTTTGTGGTTTGGAATACAACTGTTTGATCACTTTCTTTTGAGCACATTTTTAACATGCTTTGTCACATTTATACCGTACAGGTAACAGTGAGAGCCATTTAAAACCATCTTTTCTCTAAAAAGTATCTGTACTCAGTACAGAGCCGCCAGCTTAAGCAGCAGAAGGAGCTTTAACAAAGATTCAAGGTCTGCCATTTTTCAAGAACTGAGGATGGTGGTTTTTATGAGCATGATGGGTTCTTTAAGCGACCAAGTCTTTGTTTTTAATTTCCCTTGGTAAACTATGTTTAAGAAGAAGAAGAAAACGAAAAGTTTTGGTGTTTTGTTTGGAAACATGTATACTTGTATTTGTTTTTATTACCTGGTGAATGTAATCACCAGGCCTTCTTGTGAAATTTCAGATGCATTGTCTTATTTTACATGTGTAATATCTGCTTGTGCTGTAATTTTCCTTAGAAGTAATGTTAGTGCGGCCATAGTTTGTTTCTGGGTAAAACTGTATTCCGTCAATGCATCTGAAATCTTTTCTATCTGTGTACAAATGTTTGGGTTTTGTCACAATTTAAATACCAGTAAAAAATGTTAGTTTTTTATTTATTTTTTTTTCATGTGTATCCTCTACTAAAAAATGTTTCTGAAGTTGTTTTTAGCTAACTAAGGAATGGCGCATAATTCCTAAACTAATACCCTCAGTTAGATTATGTATTTCTGATTATGGGGAATTTTTATTATGTGAAAGTTGCTGTCCGGCTAGTTAGAATGTTTTGATTACTCCCTCAATCAAGCCACTTTGCTCGAGCCATGGAAGTGGCTGTAAAAGGGAAATCGCCTTCATATCTCCATTTATTCCCCCATAGCAGCGCTGGAGACAGAGGTGGCTTCAGTAAGCCTGGTGGTAAGTTAACGAGTATTACACTGGTTAGTCCTTTCAAAGACTTAAACTTTTTTGAGCAAATATGCCTCGAGTATTGATGTGACATACTTTGTGGTCGTCAAAATTTATTTATACAAACACATCTGAAAATATTGGAAATTATTTTTTTTCCCATTGCCTGAGACCATTCTCTCTGGGGTACTGTATAGTTCAGTCATTGCTTATGGTTTGACACTTGAGTTTTCAAAAGGTTAATCACAAATTTCAACTCGAATGCGTTTTGTTACTGCTTTAAGAAATCTGAGCAGAATTCATGGGGTTTTTTGAGGATTTGCTACTGGTCTAAGAGGCTTTTCAAATGACACACAAATATTTGCCAAAGGGTCCAAGGTGTCCTATTTTCAATTCAATATATCACTTGTGGGAATTGTGTGTACCTTAAGGTGCTATTTTCAACTTTTCCCAATATGGCTGATGCGTCTATAAGGGAGTGTCTGGATTATGTTTTGTAGTACTCTTTAGGTGGAGTTTACTAAACAAGAGTTCTCAACACTGACTTGTATCAATCTGTTTCTTTCCTCCTGGCTGATGGACCACAGGACCTATGGGCGACAACGAGCGTGAGATGGGTGAGTCACTAAACTCCTGTTAGGTTCCTTGAAATTGGTGTTTCATAAACTCTGTACAGCTTGTTTTTTTGTTTTTTGTTGTTGTTTTAAAAAAAAAAAAAAAAAAAAAAGCAACTGTTTAAAAACAAAAAAAAATTTGTAAATGGGTTTCCTCGTAGGACGCCCAGAGGAGCAGGATGACTCAGAGAACAGCACAATTTATATCACAGGATTGACTGAGAAGGCTAACCTCGAGGAAATGGCTGAATTCTTCAAACACGTCGGTCCGATTAGGGTAAGAACACTTTATTCTAAATGTAGTTGCAAACACACCTAATTAACAATAAAGTAAATGTTTTTTTTCCTTCCCCTCTTTCTACACATCAAGATTAACCGCAGACTTGGCCAGCCTGCGATTAACATATACACAGACAAGGACTCTGGAAAGCCAAAGGGGGACGCCACTCTGTCCTATGAGGAGCCAGTTTGTGCCAAAGCAGCTGTGGAGCATTTTGATGGTACATTTCATCGACATCAAATCTTTATTATTAGTAGTAGTAGTATTAATATTATTAGTAAACAATTTCTTCTTTCTTTAAATATTAGGAAAAGAGTTCCAAGGCAGAAGACTTAAGGTGTCCATGGCACGCCGAAAACCCATGATGGGTGGAATGAGAGGTGGTATGCCTATGCGAGATGGCATGATGGGACGTGGAGGTAAATTTTGGTAGTGATGGACTGTATTTTATGCTGTTATTGCTGTACTTGTGTAAATCTTAATTGATGGTAGTTTGAATTTAGATAAACTCACACAGGAGCCCTGTAGCGTGTTTTATGTGAACTGCATGCTAAAATAGCCTGAGTCCAGCTTCATGATTTAAAGGTGCTGTGATTTCCCTATAATATCAGGTATGATGGGCCGTGGCGGAGACCGTGGTGGTTTTGTCCCACGAGGTGGTCCACGTGGTATGGGCAGAGGTGGACCGACAGGAGGCAACATGCAGCAGAGAGCCGGTGACTGGGAGTGTCCTAATCCGTATGTATTTTTTTCATTGTGTACCATCTTGGTTTTTTGATACTTTGTTGGTTTGTCAGAACTTTTTAATTCATGTAATCTGTGCTTCCAGGGGTTGTGGCAATCAGAATTTTGCCTGGAGAATGGAGTGTAACCAGTGCAAAGCTCCCAAACCAGAAGGGTTGGGTGGTGGCCCTCCATTTCCCCATGGAGGTGACCGTGGCAGAGGTGGAATGGGAATGCGTGGTGGCAGAGGTATGGACCGTGGCGGTCCAGCAGGAGCCGGAGGGCTCGGTGGACCCGGCGGCCCTGGAGGATTCCGTGGAGGCTGGGGAGGTGACCGAGGTGGATTCAGAGGACGTGGTGGAATGGACAGGGGAGGGTTCCGTGGGGCCGGCCGTGGAGGACCACCGATGGACCGAATGGGTGGCAGAGGTGGAAGAGGAATGGGACCACCAGGGGGCAAGATGGATATGAGGTAGGGTTTAGGCTACCTGAAACGTGAACTTTAGTGCCAGTCTTATTACTCTAAGTAATTTTATGACTACCTTCTAATGCTGAATTTGGACATGGAACTGAAACTGAAGTCTTTGCTGTCCTTCCTTGGTTTTGTTTGCAGGGATCATCGTCAGGAGCGCAGAGACCGACCTTACTGAAGGAGAAGCTCTTGATCGTTTCTCTTGTGGAATTTGATTTTTAGAAGAATTTTCTTTTAATTTATGGTTCCGAATTTTGATGGTTATAGAACTGCTCTCACGCAACCTGTGCAGTTACATTCATATCGTTTCCATATTTTTTTTCCTCGTCATTAGTTTACCCATGTTTATGCTAAATCTTGTATTGTGCATGTTTTGTTCTTCCTGTTATTGCTTTTCTTTTTTCTTTTTTTAAAGATGCAGATTAGGTTTGACTTTGTGTTGTAAAATCCAGTATTTTTCATTCATTAACGAACTGTCCTTTCCCATAACTAACTATTGTATGTTGATAAATGTGGGAAATAAAATTTTACTTAATTAATGTTGAGGTTTTTTTGCTTTTACTCAACTGTACAAATTTTAAGCACCTAAGTAATTTAAAATCATAAAGGGACCTCTGTACACATTCACACTACTTACATAAAATAACATCTCTGAACTGTACATACTCAGAATTGTTAAACCAAAGATTTTGGCACTTCAGTATTTCTTTGAGGCTCTTTCTGCTTAAGGTGTGTTTGGTATGTTCTTTGAGGAAACACGATGTTAATCTTACTCAAATATTTGATGGGGATTTTAAAATCATGATGAATGAAGAAATTTATTCCAAAAAAACTGGAAGCAGTGTCGTTATTGTAAAAAAGGTATTTCCTAAGGAGCACAGATGAATGTTTTTGGTAATTGAGAGATGACATTAATGCAACTTGGTTACATTCGCATAACTTGGGAAGGCAAATTCTTCCCGTAATTAAAAAGTACTAAATTGAATCTTTCCCACTAAATTTTGGCGCATTGAGGCTGGTCAGGTTTTTATGGAGTCCTTGTGCTATTGCACACTTTGTATTTCATCTGCAATGTTTTCTGAAGGGTTTTGCACATCAGCACACACCAACCAGTTTGGGTGTCATTTGTGCCAGTTGAAAACAGGATACACAGCCTACAATTTTAATGGGTTCACCTTAAGTTGGACAACAGAAGATTTGGAGTGAGTATTAATGAGTATCCATTCTGCCTTGCATCAACGGTTCAGTCTGGCAGGGGTGTAATGGTGTTAGGGATACTTTCTTGGCACACTTTGGGCCCTTTACTACCCATCAAGCATCATTTGAACACCACAGCCTGCCTGAGTCTTGTTGCTGGTCATGTCCATCTCTCCATAAACAGTGTACTCATGTTGCTGTGCCTGAAATGGCATCCAGTCACCAGAACTCAGTCCAGTAGAGCACCTTTAGGATGTGGTGGGACCGGAGATTCACATCACGAATGTGTTTCAGTGGTAACCCACTCCACCCTGCCTTCCTTTCAGCCTGTTTGCAGGCATTGGAGGGCTGGTGTAGTTCACTTTCCATCAGTGATGCTGGAAACACCTGGGCCCAGTGTGCCAGAGCTCTATAAAAGCCCTCAGAGCTTTCTGTGGCTCTCCTTCCTGAGGCATTCCTGAGCATTGCATACACAGGTTTTCCACCCTGGTACTCGTTAACACCATTGATTGTACTGACTACGCATTTGTGTGTATCTCATTTTTTGTTATGGGGAAGTTTTCATCACTCGCTTTACAGTGAAATGCCTTGAACAAAAGGTGACCGAGTCAGGCTGTGAGCCCTCTGTAGGCCCAGAATAGCGTTCTGTTTTGTTATTTTTCCATTAATGTAGACGATGTAGCGCAGTTGCAGGTCTGAAAAGCCTTGCAGTTACTTTTCTTGCCAGCAGGTGGCGCAGGTTAGATTCAAACTTTGCGTGAATCAGTGCAGCTCAGAATCAGATGAGAAGTTTTACATCAGTGACAGAACTGCAGTAAAATACAGGAAGTCGTGTAAGTGTTTAAATTTTTAAAGGATGGATAATTCAAATTTACTTCTGGTCTTAATAACACTGTTACTTTAAATAGTTGCTGCCATTCACAGCAATAAAATTGTAAACTCTCAGAACAAAATTCACAAAGAGCCAATGGTTAAACTATTTCTTTGCTCGTTTCTCTTTTGTCCTCAAACTTCAATGACACTCACTCTCATTACACTGCTTGTTAAACTCAGAATCATAGCCCTGTGAGGCCTTCAGCCTAAATTAAGCAGCACTGCTAATCACAGACGTTGATCACTGGCACATTTAAAACAAAAAAAAGAAAAACATCTGTGAAACATATGGCTGCTGAGTGTGTTGCTGTTTTCATTTTCATACACTGCTCATGTTACCACTGTAAACTCCTGCCTGCTGGGGTTTTAGTGTAGTTAGGATTTGATCCTCAGATCACCTCTAATACTTCTAGAACCTCTGAAGACAGAAATCATTGTGGATCTCACAGCATGTTTAAGTCCTCATGAGTGCAGGACACAAAACCTACTTCAGCTCCTGTTGTTCTGGTTCTCATTCCAACCTTTGACCTTGTGGCCAAGTCGGGGGGGAAAAAACATTTTTTAACTACTTGATTATAAAGACCTGATATTCAGTCTCACAAGATTGTGCATCAGTAAGGATCTGGACTCGGAGTCGTGTTAAAGATAAGATGCACTAATCAAGATGGTGTCTGTGTGTCTCTTTTAAACTCCGCCACTCTCAGTAGTGCCTTGGCAAAAGCAGCCACAGCTGACATCTTCAAGTCTTTCTCATTGGCTGCGGCTGGTTGTTCATGTAGATTAATTAAGTGCTGAACTCTCTCTCGTTCTCTCTCT
Organism: Rhamphochromis sp. 'chilingali'; assembly: GCF_963969265.1. Classification (NCBI taxonomy): domain Eukaryota; kingdom Metazoa; phylum Chordata; class Actinopteri; order Cichliformes; family Cichlidae; genus Rhamphochromis; species Rhamphochromis sp. 'chilingali'. Next base: position 20,933,192 of record NC_137937.1, read on the forward strand.
GCACTGACAGAAAAGCTGATTCATCCAGGCCCAGAAAATGATCTCATCAACCCCACCTTCTCCCTCTTTTTCTCTCACTGTCTGTCTCTTTCTCCATCTCTCTTCCGCTCCCTCCCTTCCTTTCATTCTCGCTCTCTGTCTGTCTTTCTTAAACGGACACATCCCTCTTTTTAAATGAAAACAAGCCCTCCTTCTTGGCAGCTGGTTGCCTAAATTTAAAAAGACACACTCGAGGAGTGAAGAAGAGAGCTCAGTGTGAGTTAGTACACTGAGAAAGAGATGGTGTAGAAGAAGTAAAGGCCTGGTCAGACTGTTTTTAACTTATATGTATTTTATAGGTTAATAATTTAGGGTGTATGTAGTACTCAACAGTTTTCATGGCATTCACGACACTTAGAGTTCTATCAGTTTTGCCATCCAGTTTCTGTTCATGTTTATCATAGTATTGTATTCCTCTTAGTTTATCCTGCCTCCCCTGTTTTCCCCGTGTCTTGTGATTCTTTGCCCAATTTGTTACTCATTTCCTGTTTTACTTACTAGTTACTAGTTAGTTCTCTCCTGTGTTTGATATTAAGGTTATGTTTTTGGTAGTGTTTATGTGTGCTATCATCATTCTGTGTGTAAACACAATAGCTCAAAACGGTGCGTGGAGCTATTTAAAACTGTATCTCGCTGCCGTTGTTTGTGTTGACAACAAATAGGTTATGTGGGTTACTTTGGACCTCTGACCTCTTTTTCAGGGTCCAAAAAGTTCAACATTTTATAAAATGTCTTTTATATTTAAAACGATTAAAAGTCTACTGCCTTTAATTGTACTGGCAACTTTTAGGGAGTTTTACTAGTACATGGGGAAGATAAATATCATATTATAGTTGGCATCCAAATGTGTCACATTTGACCTCTGACCCCACTTGAACATTCCGCATTTGCACACTGTGTGTGTTGTCCTGTTGTACTTTTTTCTTACGTTTCTGGTTTTTCCCATTTGTTCCTAGTTTTGTTTAGTATTTCAGTTTTGGTTTTACTTATGAACTTTAATCGGCCAGAATAAAAGGCTCACTTTTGGTCTGCCTTTGGGTTCACTGCAGTCATGACAGACCTGCATATCAGATATCAGATCATAATAAGAACATTCAACAGCATCAAGAAATATTAAACACTTAGTCTGAGCCTGTAGGATTTGTAACTTTTTCAAAATGTGCGCTTTAAATTTTGCCTTTAAAAAAAAAAAATCTGCTTCTATAGTAAAAGATAAAAGTCGAGCCTTTTGCACCAAAGTTTTATCCCAGTTCCAGCTCTTATGTTTAACTGGAAAGCCTTTAGTATTTAACAACAACCAAAACAATATGTAATGTGCATTACTATTCTGGGCTTAAATAGTTTGAGGTCACATGGGGATGATAAGAAGAGAACTCAAACACACTTTAGGCAGCTTTTTCCAGAGTTAATGCAACCTAATTCAAAAGTGCCTCCTAAAAGTTCTCCACTGCCCTGCCCTGTAATCATCTACAGTAAAACCCCCACAGTGTTTCTTTCGTGCACAGAGTAAATCATGTGCTCTTTTATTGACTGCTTTGTATTTCACTCAGCTGCATGTTTGACTAGACTGATCACTCTTTTGTTATTCACCACTCTTCTCCTGTTTGACTACTTTGATTTGGGCTGTGCCTAAACAAATTGTAACCACACACTCATTGCAAAACTACAAAGCTTACAAAGCTGGCACAGGTTGACTACTTCAGGGTCATCATGAGTTGTAAGCATATATATCTTGACTGTGCAGTCAGAAGGGTCCAATATGAACGCTTTATTTGCCTTTTGGGTGATTTGATAAAGAGACAAAGATTTCATTATTGAGAGATGATGATGATGGTATTTCTGAAGATTTCCATTTTTGTCAGCGGTAAAAGTAGTTTACCGCTGACAAAAGATACTGCATAGCCAAAGTACACTGGAAAATCTATTGTAAAGTTATCTAAGTATGATCATTAATATAAACAGTATTAAAAAATAAAGCACCAATTCATAAAAGGTGCACATAGCCCTTCACGATTTCTGCACTACTTATACTACTAATGCTTATGCTATGCCAAGCTTTTTAATATAAAGTCCTATTTATTTATTTATTTATTACTGTTACAGCTTTTTCATTTTATTTTTTTTATCATGGATAATTAATAGTTCCAGTAATAATTGGTTTGTAAAAGAAAAACATATTTTTTTCTGCCACTTCAATAATGAGACTTATATTTGCATTATTTTATCTTACTGGTTGGTTTAATTTGATTAAAAAACAAACAAACAAACATTTTATTATTATTCATATTGAAGTTATTCCATAAAGGCCGTGAAGCAGACGAGCAGAAGTCGAGAGTGGCGTGGAAATAAACCGACAGAGTAGCCTACTTAGACTACACCACTGATTTCCTTTACTGTTAAACAGCACTGAGGGAAACAGGGGGTTAAGTTTTCCTCTCTTCCGTTTATCCCTCATAATGGGATGTGCCACCGAGTCGCTGTGCTGGTCTGAGCCACAGCAGGTCAACATATTCAGCGCAAGAGGCGGCGCATCATGGGCCGAGCCTGTTCGCAGTGAAATGAGTCGAGGACTGCGCGCTGCGGAGTGCGTTTCATTTCACTCTGCTCCGGCTGACCGCCTCGCACACTGATATGGCGACACGTGGGTTTCTGTGGGCGCGAGGACCCACCGGCCACAGTCTGGATTAACTGGTGGTCTCGCGCGGGACTTGGCGATGCGTTCGTTAAAGGAAACAAATTCCGCAGATATCCGGAAAACGCATCCATGCGCCACGGCCGCTCCGCATCCCGATGTGCTCGTGACGATACAAAGCCTGGCTTCAAGGAGCTTTCATGGCACGTCGGCGTGGGTGCGTTCACGCGGTTGTTTTGCTCTTCTTTGCGCGTGAGGCTTCGGAGCGCAGCTGTGCAATGAGACTATCGGGAATTATCAAGTAGACTTAATTGATACATAATCCGACAATATGGCTGATCAGAGCAACATCCAATCCGCCGCATCCAAGAGTATCCGGCCCTTTAAATCCAGCGAGGAATACCTGTATGCCATGAAGGAGGATCTGGCTGAATGGCTTAACACCCTGTATGATCTGGATATCACTGCGGACACCTTTATGGAAGGGCTGGCGACGGGCTGTGTCCTCTGTCGGCACGCCAACAACGTGAACCGCGCCGCGCACGAGTTTCAGCTGGAGTATCCCGAAGCTGCACAGGCAATGAAGCTGCCATCTAAAGATGTCGGCTTCCAGTTTCGCAATGTTGTCCCCGGCTCGTTTGTAGCGCGGGACAACGTGTCCAACTTCATCACCTGGTGCAGACAGGAGCTCTGGATCAAAGACGTCCTCATGTTCGAGACCAACGACTTGGTGGAGAAATGCAACGAGAAGAATTTCGTTCTGTGTCTCCTTGAGGTGGCGCGACGTGGGTCCAAGTTCGGTATGCTGGCCCCCATGCTGATCCAGCTGGAGGAAGAGATCGAAGAGGAGATCCGGGACCAGGAGAGCCTGCGGATCGATGAAGGGGAGCCAGCTAAGCAGAGCTCGCCCAGCAGGTGTTTCAGCCGGAAGGAAAGCAGTAAGAGTGTGGAGGATGAAGAGGAGCCAGATCCAGAGCCCTTCATCTGGCAGCAGAAGAGAGTTTTATGTGACATGCGAAATCTGGATGAACTGGTGAGTTTAACAAATGAAAACCCAAAATGTGTCATAACTGCTTTATGAGGAAGGTTAAGTGCAGCCTAATGATCCCTCTGCTCAATTCCCACGCTGTTCAGTCTTAAGTGTGGAAGTGGATTTGCAGGAAAGCTTTATTCCTATTACCGGTATAAATGTATAATAGAGGTTTTCCATCACGTGGCCTCGGTCTACAGCAAATATCAACCGGTCTGTTTTGACTGGTGCTAAAACAGCGTCTAACAGCTCACAGAAGACCCATTTTCTCCCACAGTAAAACACAAAAATGTGCCAAAAGTGAAATACTTGCTCTGAAAGTACCATGTCAGTGATATAAAGAACACAGGAGCCTGATAGATCACCTGTGGGGGGGTGCGTGCAAACATCTGGGTTTGTTTTAAGACGTGCTGTTAAATTCCTTCAATTCTGGAGGGCCTGTGTGCCTTGCCCTCTCCTACAGGAAAGCGTTGAAAAGTCACAGGTCAAATCGGCTGCATTCTTCTGGAAATACCGGTCCTGCATCTCAAGAAATTCCCTGAGACTTAGTATTACTTCTTTCTTTCATTTAGCTTGACATCAACACAATATCACAAGCTTCCTGATTATGTGGCATTTCTGTATCTGCTCAATCAAGATGCCGGGAATGTCCCTCTGGGCAGTTTTGCTTCTGAAACACTCTCTCTTCTCTGCAGTCAAACCATTAACTCTTGTCATTCATTGTGCTGAACTGGTTGACCTTTGACAGAGCATGCTGCACATGAACATGTGATGGAGGCAAAGATCTTACCAGCGCAAAGCTAATGAGCACAGCCCAGCACAACGCACGCTTGTTAGGTTGTGAGTAGGGGGTAGATGTAATATTGTCATGTTGATGTCTGTCTTTGACACCAAAAATGTGAGGGACACCAGAGAGGGAGGAGGGGAGACAGTCAGCAGCCACACTCATGCAGAGCCATTTTTAGTGTGTGACCTCCAAAGAACAAGAGAGCACATGGAGGAAGATGTGCGCTGTCCTTATCCCTCGCTCATATGACTGAGGGTTATACAAGCGAGCTACATTTTTGGGAGAGAATCATCACAGGAAAGTTACAGATGCTCATCCCCATTTTTCCGTTTTGCCGTGTTTTACACTGACAGCATCCCTCGGCTGTGATCGAGACACAGATTTGACTGTTTTTGACTGGTTTAGGGATGGAATTATCTGTTATCATCTGTGTGATGAATAAACTCTCCATCCTCTTAAAAAAATTGATCAGGGCACTTAGACCACAGGCTGCAACATTAAAATAGTACACTATCATCAAGCATGTTGTATATTGTCTGCTGAGTTGTATTTAGTAACACATCCTGTCTAATTACATCAGCTGTTGGTGGCAGACTATGTGTAATATATATTTCCACTGAATACCTCTTTATTTCCTGCACTCTGACACAGGGTGTTTACCAGGAAATAAAACCCACATTATCATCTACATAGTTTGATCAATATCTGCTACCCAGTTCTAGCTGCAAGGCTCAAGACCTCTTCTCCCTCTATAAGCACAGTCACAAGTTTATCCACCAGGATACTTTTGTATTTACAAGAGATGAATCTAAATTCACATTGACTTAATTTTGTTTCTACATTACAAATAAATAAATACATAATTTATCAACCTCTCCACAAACCGCTTTCCTATGCATACCCAGTAGCATTATTGATAAAATATCATCAATTAATTATCAGCCTCTTATGTCATGAAAGATCCTGGTAATGTGAGCGTTCAGTGTCCATTTAGCTTCTATGTATTCTTATAGAAAATATTATTAATGTGAGGTAGTGGAAGGAGCTAATACCCACGCACAATCACTGATTAAAGTCAGGATATCATCTTTTCATGTTTACCCGTAATACTTTCTTTTTTTTTTTTTTTTTTTTTTTTTTTTTAAATGACATCAGAAACAGCAGTATGCGACATTACGTGATGGCAGAGCTTCAGTTCATCCTTTGTCATTTTTTTTTTTTTTTAATAAATAGGACAGGGGGAATGAATGAGAGAAAGAGGGGGAGAGAAAGAAAGAAAACCAAAGGGGAGAAGAGACGGTGAGAAGGGGGGGGAAGAGAGAGAAGAAAAAAAAAGAACTCCTGGGTCACCTGTATGGAGAAAAAAAAACAAACAAACAAAAAAAACAAACAGAGGAGACAGCAAACAACAAAGAGTAACATAATAATAGAGAAAACAAAGCACCATCACAATAAACTAGCTAGTCATAGATATCAATATTTACTAAATAATAAACGATATTGTGCAGCACGCAAGATAGACAGCGCACAGTGTGCTTTGAGGCAGCAGCCAAGAAAGCTGTAGTCCGCGTCTGTGAATACCCATGTGTGCATACCTGTGTGGATCAGCATGCTTGCATTCCAAAGGTTTCTCCATGTAATGATCTGCTAGGGAGTGTGGGGGGGCCACAGCCCCGTCCTCCAGGGTGTGAAGCGGGTATGGAGGAGATCAAAACTCCAGACATCCAGAGGCCCCCAGAACACAAGAGACCATGGAAGACCAACAGAGGGGCAGCCGCGCCACTGTCCCAGTAAGAGCTGAGGAGAGTCCCAGATGAGGGCTCGCCCAGCAGCCGCGGAGCAGAAGTCAGGGGGAGTTGCAGTGACGCGCCCGTGAGCTCCGCCGGCCCCCAGCTGTGCCTGAGTGACCGAGCCCCAGGCCGAGAGGCCGGGGGCACCCCACCTCCAAAGGGGCCCGAGCGAGCCCCAGGCCCCAGGCCCCGACAAGCGGCCGCCAAGGAGTGAGCCGGTGTGTACCCGTAATACTTTCAATTAAAAGCAGGAAATTGGAGCTGCGCTTTATATCTATGAAGAAATGTTTATTGTAAGGCAGCTTCACATGAGACTGGGATACAGGATATTTATTTATTGTTCAATTATGAAAGAATAGATCACACTTTCATATAAAGTCTCTGAGCTAAGAAACAGAGAAATACCCTGCCACAGTACCACACAGTGTTGGTGTGGATGACTCTCTGTGTCTGTGATGGAGCACGTCTCTCGCCCAGTATCAGTTGGGATAGGCTCAAATTATACGGTCCTGTGGGATAAGCAGTTAAGAAAAAGTATGCATGTATGGATGTTCTTCAACACATTGTTTAGTGGTTAGTCAATCAACTTAATCCTATTACTGAGACAAAGCAAGTGTGGTGGTAATAGGATTACATGTCGTTATTCTAATTAGTTAAAGTATACAGACAGGCCACGATAACTCAAACTACAGCTCCCTCTGTGGCTCTTCAGCAATCACAGAAGTGTCACAGAAGTTGTAATTTGTCCCTGACTACTTGGCTTATGCAAGAATAAAGTGACTCAGTAAACAAATGACTCGCAGTGCAGACAGTTGATGTGTCACATCAACTACATGCTCTATACAATAGGCATAAGCTGTTGACATTCCTGGTTTCAACACACCCTCTCCAACAGAGTCTGCCACTAATCTGTCAATGTTAAGGTTCCGGCTGATGCTCCAGTGCTCCACTTTGATGTTGGGGAAGTAACTGACTAAGACTTCTGAGTGCAATAAATGTTCCTCCTCTCAGTCCCAAAGATGTTCAGACAGCAGCTGGCTCACACAGATGAGCTGAATATACCCACACGTACTGTTTATCCTTTGCATTAGGGGCTTTTCTGTCCTATCATCATCATACAGGGATTATGAAAAAGACATTGATTGGCTGAGGCAAAAAAAACCCCCAAAACACACATTGTACCCTCACAGATATCATTTAGTCTCTTTTCCAGGTCTCTGTGCTTTTTTCTTATTTATTTTATTTAATGTTTTTTTTTAACCAGGTAGTCTCTTGAGATTAACATTTCCTTTTTCAGGAGAGACCTGGTCAAGTAGGCACACCATCACAGCGTTACAACTTAAACATCGAAAATTACATAAAAGAAGATAAAACAAGTCAGAGTCAAAACAATACAAATTCAAGGTCCAGGTTCTGAGTAGCAGTTACACACTTCAGCTACAGAAGTCTTTATGAGAGCTCTGAATTCTTCCAGGGAGACGAAAGCATTCGGCTTTAATGCGCTCTGACCAAGATGCAAAATAGCCAAGTAGAGCACCGCAAATCATAGCAGCTGTTTGAAGATGTTGAGGGTTTACACAGATATAAAAGGAAGCTGTACATAAAAATATAACAGTGAAGTTGTCTCTTTAAAACTAGCGAAGGCCAAGAAACCAGATTATAAAGTACACAGCGACAACAAATTTGATATGACACTTAAAAAAAGCTGCGAGTCTAGACAATGAAACGTAAGCAGCGTGCAGATGCCACCATAATCAACGACATTTAAGAATGTCACCTGTAGAAGTTTTTTTTTGCCAACTGATAAATTAAAATTGTCCAGATTTCAATAATAAAAACCCAATCTAACCTTCTACTTTTCACAAAGTGCCCAATATGCACTTTAAAGGAAAGTCTGTCATCCAACCAAATGCCTAAATATTTATAGGATGACAGTCTTTCAGTAAAATCTCCTCCTAGGTGTTTTTCATACGCGAGTATTTGCATGTCTGAATAGTAAAATATGCTTGTTGTAGCTATACAAACTGCAATCTGTTGATTCCAAATCATTACAAATTATGGATGCTAACATGCATTGTTTACGCTACCTAAGCAGTTGCACATTGATTGAGCTTAGAAACAAAAGATTTTTTCCATTCACTCCACATCTTTGCTTCTTTTTGCTTACTCATATAAACTGGTTCATTTCTTTTCACACCCCGGGCTTCAACATTCAGTCTTCGTTCAGTTTTTACACTGAGCCCTCGCAACCCATCCCCCCACATCTGTCCCTACTGGAGATGATGAAGCAAAGAGTGGATCCGTATGTCTCATTGGGTGCATGGAAGGAGAAAATGAATAGCTACTGTTGGCAGTGAGGTAATCAAAGGCTGACATCTTGATCTTTGGATGGAAACATCAGCAGGGCAAAGGGGGAGGGTGATAAAGACATAACGTGTGTGTTATGACTACATGCATGGACACTGCTCCGTTAACCTTATGGTCTCATTCGTGCATTCGCGGTATACAAGGGGGGGGGGGGGGGCATGATAGAAAATGTGCCTAGAGTGACTTCACTGTACACTCCGTTAAACCTGACTAGAATGGATGTGGCTCTGGGAGGGAGAGCTACAGTAGAGAGGGTGAAATGGAAAAGTAGGTCATGCTTTGCATCGGGTCACACTCAGATGCTTTGCCGAGAGAGCGAAACACCCTTCACTCTTTCTCCTTTCTTTGCTGAGTGGACTTTGCTTTTAAAGGGGTGCGCTGTTATCAGAGGTTATTTGGCACAGTAATACTTGTCGCCATCTCGTTTCTCATCGCTATTTTCCAGACAGCCCGGTGCACATGGAACAGCTGAGTCCTCAGTTTTGCATAATGCCCACTTTATGTCTTTATTGTTGTACTTGATGCTATCAGCTGATCGTTTGCATGTTTATCGCTTAACTGGGTGTCCGTCTGATCTGCCTCTTTCTGTCTGTATGAACAGTGATTCGCTGGTTATTTTCTGCACCCGCCTGCAGCCTCTACAAGCTGGTCTCAGGTGGGGATTAAACATAAATTCCTCTAACCTTGCCTGCCACAAGGAGAGCGCTGAGTGTTGTTGATCCTCATCGAGACAAACCAGCAAATCAGCCCAACCTTGGCCGGATAATTCATTTTCATGCACTGAATGATGATATTGCTCTTTGACTGGAGCAGCTGAATAATGGTGTTATTGCTCTTAGATCACATGATGCCCATCAGACTCTTATATTGCTTCAGCCTAAGTGGGTGCTTGTCATGTGGCCAAAAAAAAGGCATTGATTTACAGAGCACGATTTCCTTAAAGCAGTAAATGATAGCTATCCTGTAGCAGGTATGATTACACTTTCACCTCTGGGCAAACATACAGTACAGTATAAAACAGCAAAAAACATCTACTGAGATCTTAGGAGCTCACCAATTAAAACATTATATGTTAAGCACATATTTCCAGTTCTGTTTCATAAAGATTAACAAACAAATCCACCATGTTTATGAGGTGGAAATGCTTTTAACCAGGGCACTAAGCTAAGCCAACTAGCTGCTGCCTATAGTTTTGCATGCTTACTTTCCCACTTTGTTCCAGAGTTGTTGTTTTAATGCTGCTTTTGACAGAATACAGTACTGTATGAAACTTTAATGTTGTGCTACCAGGAAGCCAAACTTCTAACACTGACCTATAAATAGTTAAAGCATAAAAACTTAAATGATGAACCAGTGTTGTGTCTACACATAACAGACAACTTAGCAAAGAACTAAGAACTTTGAAATGGTATCTTTAGACACGTTGATACTGGCACGCTAAAGTACCGTATGCCAATCTGATTTAAGTCCGGACTTTGACTACGATGCACCACCACACTGCCACGACCGTGTTTGACTGTTAGTATGAAGTTCTTTTTAAACAGATGTTTTAAACCAAATTTAAGGAAACACAAACCTTCTAAAAAAACCTTTGGTCTTGTCAGTCTACAGAATATTTTTTGTGGGGATTACTTTTTCACACAGGGCCTGACAGGTTATGATAACCTTTTCCCCTCAATAAATGAAATTGTTCTAAAAATATCATTTATCTTTGTCTAATTGTAAAATGAAACACAGAAATCTGACAAATACGCAAGGAAATAAGAAATCGTGGCACTGCAGGTCAGAGATAAAAAACACTCCTAATTGTAGGCGAGCTTATCAGCAATCAGACCTCAGTGGTGCCGCACTTCCAGTCCCATCCCCTAAGTTCCTCCCCGGATGCAAGTGTCCACTCTGCGGTACCGCCCTGCGTCATTATCAGTTATTTTCCACAAGGAAGATAAGTGATATACAACTCAAGACTGAGAAATAAATAAACAAACACATCAGTAAACGAGTAAGTTAAAAACATAGTAAATACTAGACAATAAACAAAGAAATTAGTAGAAGAGCAAGACTGTTTTTGTGAGCCTGAGATGGAACGAAAATTACATGTAGATTTATGATATTTTCCAACATAATAGTGCTTCTAATGGTAACAGATGTAACGGAGGAGCAGTAGAAAATACAAATGTTTCTGAGTGGGTTTAAAGGTTTTGCTAGAATGTGTTGCATTTATTTACCCTCACGGCAAAACGGTATTAAAGCCTGTGTGTGTATATGCACTTTCCCTCAACAGCACAGCAGACTGCTGCCTTCAGAATGATTGTAAATGTGTTTATTCCTTTTCTCCTCCCCATGTAAGGGCATTAGGTGACCTATCTGACCCCAGGGCACTCATCCAACTGTTTTTCCATTTCTTCTCTCTGCTGGTTAGGCTAGGCTCTTACTCCAGGAGACTAACTGTGTCTGAACACTCTTTTAGTTCATTCCCCTGGGCTACAGGTCCAACATAATTAGAAAACATAATTATCATTCATTTAGCCATTCATCACCTCCCTCCACCCCCGTGTTGTTTAACGAGATCGTTTGTGCGAAAGCTGTTCCCAGTTTATGAGAAAGCGTGGTTGTCCACGGACAAGTCATTTATACAGGCTGTCGGGGCAGCGGTTTAATAGGTGGATAAGGTTTGAAGCGCTTGCTTATGGGTGGTGAAGCAATAACCCTTCAAGTTCCAAAAAATCTCCCTTACACAGCAGGAGCCTCTTGTGGCCTAGTTTTCTTGTCTCTTATCTGACGGCATGCTTGTTTCATCCCGGGAAGCTTCCAGGCTTCGGGGCATGCAGATAAGCTAAGAGAAGAGTCTTGTTCTGTCATTTGGAAACATCACCTCGGAGCCACATGCTCTTTTATTAACGCTTTTGTATCACCGAGGGCTCAAAAGTCGAAATCTAGAAACGCCCTGTAGAAAGAAATTCCTGGGAAGTGAGTTGTAATGTTCACTTTTTATTGTTGGAATTTAGCAATGAGTATCCGTCCCTTTATACTCATAAAAGGGGCCATTTACAGGAGCCAGCACACCTATGTTTGGTGAAATGTGTGGCCATACGTGGGTGTTGACTCATGAAGGGAGCAGACCATTATTCAAATGGATCTGAGAGTACATCTGGTGTTTGTGTGTTTGCATAACAACCACTGGCTTCAAACCATACAGCAACAAATAGTAGAAAAAAACTGGAAACCCTGGACATTCCTTTGTGATGATGACATTTTGTTCAGATGCAAAGTCAAGTCTCAGCGTTGCACACTTGTCTTTATTTGAAATCAGCACAGAATATGCACAGAAAACAAAACCGAGACATCTTTAACTCCTCCGCTCCCATTTCCTCTGTTCATCCTTTTCTATGAGTTGGCCTTGCAGTGTTTGCAGGTCAGGAAGGAAAGGACCGAGGACACTGTTGACTCATACTGCGCAGATAGGACAAGATCTGTGCTGTGGGATTGTTAAAAAGAACACGTGATCTTAATGTTAAATTCCTCAGAGAAACAAATACAGCTTTTCAGTTCAAAGGAAGCATCACAAAACCTTCTTGAAAATATTCTTTTTTGTCTTCTTGCAAAACCATCTCTGCATTCCTATCTTAAGATAGATGCAGGAGATTTCCAGTATTGGGGCATGCTGTGAATTGTTCCCTCATCTTCCTTTTTTTTCTCTCTCTTCCTTCTCAAACATCTGCAGCTCTCGCTGGAAGCGTCTCTCGTGAGACCAGCAGGCATCCATAATTTCTCCCCCAATTCTTCCCCAGTGTTCCAGCTCCACTTCCGCATGTTTCCCGCGTGACCCCATCTCTCGCCTCCCTTTTCATCTCACCCCCACCCCCCACCATATGCAGTGCATGCCTGTGTCCGTGCGTGTTTTAGTTTCAGTTTATCTGTCATTGTTGACACAGCGAAGACATGGGAAGTGCAAGTATTTCACAGCAAAGAATCCACTGACTAAATACTTTAAATGCAAGGGCTGCTCTTTGAATGGGTTACTATTAAAAAACACTTCAAATGTACATCCTGCTCAGTGCTCAATGTGACACGTTAAGAGGAAAACCTAATCTGAACAGGACCAAGGGAGAGAGACTTTACTATGGCTGCGGTGGAAAAAAAAAGAAGGGAAACTGTATGGTCAGAAAGGGAAGGGTAATGCTATGTGTGCGTCTGTTGCCATAGCAGTCTTTCCATTAACACACAGACTAGGGTTTTTCCAGATAGGCCTAGTCCACCTACTGACAGAATGAAAGAGTGGGTGACTGGGCGGACAAAAAGAGAAGCAGCAAGCAGCTGTAGAAATGTAAGCAAAACCAAAAAAAAAAGAAGATAAATATAGGTCTGGTCAGGCAGTGCACGGGCTAAAAATAGAGGCTGATCTACAACAAAGCAGACGAGAGAAGTAAGAAGAAGTAAAGGAGCCTCGATACAAACAGGTGAGAGGCAGAACAGAGGTGCAGGTGAGATGTGAGGCTTAGCTCTGAGGCCTCCCTCTTTAATTAGCACGGGATAGAAGAAGGGTGCTATTTCAAGAAAATAACAAGGTGACACCTTAATCCTCTGAATACACCATACCGGTTATGCGGTAGGTAGAGCGAGCACACACACACATACACAAACAAGCAATATCCCTTGAGCCCTGCGGATAGCATGAAAGGTGCAGTAAACAGCTAAAGCGGAGAAGCTACAATCAGGTATTTGATCAGATTAATATCTACATGCACCCCTCCCCTTGTTTTTACACCTATGAAGCAGTTATTCATCCTTCATCCTGCTTCTGTGCTCTCCTCGGTCCACTTTGCAGCTTTACTTTCTCTCCCTGCTGCGCGACAAGTGCGCACACGCCTTTGTCTGACGGAGACGCCAAGAAAAACATCAAAGTTGTCCAATCCAGCAAGAGCGGCAGGCCTGCGCAACAAAGCGAGCGATCTCACTCCACCCTGCAGTTGTGTCTGACTCTGCTTGCCTAATAAGCACCCGTAACCACAGCAAGGGCACCGGCTCTGACTCTCTCGATTCAAACCCCATCTGGCAGCACCGGCCTGCTGACATCATCGCCACTAGTCTGGTTTCCGTGCTCTTTTCTTCCCTCTAGTTGATGATGTCACAGAGACAAACACGGTCATGTAAAAAGCCAAGAGAGCCAGAAAGGGAGAGTATTAATTTGCACATCCAGTGTGTATTTTGTGTTTTTCTTGGTTTTTTTGTGACATTTAGCGGTGAACTTAATGACCAAATGTTCTGAAAAGACGAGGTGAGAAAAGGCTTTTATTGTGGTGAGACAGCGGGGCGCGGTGCTTGATCACCCAGTGGGGGGGTTGGAGAGAATATTTTGGCAGGAAGATGACACACACACACTCCAACACACTCGTCTACTTAGGAAGACTGCTCATTTCTCATAACGTAAAACAGAGGCTTTGTGCTTTTGACACATAACACTCACATTCAGCAGCGCGTTGGTCATTGTTGCAAGTTTGTGACTAATCATGATGTCATGTTGGTAAAAACAGGAAAGGATCATTATCAGCTTCCTCTTAGGTATCCAACATCATGTGTGGCTCATCTGAATGTTAAAAATGCTTTGTTTTTGCTGCTGTAGCTCACCTGGCCTGGGTTTGATCGTGCCCCCGCAGTCGCTCCCTGGTGTCCTGTTGAATAAATGTTAAAGTGCCCAAAGAATAAATAATCCAAAATCTAAAAAAATCCTTTGTTTTTGTCCTTTACAGGTTCGGGAGATTTTGGGGCAGTGTTCCTGTCCAGCTCAGTTTCCTATGATCAAGGTGTCAGAGGGGAAGTACAAAGTGGGGGACTCCAGCGCACTGATCTTTATCAGAGTAAGTCATCGCCAAGATAAACCCTAGCATCATCAGATATTTGTCACTGTGATACACATCTTTGTATGCTTTCATTTTACTTATTGTTGTGTAAGAATACCCACATTACTAGTTTTGTCATGAGAATGTAAAAAATGTTGAGAGAGCTCTTTTGAAAGTCAAAAACATCACAAGTACTCAAACCTAATGACTTACTACTCCTTTTACCTTTATGTTAATTTAATGTTTGTTAGACAGTTGTTCATTTGAATGCCATTTTATTAAAAACACACTTAGGCAAACAAAAACTACTGTGATCAACCAAGTTTTACATAATTGTGCACAGATCCTGTCCTACAAAGGATTGCCCTCAACATTTCTGCTCTTCCCAGGAGCTTATCTCAGAATTCTGGGGTCTGTACATAAGCAGCCTCTGTGGGCCCCCTTCCTGTCCCCATCCATCCTTTCCTATCTCTTTGTTTTGCCTTTTTTAAACACATAAATAAGCCGACGACTGTCCACAACAGTTTGGGTAGCCATTGATCCTTTAGTATATAACATTTAATAAAAAAACGCTCGCCACCTGTCGTTTCTTAGCATGCTGTATTCATCTTCTTGCTCACTGATGCATAGATATAAGAATGGAGTTTATAGGACTGATATTAACTACTTAACCTGCTTACAGCACAGTCCTGTTTTGAACCTTAGAGATCAGACCAGATCACCACATCACACCAGAAAAACTGTAAATAGTATAATTACCTTAATAATCCTTAATTATTATTAAGGATTAATACCTTAATTATTATTATTAAAAATAATGATGAAAATTTCAATGAGCATCCAAACTTTATTTGTGCTCACATTCAGCAGCCAACTATAACACTATAATTACAGTAGCTTAGCTAAGTAGGCCTAACAGAAGTATGTAAGAATCCATTAGATTAAATTAGGTTTATGATATGTGCAGTGACATGACATATAATAGCTGGAGATGCCATATATTGCAGTCTAATGGTCATTTGGACATGTAGGCCACTGGCTGATTTAGTAATGTTTGAAAACATTCAGAAAGGTGTACACAGGTATGTTGGTGTTTAGCAAAAGCTAAGTAAATGCCTCCATCGGCATACGAGTGAATCTGATTTAATATCTGTCTCCTAATATTTCTGGAACCATCACTTTGTTGTCACGTTGTCAGATGTGAAAACTTCAGAAATCAGTTTCAGAAATCAGATGACTGATTTAAGTTTTATTACCAAATTACTAAAAATAAATAAATAAAAATAAAGCATGAGCAGTTATGCACCTGGATTAGGACGATTTCTTTTAAGGTTTTCAGAGCCAGGTATGTGGCATGTGTAGTTCGACAAAAACCTGCATTGAAATTTCAGCATTTTGTTATAGAAATGGTCTGATTCAGGTTTGTGGTGTAAAGAATGAAAAACTCCGTGAAGGGAATAATATGCAGCAGTTAAATGGGTTAAGGGTTGGAGTTTCTCCTGGGATGTTTGGATTTCTCTGTGAAACGAAATGTCAGCGCCTACATGTCTGTGCCCCTGCTAGTGGGAGGAGCTTATAACATAGGGGTAAGCTGCAGGGAAGAATAGTATATATTCATATTTGTTTCAGCTGACAACGACCACATACTATAGAGATGTGGGACAAATTAAAAGAAAAACCTGAACCCTGGACCTCTAACATTCGGAGAGCTCTGTTCTGCTGGGGAGGGCAAGACAGCAACGTCATCAAAAGACATAACGAGGGCGCAAACTTTTGGAAGAATGGCGCTGCTCCTGTTTCTCCTGTGCTATAGATTTGGAGAAATAATGCAAGTGATGCATTGAAGCTGTTCATGTAGCATGCATGTGATGGTCCAACATCTTACTAAGTCACCTGTTGGCTTTTCCTTTATTTTGTCA
Organism: Rhamphochromis sp. 'chilingali'; assembly: GCF_963969265.1. Taxonomy (NCBI): domain Eukaryota; kingdom Metazoa; phylum Chordata; class Actinopteri; order Cichliformes; family Cichlidae; genus Rhamphochromis; species Rhamphochromis sp. 'chilingali'. The sequence continues at coordinate 20,949,593 of NC_137937.1, forward strand.
CATGTGCGTGTATATTTGGCACATAGCACAGCGGGCATACAGCAATTACATGGAGCCATATGGTAGCACCATATGGGATCATTTGTTGGTTCATGAAGAGCAAGATAATATCCCAGCAGAAATCCCTCAGCTGTTTGGCTGAATTAAACTGGAACAGTACTATGATTTCTCTCTCTCTCTCTCTCTCTTGAGTGTTTATGAACTGCCTTCATCTGGCCCACTCCCAGGATTGTACTTTTTCCATCCAGACACAAATAGAGGTTTAGGTCACTTCCTGAGTTTTCCTTATCTTGGCTGTAGCCTGTTTCTCTTGGACTGTTGGTCTCGTTTTCAGTTCAAAAGCTGCCACTAAACCCACACCAGGCCTCAGAGGACAGTGCAGGAAGGTCGTCTGATACCAAAGATTGATTTGGTGTCACTTACCTAACATGTACCACAGCCTGATAATGGACTCTTTGAACGGCTTTCCGGGTTTGCTGTAGGCGTGCCTGACTGCTCTAATGCCAGTATTTATTTTTTTTCACTTTTAGAACCACCACTTGGCCCACACTAGGAGATGTAATGTAAAATATATGATTACATTTTTGGTAAAATTATCTTTGTTTAAGAAATTGAGAATTTTTTTTATACATATTGAGTTATAGATAAAAAAAAAAACATCTTTCAAATGTGTTGTGTGTAATGTGTCCTTAATTTAGAGACTGTGAGGTTTGTAGTTGCTTTCCCACATACAGGTTAGGCCAGTCCTACACCAAAAGGAAAAATCAATGCAGATCCGGGACTACAAAACTGAGCTGTTGTGTTTAAAAATGGGTTGACTCGTCAGTGTTTTACAAGGCTCTTCTCAGTGTTGTAATTGTGCTCTGTGGGCATTCTCCTTGGCCTAGAAAAAAAGCCAACACCGTCAACTTATATAATGAAATGTGACACATGTTTGAAAAACAAATTGTGTGATGTACGTTAGTCATTGTGACAGCCAGGAGTAACGCACCGATCGCACACTCAGAAACACCCACATACAGCTACACCTCACTCATCCGGTTTACACATTCAACATTCAACAACATCCATAAAACGGCTCCAGCTCTCAGTTTGACAGGACAGTTACGGAGAAGACAAACGGAGGGCAGTTTTATGGAAGACAAGACGGCACCAGTCCATTCCTGGAACAAGGGGGAATGAGGCGTGGTTGTACCATGGGGGTGTTTCTGGGTTTATTTACATGTCTGCAGCAATCAGAGCTCCCTGGCTGCTACAACAAGCAAGCTTCCATTTCCAGATATGTGGACTCAGCATCAATAATCAATTTTCCAGCATTTTTGTTTGAAGATTTAAATTTTTATATAGCATTTTTCAAAAACACCTTACCCAAGTTGTAGTAAAGGCTGGTCATTTCCAACCTTTTTCAATCCCTGCAGCTCTGGTAGATATGAAGGATAAATGGGTTCTTTAGTCTTCATGTGAAGACACAAAAAACACTTTGTGATTACATTCAGCTAACCATAACCATCAGTTGTGGGTAGGACACTCTCCTTTCTACCATTTCTGCATAGCTGTTGGCCTAGTATTGAAACCATTCATCCACGTGTCACTGGGAAAAGGACCCAAGTCCAGGACATGGAAGCAAAAAGCATTTATTCACTGACAAAGAATCTGAAAATCTGTGAGGTCCAAAAAGGTAATCCAAAACAGGTGCACCAGAAGGAAAGCTATGGAGAAGTCATGGAGTACATACAAATGCAGTGTTACAGATTAATCAGCCACGGTTTTACCCTCTGCTTCTGAATCTCCAACATTAACATTTTGTCATTAGTTGCGTGGGTCAGTATACACATATATGCAATTAATTAGTGGTTATAAAGGAGGAAACTGCCATTAGAGGCTATTACTAATACACTGTCAGATTATAAATGTGAGTTTAATGGCATTTTAACACAGGAATCTATAGACATTATTTGACTGGTGATAAGACACGGATGCAAAACAAGCAGACACAGGTGACAGTAATGAGATCGAGGCAAAAACATGAAGTGAGAGCTGAACGAGACAAATGAGAAAACTAACATTCAGATTAAAAAAGGAAATAACCAAAAGATAGAAGTAACAATGAAATACGATGAGTAGCACTAAACGTGATGGCAGACACATGCAAAAGGCTCGGGAAGAAACAAGTAAAAACTAAAGAATGGCAGTTTTATTTATATTGTGCATTTCATTACAAGCAAATTAAATATGCTTAACACAAAAGAACCCAAGTGTAGGCCTGTGTAGTTAACAAGATTTTTAGTCTGTTTTTAACTGTATACACAGATGTAACTGATCTCAGGTCAGCAGTCAGCTTGTTCCGAAAACCATAACCTCGGTAAACAGAAGCACCGTCGCTACACTTACGTTTAATTCTAGGAAGAGTTAAAAGATCTGCCCCTGATCACCTGAGAGGTCTGACTGACTAATGAATGACAGGGAGCGTGACATGAGCACTTTCAGTAACTGCTGACGTTTATTATGTCTGAGTACGGTTTATCCTTTATGTTATTTAAAAATAATTCAAATATTTATCTGTGCTTTTATCTAATAATATCATCGGTGCACTTTTTTGATTTCTGCCTTCTGCTCATCCGTTAGTTAAGTCGCTTTTTTTTAAAAAATGTTATCAGATTGCTAAAATTGTAATTTTCAAATGTAATTTGAGGGTTTTTTCAGATTAGTTGAGCTGTAATAGCACCCGATGTCTACTGCATGAGTATTCCCTGGAGTATCCCTGGGTTAAGTCATTGATGTAGTCTAACCTTTTTATTCAACTCTTTCAAAAAACTTATAGTGGGATATAAAATTGAATCACCATGTTGAAGTTATTAAATTCATGCTTCTGAAAACCTTTATTGATTTTTAGCTTGTTTGAAATAATTAATAATTCATGGGATGAAAACTGAAATTTTATCCTCAAAATCAGGTATGTCAAACTTAAGGCCTGGGGGCCAGAATCAACCCGGTAAAGAGTCCAATCTGGCCCACTGGATGGCTTTGTAAAATGCAAAGCAGGACAAACTTAACTTATAGATTTCTGTAACTTTAAACATTTAGGTCTTACAATATATGGCTGAAGAGTCTTGCCAGTTTCATTTCTGTAGACTGACAGAAAGGGGAGATCAAAGTGGAGTGTAGTAAATGTAGCAAATTCGATGTGAAATGAGTTTGACATCCTTGCTCGACATGCTTTTATTAGCCACTGAGAACAGTTAAAAAAAGTCACTGTCGTCTCAAAATATTAGACCTCCCCCTCCTCAAAATAGATAAAAATACACACAGTAACCTTCCCCTTTATTGACTCCACATAATTCGAATGCAGTCCTTGAGATGGTGTGTGACGTGTTTTATAAGCAGTTTAATCAGCATAAGCATGTGTTCGCCTGTTGCAGCAGCCATTTAAAGTAACATTTAAATTTGAGAATGGGCTTTGTGTGTTCATGAGTGTGCTTTGAGCCTTTTACTTGTCAGATTGGCTGTGTGCATGCTGCTCCGCCTTCCCCCTGACGCCTATCTGGGGATGACAGAGATTACACATATGCTCAAGCAGCTACAAGTGCACCCAACACGCTTCCCTTATTCTTCTGATGGGAGGAAACGGGCAGTCGCCTTGAAAGCCAACAGACCCCTATTCAGCTGGCGAGGCTGTAAGAAGAATCTCGGGCTGAAAACAGGGAATGAAGTCCTAAAAGCGAGTGAGCAAGCCAGCCGTATGAACACGGGGGGCTCAATAAAGCATCTTTGTCCTTGAGGGAGGTTGCTCCCTAGTGGGAGGCGATACATTCACAACAGATGAAATGAAGCATGAGCTCAATTTTTTAAGTCACCAGCATGATTTAAGAAGACGCTGGTTTATCACGCCCCCGCAATGATGACAAGAAGTCTCTGTTCACTGTTGCCATAGAAACAGGGATTGGGTCTCTCTACTGGTGATACCCCTCCGTTGGTTGGGAAATCTGGCAGCTGAGCGCTCTTTTAAAGTGGAACATGGTCCCTAAACATCTATTCAGCCTCAGTTGACTCCTCAGCAGTTCTGCGGCATTCCTTTTTAAAGGGGAAATGCGTAATAACCTTACTGAATATGGAAACGAGACAAAGAGAAGTGAAATGAAAAGAACTATGTGATGCTGTAGTTTGTGCATTTGCGTAAAATGTGTAATCTCTGTAATCATGTTTCAGCATCTCACATGATAAAATGGGGATTATCCTAAACACACAGTACCTTTCTCTTGTTAGGAGACGACAGTGAAGTTGCTTTGTGCAGAGCCTGTAAATTAATACAGCACAAATAGCATTTTTAGACCCCTAGTAATTTTCTTTGTAGTCATTATACTGCAGTACAAATTGAAATTTATCGTATGAGGCTTTTAATATCTGGTGCCATCATGAGAGCTTGTGCAGTTTTCAAAGTAAAATCAGCAAGATGCTTTTATTGGGATGTTTTTTATAAAAGACAGAAAGTTTCTCATCTCAGAATAGGAGGTAATGTACAGTAAAGAAAATTATTACTTTGAGTTATTGCAGCTAAAGGTCGCTCTACAAGCTGTTGAACCATGGGAAGTAGTTAGTTTTACACAGGATTGCGTGGAGTCCCATAAAAACTTTGTTCACATGACTGTATCAGTTTAACAAACAAGAATGTATTATGCTTAAGAAAATGACACCCAGTTTTAAAAGTTGGTAAAAAAAAGGGGGATAAAAGTTTCACTGTTCAAAAAAATGTATATAAAGAAAGGAACGAGAAAGAGAAAAAGGGAGAGAATATACAGCAGAGATATTATTGTAAATTAAAAACAAGTCAAAATTTTCTTCTGCAGAATTTCCAGGAACAGTCTGTCCCTCGCTTTTTTCAACCTTCTACCTTTTTGATCTTTTTTTTGTAACTGTTAGTACTGCAGTGATGAATATGATGATATATTAAGAACATTGCGCAACCCTGCTTTTCACTGCTGGCTCGCGATGGCCTCGCAGCATCACAGAAAGCATAAACCTGTTACTGACATAAGGCCAAAGCATTGGAGAATAAGCAGTTTATGCTTCCACGTCTGATAGAGATAAGCAGATCAGCTGTTTTTACGGATTTGATGTAGTAGCGGAGCAAGGCCAATGAAATGACTTGTAGTGGATTGGCGGGGATTGTGCTGGGGAGAAGGTGGCGTCAGACTTCGTCGCACATGTCTGTGCCCTCTCTCTGACCAGGGACACGGAGATGCGATGCTGTGCAACGTGTGATTTGGTGGAAATAAACTCTGTGCCGGCTTGCACAGATTCGCCATTATGACTTTGCCCTCTGTGGCCTCAAAGACAGGGTTACAGCCTTCAAAACATGTGGCTGGCAGACTGTGTTACACAACACAAGGTAGGGGGATGCATCCACGGGGCTGTCACATCAAGCTAGCAGTGTTGCTTCGGTGAAGGCAGCTTCTGCCTGGAGGGAGTGAGACTGATCCTATGGAAGTGTGCACCTCATAGAGGGGAGGAAGGGACATATCCACCAACCCCCTCTGTGTTATGGCTCTCCTGGCCCCCTCTTCTCATTGCCCCTCTCCCTGATAACTGAAGTCTCAGCAGAGGGGGACAGCAGGGGTGAGTTATTTCCATGCAAATTCACCCTGCTACCCCCTGAAAACACGGGGAAGACAGCTGAGAGGCATGAGCGAGAAGCGGCCAGAGCACACTTCGAGCTCTTTGTTATGCTACCGTACTTTGTTTAATTGTGGGTTGGCATAGTAATGAATACCCCTCATAATGGCAGCAGCTGGGGGTGATGCTGGAGAAAGAGGAGTTGTGGGGAAAGGAGAGATGGGGACACATGCAGGGGCACATCTAGAGGTTATGTAATACTAAGGGCCAGCCAGGCAGCCTTCAGCAAGCTGCCCTGTTTGTGGAATATGTTTACTCGTGTGTGTGTTGGCGCAGTTTACTCAAAGGTTTAGCAATTTTTTAATGTATGAATATGCATGTCCATGTTTTTTCTCTATTGACGTCTCTTTTTTTTCCTATTTTTCCGCTACAGGTCCTTCGTACCCATGTGATGGTGCGTGTCGGAGGGGGCTGGGACACATTAGAGCACTATTTGGACAAGCATGACCCGTGCCGTTGTGCTGCTTTCGGTGAGGTCATTTCCTATTCTCCACTAGCCCCTTAGAAAACACATTTATTGTCATGGCTCGGGTTACATAAATCATGATACATTACAGATTATGATTCACATCTGATTTGCTGTGTTCCGACTACGGCAGACATTGTGGATCATTGAAAAACTGTATTTGTCATTCAAGCCCTGCGGATATAAAACCATGATATAAGAAATTCTAAATTTCGTCTTTGCATCTATCAGATTTTTACTGTTTGACTTATTTTTTGAATAGTTATGTCACCCATCAACAGTCAGTCTGTGTCATACCGAACCTCGAGGCTCTGACTTTTTAATAACTCGTCTGCTACATGATCCAACAACACATCTGTACAGCAACTTTGAACTTTTTTGCTACTTTAATTAGGACACGTTCATGCCTAAAACTCTGAGAGAGTATACATCCTGATCTAAAGTAAGAGGCCATGCTGAAGATAATAGAGTTATAAGCTGTTCTAAGTGTTTTACATGACAAATCATTGTCTGATTGGCTAGTTCGACTAGTGAGTCCATCTTTGTGGGCAGCAGCTGCTGTAATTTATCTGCTAATAAAGAGCTAGATGCCACAGTAGTGTATTTCTTGACCACTTGATGTCTTTTATCCTTGTACAGGCTGTCTGCCAATGTTGGTTAGAAGTCTTTCCAAACCACTTGTTGACAATCTGTCTCCACAGCCCACCGCTACCATCAGGCTAAAGCTAGTGGCCAAGGTCAGGGAGCCCAGAGCAAGTCCTCGAGCGCCCACTCCTCCCGCTCCACCAGCCCGGGTCCACACTGGCGAAATGATGGCATCGCACCCTATAAACCTTCTGACAGGCGGTCCCTGGAGCCCCACTCTGCTCAGTGTGCCTCGTCATCTTCCTCTGCACGACCAGGCCGACCTCAGAACTCTTTAGAGCTCGACTCTGGCGCAGCACGTAGTCTTCTCCCAAAGCCGCCAAGAGATCGCTCAGAGCCCCGCCACTTTAATCCTCTCAGGTGAGTGCGTGTGTGTGTCTACCCAAGTGTGCAGGCAAGTGTGTGGGTAAGTGTGATACGATGATAAGAAATGAATCTGCTATGGGTAGCCTGGGAGAAATACTCATTTTTGTGACCTGTGATTTTGTGTCTGTTGACAGGCACACACACACACAGACACACACACATGCACACACAAAGAGTGGCATACACACAACAAATACACCAGAAAGCCCCAGATTAGAGCAGAGCAGATTTCTCTAATCTCAGGTGACATTGCCCTGATAAATCTGTAACACACAGCCACCCTACAGCACCTCCTTGTGGCTGCAAGGTAGAGATTATAATGTTTAATCAGCTCTCTTAAGGACTTGTCAATTCCCTTTCATTTTACTAATTCGATTTCTAATCATCTATCATGGATTCGATACTGAGGGAACTGTTGCTTCAGCTTTTTTTTTTTTTTTTTTTTACATATAAAGGCAAACAGATGATCCGTAAAGTCAGTGTCAAATATAACCACAAACTTCTGAAGCGCCCTATCAGAGAAAGGGTGGTAATACTGAGATCTTTATCAATGGCGTTTATTATATGGATATAGAGACAATAGATAAAATAAAGTCTTCTAAGTCTTCTAAGTCTAAAATCCATGAAGCTGGAAAAATGTTCCACATACCTCTGAATATGTCAGAGTGTGTGGGTGCCTTTGTTTAACATAATTACGATCTGAATGGTGGTTTACTTTGGCTCTAAGCCAATATCCAGCTCATTTCTGTTATGAGCGATAGCTCAGACCAGACGTCAAGGCAGCAGCTCATTTCAATTAACTCTGTGTGTGTGGAGAGTCCACTTTCAAAGATAAAGACTAATCTGACAACTATCCCTCGACAACTGGTCAGCTAAGTGGAGAAGTAGGTCAACAGGTGGGCTCCATGCAGATAAATTAGTAAGCCTGAATAAATACAAATATAGTTTCTGAAGGATAACCACAAAAGTCAAGCATGACCCCCAAAAGTCTCTCTAAATCAGTAATTAAAAGTCATCACAAAGGAACACAGTGGGCTGTTGTGCTGAAATGGTCTTATAGGCTTTTTAAGTTGTAATAAATAATGTGTCTGCTTTCTTTTCATGCTGCTTTTATTTTTTAAGTGAAAATTCAAGTTATGCTCAGTAAAACATGCAAATACACTTTATTAATATTATTTAAGAAACAGACTGAGTGCTGTATAGAAAATGTAAGAATGCCTGAAATCTTCCATCAAACAAATATCAAAGCCTTTGCTAGGTCTTTAAATAACCAGCAGTATGCTGTTGATCAATACTCATGGGATCTATTTAAGTTTCTCCTTCCCGTAATGTGAACTTTGAGCTGATTAAACAGTTAAACCCGATGGTCCTGCTGGTGCGTGACAGTGGAGTGTGTTCTGGTCAGGAAAGCGCAGTGGTGTGTGTTGGGCTAGAAAAACTATGAGACCTCTAATCCTGCCCCCACTTGTTCTCATCTTTGCTGTAATCCCTCTGGCTGTCACTGCCCACTGTTCCAAGAAACACATGAGCCTGAGGTCGGACACGCTGTCTGTGTGCACCAACGGCAGGTTGGAAATACTCAAAAATCCCTGCATATTACACATTATAGGTCACATGCTGGTACAAAGGAATATGGTGACTCCGAAAATCTGGGGGTGTCTTGGGGGTTGTATGCTACCACAGGCGTGTAGACTGTACCGCCTGTGGATATGAACACAAACTCAATAAGAAAATATTACTTTTATAGATGTGGTAGGTATTATAAATATAAATGAATCTGTTTCTTGCTTATGTTCCAGGAACAAGGAGACGATTACACCACTAACAAGACGTCTGTCTGGTGACAGTGACTCCTCTACGGCCTCCTCTAAGGGAGGAGGAGGAGGAGGCGGGGGGCGCCAGTCTCTTGGGGGTGCTTCACGGCGCTCGGGTGAAGAAGTAGTACTGCTTGTCAATCGTAAAGAGGGGAAACATATGATCGAGAGGCCTGTAGCCGGAAGTCAGAGCCCATCCCTGCGTCCCTCACTCCCTCGTGCACGCAGCCAGTCACGGGAACGCTCTGCACTCACACCGATACTCAAACCCAACCCACCTCAAGATTCCTCTGAAGGAGTACGGCTGCCTCGAACAGAAAGGGGCCGCTCTCTTGGAAACGAGGGCCCAAGGAGGCTTCTTGGTCCACGGTCCCACAGCCAGAGTAAGTTGACCAGCCGTACTCGGTCCAGTGATGCCAGCCCAGGACCCGCTCTCTCCTACAGAGATCCTCAGCCTCCACCTTCAGAGAGACGAGAAGATCTTCGGGCCAAACAACTGCCCCCATCCTCTCCGAGAATGGCTGCTGGGTTTTCCAAAAGGCAATCGTCCTCATGCTCTAACTCACCTATTAAAGGGGTCCAGAGTAACAATAGCAGTAGTCCCAGCAAGAAGACCATAACTACTCCTAGGCCTCCTGCCCCTCGCTCACCCTCCGTAGGAAAAGGCAGATTGTTACCACCTGTGACATCAGGGGGGCGACGTTCACCACACTCATCTCCTCGCAACTCTCATCATCATGCCGCTCGCTCCTCTCGGACCTCACAGGGCTCCCGCTCTGCTGGGAGAGGCCACCATAAGAACGCATCCGGTCTGGAATGCCAGGAACCCGAGGAGGAAGGGCTGGGCTTTGGCTTCCCGTTGCTGCCAGCGCTAGACCCCCAGAGGGAGCATGATCTTTATCGCAGCTTTGAGGCCGAGTATCTTGCCAATACACAGCAGGCTAGAGCAGTGTCTAATAAAGCTCCTGGTGGAATCACCTTGCAGCGAGCTGGGATGCATCCGGCAGCAGTACTCACTGATCTTAATGTCAATGACTCTGCCTATTCCTCTTCCAACTCATCCACCTCCTCCTTGAATGTGGGGGCCAAGATGGGAACTCTTCCTGACCTCAGGGAATCCAAGAGAACTAACCCTCGTCACTTCCCACTGGAGGACTCCTTAAATTTACTTTCTGGACACAATTTTGGGGGACCACACAACTTTAGTCAAGGAGAGCCTGAACACTGGGGGGAGTGTGGAGGGGGTCACAAGAAGCTCCCAGCTATCTCCAGCTCCATGGAAGAGAGAGAAATCACTTCTTCCTTGACTGGCCTTCAAGACACAGAGTCAGATAGTTTGATGAATGACATTTCCTCGCAACCTGCTTTTCAATGTGGGAATATGAATGGAGAACATGGATGTTCTCCTCTTGAAGGGGGGATGATAGATCAACAGGGTCCTCTTGGCTGGAGCACACAGCCTGAAGGAGATGTTCCACTGGAAAATCACCAGCCAGACTTACCTTATGACATGGAAAATGGTGACGGGAGTGTTGACCTCCCAGCCTCTGAGGATTGTCCATCATCTCTTCCCCTTCCCCTCTCTGAGGACTGCTCCTTCCAGGATTCCTCAAGTGAAAACTCTTCCATGTGCTTCAGCTTGAGCGAATCCCGCTCCGAGTCACCTCCACCAAATTTGCCCTTGACTAATGGGGACGCTGATGGAGAAATGCTGGAGGCTAAGAAAGGGCCAAAGAGAGCAAACAGGCTTGACCCAATCCCTAAGCACAAACTGGGGACCCGATTCAGGCCCCGCACTGACAACAGGCCCGAAAACGGCCCCTCGCGCATACCCACCCCCGTCAGCTACAGAGACCTGCAGGCGAACAACACTCTTTCCCCCTGCCACACCCCACCGCTGTCTCCTCAGAGCTCCCATCCTACCAGTCGCCAAGCCACATGCAAGGGCCTGCACCAGGCCTTCGCTGATATGATCCATCCTCATCCTCGTTCCTCAGCCATGGGCAACAAAGACTGCGCCTACCCTACACAGTCAGGCAGCGTGGACACTGAAGCTTGGATGTAGCACAAAACGAAACTGTGGGTAGTACACGGGAGGGGGGTTGTTGTCATGAATTTTAACTACTGTGTTTAAAAAAGAGAAAAACAAAAAACCCAACAAGATAAAAATGGAGACTGTTTTCACTGCATGTCAAACGCTCCTTTTTTTCTCCATTTAGGTTCTCCCCTGAATAACTGCAGGGCTTCACATTGCTTTTTTGCACTCAAGCCAAATTATTTATTACCAAAGGAATGGTCTTTAAGTTACTGTAATTTTTAATTTTAATGTGTGCATGGGGATGCTTTTGCCAATCTTTTTTTTTTTATAAGTCACTAGTGAAATTCTCACGGTTGATACACAGAAATAGAAACCGAGAGCATATGTGCTGCCATGTGCCTCACTAAGGGGGCATGGTAAAGTGCCAGGGGTTGATGTAAACACTAGTCCTTGAGTCATGCAGACTGGCTCCCTCTTGTGGTTTGCCATAGCACTTCTGCTTGCCTTATAGTGAAAATACTGGCATGATGACTGTGATGTTTTCAGTCTGTCCACATTCATATATGACTCACTATACTCACATTACAATATTCAGTAACATAGACTAAGGTACACTCATCTCTGGCTCTATGAACATTATGCGCACTACCAGTTTCTGTACAGTTGTTTCATGTTATTATTTAACAATGTCAGCTTTTCATAATAATAAGCTGTTCTAGACAAGATAGATGCTTTTTGTTTGAATGCTTAATGTCTCACCGGTTTTTAAGATTATGTTTAATGCAGTAAAATTTTAAAAAGTTTAATTTAAATGCATTGAGTGTACAACAAAAATATGAGGAGCATGGGGGAAGGTTATATTATTTTATATAGTTGTCACTGACATTTGAAATGTTGAGTTCCTCCTCTGACCAAACTGTACTCTGGAATTAAATGCTAAAGAGAATGAATGTGTAAATACATGCTGAGAGTGGGTATTTTGTAAAGACAAGGCTTGGAATATACAGTCTAATGTACATATTCACTGTATTCAGTGCTGTGCAGCCTTAGCTATGCAATACTGGTGTTGAAAATGCCTTGAAAATTCCCTTTGCCTTAAACAATTTTTCACAGGTTAATTTTTTTTGAATGTTTTTAGCTAAACATCACTAAAATCTGTTAGGTAACACTACATTGCCATCTTTAACTGTTTCTAATAATTGGACAGTTTGGGTGTGAATGTGAAGGAGAAAAAAAACATTACCAGCCAGTTTCATTTATAAGTTATACCTGAGGTGGATGTGCAAATAATGAAAACCATATATATGATGTATTTCTTCTGAATACCCTCGGTTGTTTATCGCCTGTTTAACAGATGGATTTCAATGATATGCCGCAATTTATGGTGACATCTAGTGGCAAAAAAAAAGAGAGAAATGTTTTATTCAGTGGTAGAAAATGTTGTCTTGATATGATACTGAAATGTCCTGGTGCTGATTAGAGCCAATAATGGTCTGGTATGACATGGTATGGTTTGATAGATGAAGACTGACTGGCTTTAACTCGAGTGTCTGCATGTGTGCAGGGGTGCATGAATAATGGATACTGTAACTGGAAACTGAGTCTACTTTGTGAAGCTCTCACACAATCGTCATCAATATGACAAGCCAGACTCCAGCTACAGAGCCTGCATTACTAGCTTTTTTGGTATTTTGCATGTGTTGAAGGGTGTAAAGTTGGAAAGCAGTTGTACTGTTTAGTGGGCTGCAGAAACCATAGAATCTCAAGAGCTTCTGAATTTGAGTGAAGGAAAAACTGATATTAATATTTGATGATTGTTTTCCACACAATGTGGAGGCAAAGAAAAGAAAATGTTGATAAAATCGTTTTTGCTGGACACTAACAGAGCATGGCCTGGGAATGGAGAGTGTGTATATCTTTATGTACATACTGTATGGGAATATGTACAGATTTGAAGTAAAGAGGGAAGTAGTGCTGGTCTAATTTATTTATTTATGAAATCAGCTTTCATGGGCTCACATGACATCTGTTTCTCAAGTTCGAGACAACAGACAGAATCAGTGGAAATGTTGTTAGTTAAAAATGAGAGTGATTTGAAGGCAAAGTGAACTTATTTATATGGTGTCCCATCTCTTAAAGATACAGTAATTTTATCATGTGTTGACTCCTCACTGCTACAAATGATTCATGATGTATCAGTATTGTTAGAGCGACATTGATTGCAATATGTAGCCGGTGGGCAGTTTAGCGTGTATAAACACATTACACATGTACTCTTAATTCTTTTTATTTTACATTTGTTTTGGCTTGTTCGAACACCGATTTGGTGTTTTAAATGTACAGGCTAACTGAGCCATGACTTCTACAATCTTAAAACGATTGATTGTCCTAATCCGCTCTTTCTGCCTACAGAGGATTTTATGAAATGTTCATAAACATTTGGATTTTGCCCCAATCAGCAAAATCCGAATGTTTGTGATCAGATGCCATTTTCACTAAAACTTTGGTTAAATGTACAGATTGCTTGACATTGTGGAATTTGTGTGTATGAAATACCAATACTACAATGTTTCACTTTTTTTTTTCTGAATTTGAAAATGCTGTCAAATTGTTCTTGTAATAAATCTTTTGCTCTGAAGTTTATGATGATGCTCTGGCCATTTTTTCATGTGTAGCTTTTGGCACAGCAGTGACTGGATTTTCTGTGCTACAGTGCATGTCAGAGAAAAGCAAAGAAGTGCTTCTGTTATTCTTCATGCACAGTGTTACTCACTATATTTTTATACATAATAAATAATTAGTTGCATAAGTAAGACACGACTAAATATGGCAATGCGTCCTGCAGATTTTGCTTCGTGACGTTCAAAATGGAGTTAAAATGCTGCAGTTGTTTCTCCTCACAATGTGCTTGAAATGTTCAATTTTTATTACTATTTATTTGGATAAAATAATTCAGCTAATCCCTACATAGTCTTTTATAATTATAAGTTCAAAAATATTGTAAACATTTTTGTTTTAAACTTTTGTTTTAAACCTTCCAGTGTTTAGTCAGTCTGGAAACTAGAGCCTTAGGAGCTAGAGCCCATCCCAGCTGTCATAGGGCAAGAGGCACAGATAACCATTCACACCAAGAATTTAAAATCACCAGTTAACTTGACATGTCTTTAGAATATGGCACCCAGGGAGAGAATGTAGACCATTCAGAGATGACTGGACAGCAGGACCTTTTTGCTGTCATGCAACGGTGGACCAAAGTGCTATCTTTTTGTAGAAATTAGTATTTGGTGATCCTCATTTAACGCCTCATTTATGCACATAAACACTTGCTATCTCAATACAGTATAAACTGATACACAAAACACTGGCATAATATTATCAGTCGAAAGGTTTAGGCCATAGATTTTATTTATTGTATTTAGGTAGTGTTTTTCCTCAACTTCCCAAAAAACTACTCTGTATGTAGATTTAAGTAGCCGGATTGGAACTAAAAAGAAAAGCGCACAGCGTTGACAGAGTTCCTGAATTTCTTTGTCTCATTATGACCAGCCCTGCATGAATGAGAGCTGACGTTGCCTGCCTGTTGTTATTTTGTTAAAAGACGGAAGTAAATCAAGTAGGAGGGGACGAAGGCCATCACAGTAACTGCTACGCTTGTCACGGTAAGATATTTGTGCTTGCTGAATTCACTGTATGGCGAGTTTAATTTTAACGCCAGAAGGTACGCTAATTCGTTGAGTAAGGTCTTAATTACCCCGACAGATTAAGAGCTTAACTGTCCCGGCAAAGGCTTCCTTAAGTCCCTACTTAGAAGGTCATGTCTCAGCTTTGCTAGCCAGAGAAGTGGTCAGGCGCTAGCTGACACTGACAGGCACACTGCACCAGGCTGCTATCCTTTAGCATTAGCTTCATTCATCTACTCTAACTGCTGCAAACATGCAGGAGTGGGCAAATCAGTTATGCGTGAGTAGTGGATTGAAATGCACTTTCAAATGCGCAAATATCGGCTGCAATTTAGCTCATTTTGGGTTAACTACTCAACTACGTGTGCCTTCTGTCGTACAGACTCGAGCCAGCTATGCTAATGCTGTTCTAGCCTAATGCTAGCCAAGTAGAGAACATTTTCTCAACTTTGTGTTTTATCTATCTGTGTAAGGACAGCTTTTGTTAAATACTTATGTTGTAAGATCAGAAGCTACGTAAGAGTACACGAGAGTTTCGGTGTCAATTTAGGGCGGTAGCAGTGTGCTTTATCGTACAAACGGATCGTAATCGGCTAACGTATTGCTAACTACGTCGACAGTTGGGCTCGGTTTTGGTTAACTTATGGCTAGTTAGCGACTTGTCGGATGTCGACTGGTACCTGAAACCCGGTGCTCTAGTTAATGTGTTTTTCAGTACCATTAATAACAAGTTAACATGTCAGTCTAACAGGATTCATTCATAAATGTAGACGTGTGTTGAAGAGCCTAAAGGGTTATTTTGCGGAATATTGTGAAGGAATTTTCTCTTCCTGTGTTCTATCATTTGACTGAACTGAATATAAGTGGGATTAATGAAATCATTATGGGTTTGTTTATTCACTGCAGCAGTGTTTTTACATATTTGTAACACAGTAATAATAGATATTCAGTGCATAGTCAAGGAAACACTAACTTATTTCCATATCAGAAAGACTTTAAATTCCACATGTTAGTATGAACAAGCCATATATATGTTAAACATAAACTGCTGTCCAGTTAAGCTACTAGTTGTAGGTGGTTGAGTTTAAATACCTGATGCCAACCTAAACATTGGCCAGTGCTTAAGAAAGGTGAAGGGGATGGTGCAGGCAGGGTGGAATGGGTGTAGTTGAGATGTCAGGGCTGATTAGTGACAGAATACAACAGAAAGAATGTATGGTGGGATTGACAAACAGACAGGAGGCCAAGCTAAAGGTGGCAGAATTAAACATGTCTTTTCATTTAGATTGACCAGGATGGATAAGATTAGTAAAGAGTACATCAGATGGACAGCTCAGCTCGAGCAGCTTGGAGTCAAAGTTAGAAAGAAGGCTGAGGTGTTGTGGATGCATTGGGAAAAGGATGTTGAATATGAAGCTTCCAGGCAGGATGAACAGACGGAGACTATAGACGAGATTTATGGATGGAGTGTGTGACAGGAGGATACTAGGGATTGGGTGAGATGGAGGCAGATGATCTGTTGTGGAGACCTCCTAAAAACGACCAGCTGTCCATAAGCCAAAAATGTTAAAATTTCATGTAAAAACACAGGTTTTATTTTTCCAATAGTATTTTAATATTTTACAATTTTCTCTGAAATGTGTCAAGCAGGCATCTTTGTACCTTAAACTTAAAAGAAAAGTAAAAATAAAATGAAATGGTGCCTCGAGGGCAACGGGATGAGGAAGTATAGCTAATGATACCCAGAAGAAAACATTTAATGTTGGCTGACAAGAGTTATTGTTGGCCCCATACATGCTGACCAAGATGATTTTTTTTTTTTTTTTTGTAAAGAGAAGATATTAGTGTCTGATTTCTTAACAGAATCCATTGTTTTGATTTCCGATAGATCCCTACCATTTATTCAGAAGAAGACAGGAATTCCTTTTATTTCCCTGTGCTTGCATTTCTAGTATTTCCTGTTGTTCTCGTGATGCTCCAAGTTTCCAGTCAGGAAAAGATTTCGCTATCATCTTTCTCATCCTGTCATTCGTTTGCAGGAAAATCGACAATTTGGATCCAAGATGACGGACTCCAAGTACTTCACCACTACCAAGAAAGGTTTGAAACTTTGTTCTTTAGAAGATTTAACATGGTAAACTCCTTAGTGCAAGATTATAATTATTGTTGTTGGTACCTACACATTATATTTATGCGAGTGCTTTGGGATGTTTTTTTTCTCGCTGATAAAAAAAAAAGTTCTGTAGATTCCCAGTAAAATGATTTGGCATGTATTTACTAACTTCAAGTCTATGAAACCAAGCACATTTACTTGTTTCAAGAGCAAGCATACTGTGGTATAACTAGGAATGTTACCGAACTATAAGATAGATTTAAGTAAGGAAGAAACAAACAAAACAAAACAGAAAATGTACCTAAAGATGTCATCTCACAGCTTTGTATCAAAGTTGTTCCCAAGAACAAGAGCTTTGGCTTTTGTATATCAGATAAGACGTAGTGAGAATTAGCTCTCAGTGAGATAACTGCTAGGCCTCCTTGTATTTCAGCAGCTCCCCTCACACAATGTTGCTCTGGGAAAGTCTAGAAGCCCTCTTTGTTCTCTCACACAGGGCTTAAGAAATATAAACAGATGCTAGTAAATGATAGTGTACCAGACTCCTTGGTTTTTAAGGATTACCTGAGACATAAGAACAAGTTTCCTTCAAAATCTTCCCCCCGTTGGATCTGCCTGATGCTGTGTTGTGCAGTGTGGAGCTCACATGCAAAAGAGACTTTGAGTATTAATTTGCCTGGGAAACACTGAAGTCTGCCGATTCAAATTTAAGCTTATAATTTGCAGTTTTCTTGCAGTGTGTAGTTTGTACCCTAATTAGGCAGCTGAGTTAGACTGCAATAAAAACTAAATTAAACGTGATTCTCAAATTAAAAAAAATAAAAAATTCTGTGTACAATTCACCACAAATAGGCAAACACACTCCTTTTGTGTTTATATTTGACAGACACTGTATACACTCTGCTTTAATAACACTGTTCTTTACTAGCTTTGTGTTTACACAAAGTCCTGCGTTTCCTCATCTCTGCACATGTCTGAGATAAGCTCAATGTAGCACAGATGTGCAGGATGAAAAAGACATGTTTGATATCTTTGTGCACCCATTGTGCAGATAATGACATTATTGTAACTGTAATGTGGCTGTTGAGTTTAGTATAGTAATGTGATTACAGTGCAATGCTAATTGTAGGGCAACTGTATGAATTGGTTTCGCTAAACTGCTGAAAGGTTTACAGCAGCAACATAAGTGCTTCTGTAAACATTTGCTGATGAACTCATTCACTCTCCAATGAAAAGATTACATTTTAAACTAATTATGGTTTTAGATAATTCAAGGAAATAATTGTTAAGGAAATAGCAACCTCCCAGAAGTATTTAGATGAAAACTACAGGTCTAGGTGTTTATTCTACAACCCACTCCATTGTTCTGTCTGTGGGAGAAAAAGCTCTTGCACCGCGTTCATTATGCTTACAGCTGACAGCCAGTCAGCTTTCTGACAGAGAATTGTAAAATGTCAGCCAGTGCGTCCACTGTCTAGTTTGCACATTTTAATGTTGACAAAGCACTTTCATCCTATTTGTGTACCAGTTGGATTACGCAATAAGATGTTTCTAATTAAGATGTTTCTAAAAGATGCCCCTCCCCCCACTGGGCTCCCAGGCCTATCAATCACACATTCGCAAAAAGAACAATTTAATTATTGCTAAATACTGTAGTTCATTTAATAATAGTTTATATTTTCTATTATACATCTACACATATCAGAAGAAGGGTGTGCTTGAAGCTTTAAAATAAATTTAGTGGAGTAAAATAGAAGTGCTTTTCAGCCAGTTTGCTTCACAGGTCACTGACCCAAACAGGACTGGTGTTGACCAATCAACTCGCCCAGCATTTTTTTTCTAGCCATGGACATTTATACCATTTCATGTTTTTAATCCTATCTCTGTCTCTTGTGTACAGGGGAGATCTTTGAGCTCAAAGCAGAGCTCAATAGTGATAAGAAAGAGAAGAAGAAGGAGGCTGTAAAGAAGGTCATTGCATCCATGACGGTGGGCAAGGATGTCAGGTGAGTTAGAGGGGAAAATATCAGTGAAAATCATGTCTACAAATGTAGAGTAGAACTGCATACATGAGCTCTCACTGTGAGTCATAAGTTGTATAACAGCTCGTCTCTCCTTCAGTGCTCTGTTCCCAGATGTTGTGAACTGCATGCAGACAGATAACCTGGAACTGAAGAAGCTGGTCTACCTCTACTTGATGAACTACGCAAAAAGCCAGCCAGACATGGCGATCATGGCTGTTAACACCTTTGTGAAGGTAAAGCTCAGTTTGTCATAAATATGTAGATGCTGTAAGAAATGATCAGCTTTTTAGGTGATCTTTGACTCCTGTTTTTTGTTTTTTTGTTTTTTAAATTAATTAATTAATTAATTAAATTTTGGGACAGAAATATTGTGGACCATTTTACATGGTCAAGGATTTTGATACAAACAAGAGTTAAATCAAATTTAAAAATTGCTTGTGTAATGCAGGATTCTTTAGAAATTAATAAAATATTTGCAACAGAACTTCTGACCTCATTAAATCACCCATTAGGACTGTGAAGACCCCAACCCTCTCATCCGGGCTCTTGCTGTTCGTACCATGGGCTGCATCCGTGTGGACAAGATCACAGAGTACCTCTGTGAGCCTTTGAGAAAATGTCTGAAGGATGAAGACCCATATGTGAGGAAGACGGCTGCTGTTTGTGTAGCAAAGCTTCATGATATCAATGCCCAGTTGGTGGAGGATCAGGGCTTCCTGGACACCCTTAAAGATCTCATCTCTGACTCCAACCCTATGGTACGACTTTTTAACGAAGCCTTTTTAGCTGGCTGTTGAGCCAGCCATGTTTCTTGCATGTGACAGAGCTGCCTACAAGCCATAGCTCTATCGTTCACTGATAAGCCCATTGTTGGCGTGCAGATGTTGAACATGATGTCAGTGATCTCTTTTGTAAGTGGGCATGGTTTTCTTCCTGTTAGCATTTATCTGTGGCTTTGTCTTCATTTGTAGGTTGTCGCAAATGCAGTAGCAGCGCTGTCTGAGATTGCTGAGTCTCATCCCAATAGTAATCTAATGGACCTGAACCCTCAGACCATAAACAAGTTGCTGACAGCTCTTAATGAGTGCACAGAGTGGGGACAGATATTCATTCTTGACTGTCTGGCCAATTACACACCTCGTGATGACCGGGAGTCCCAAAGGTAAGGAGACGGCTTAGTCCTTGTGCTTGTCATTAAGTTCTATTCACTGTGGATTAGTTTTAATTTTCTGCTCTTCCTTTTCCAACATTAATAACACCTGCTAGCATCTGTGAGCGTGTGACCCCACGGCTCTCGCATGCCAACTCTGCAGTGGTGTTGTCAGCGGTTAAAGTTTTAATGAAGTTCATGGAGATGCTGCCCAAAGACTTGGACTATTATGGCACTTTACTGAAGAAGCTCGCTCCTCCACTGGTTACACTCCTCTCTGCTGAGCCTGAGTTGCAGTATGTGGCGCTGAGAAACATCAATCTCATTGTCCAGAGACGGTAAGCCTGAGGAGAGGGTCTCTTTGCCACGTCTTTAATAAACTGTCATATTTCAGTTAGACTCCTTTTTTTTTTTACTTTGTAAACAAGCAATGTTTAATGTGTCATTGCAGCCCAGAGATCCTGAAGCACGAAATGAAGGTTTTCTTTGTCAAGTACAATGACCCCATCTACGTCAAACTGGAGAAGCTGGACATTATGATTCGCCTAGCATCTCAAGCCAATATTGCTCAGGTAAGAAACCCACATCTATAATGCAGCATTATCTAAGGATGCTCCCAAGAATAAATCTATTTAATAGAATCCAGTGAGTGACACACATCTGTCCTGCTGTAGGTGCTGGCAGAGTTGAAGGAATATGCCACTGAGGTGGATGTGGACTTTGTGCGTAAAGCGGTCAGAGCCATTGGCCGCTGTGCCATCAAAGTTGAGGTAAGCGAAGGTGATGTCATCAGACGCTTCATTGGTTAAATATTTGTGTTAGCTACATAGTGAATGCCTAGGTTTGTGTGTTCACTTCGCTGGTAGTTGAAGATCACAGTGCTGTAAATAGTTAATCTACTTGCCACCAACCAGTAAGACGGAGTTTCAAACACAAGGTGGTGCTGTCATCATGGCATTGTTATGTGTTAGTTCCTCAGACAAATTGAACTACAGCTTATTAATATTTCCATTTTGGGGAAGTATGAGTATCCAGCACAGGATTCAATAGAACCTGTTACCGTTGACATTTAAAATGTGGTTTCATTGTGAAGTGAAATTAATCTTCAGTAAAACCAATGAAATCATTTTCTGCGCACTACACAGATGTTATCTAGCACTGTGCATCAGGAAATATTCATGACTGTTTAAAAAAAGAAATCCAAAACAAACAAAAAGCAAGTGTTGATGAACCGCTCTGCTGCTTCATGCTGTGCTAGTATGACTTGGTGGAAGTCCTGCTTTAACCACTTGCAGGCTGCAATTTCACCATAGACCCCACACTCTGTATTCTCCTGCTCTCCTCTTTCCTCTATTCTAACCCTTTCTACTCCATTGCTGATTCCACGGCTGTCAACTCGGTTCTGTTAGCACCTCGCACAGAGCGCAAACATCAAATCCTGTGTCAAACTGACTCAACCTTCATGTCAAGGATCATCGCTGGGAATCTGGCTGTGACCCAGAGACCGAAGAGCAGTTTTCAGTAGAAGAGCCCACACTGTCACAGCCTGAAGGCAGTGCATCAAGTCCAGAGTAGCATGCCAGCATATTAACATTCATAGAGTTGTACACCATGAATTTGTCTCCTGGGATCCAACTGTCAATGCAAAGTTCTGCTAAAATGACCTGAGGTGTCTGAGGGACAACTTTCAGCAGACACGAGCTGAGCTGTGGTACATAGCATTGCTCATGCAATTGTGCACCCACCAACACAGTGACCACCCACTAACCCTAACCCGAAATAAAATCTTCTTTTAAAAAATGTACTGTTTAGACACAGTGGATGAGATCCAGCATGTTTAGAGTGAGACTTTCAGGGAGTAATACAAAAGTAGCAGGACTGTAGAAAGCGATGTGTCAAGGCTCAAGGAGATGTCCTTCAAGAGAATCTCATCCACATTAAAATCAAGTACAATTTTTTTTTTTTTTTTTTTTTTAAACAAGAACACTTACTGAACTACTTAATCTGCACACCAGTCATTTTTTTCTTTCTCTCTCTCTGTTTGTTAGCAATCAGCCGAGCGCTGTGTCAGCACACTGCTAGACCTCATCCAGACTAAGGTCAACTATGTGGTGCAAGAGGCCATTGTGGTCATCAAGGACATCTTCCGCAAGTACCCTAACAAGTAGGTTTCTTCTTGGACATGTTTGTTTTCACATTTTCCACTTTACTTAAAACTCTCTCTGTGTTTATATGAATAATCCTCACATTTATCAAATGTATGACAAAGACTTATAACCCTTATTTACATATGCTGTTATGCACATGTAGTCACCTCATCATTAATTTCCTCTTGATCTTTAAATAAGCAATGAAAACCTTTTGATCATAAAGACAAAGTGTTTCCCTCTAAAAACCTGCTTGTAGTCGACGGTACTTGATTGTACCTGGCTCAAAGGGTATGTTGGTTTGTCTGGAGTCCAACTTTGGCTGTGGATTCAGGGGAGTGCCTACACAGCTGCAAGGCTGTGAGCCTCTAAGGGAGCAGCTTTGCAATGTTTCCAGATCAGCATGCCTTGTGCGTTGAGCGACACGAGTCACTGCCCAGGACAACCTTTGGATTTTCTATTAATTAGGCATTTGTGCTGTAGCATTTTTTTTAATGAAAGCAATATGTAAATGGACTAAATTATTATCAAGCATTTTATGCAGATCAGAAATTCACCAACCACTGCAGAAAACTTCATAGTTTGGCATGTTGCCTGCGAAAGACAAGGAAACAGAGCTAAAAGGAGAGTGAATAATACATTTACATTTGTCAGGGTGCCAGAAAACACGACTCCAAAGCAGTGTTAATGTTGTTCTATGTCTGCTGGATATGAAAGTAGGCAGTTATTTGCTACCACGTATTACAAGCCAGACATGTGGTTGTTTGATCAGATTTTATTATAGTTATTTTGGTCAATCTCGGCAACAAACAGATGA
The DNA here is from genome assembly GCF_963969265.1 of Rhamphochromis sp. 'chilingali'. Lineage (NCBI taxonomy): Eukaryota > Metazoa > Chordata > Actinopteri > Cichliformes > Cichlidae > Rhamphochromis > Rhamphochromis sp. 'chilingali'. The sequence goes on from NC_137937.1 coordinate 20,972,523, forward strand.
ATGCTGTTCTAAGAAAATAACTGCAATTTGCATTTTGTCAGTCTTGCGTTTAAGTGTCTCTGAATCTGATGCACTGATGCTTTGTGTCACTGTTTGCAGGTACGAGAGTGTGATTGCCACTCTGTGTGAAAATCTGGACTCTCTGGATGAGCCGGAGGCGCGTGCCGCCATGATCTGGATTGTAGGAGAGTACGCTGAGCGCATCGACAATGCTGATGAGCTGCTGGAGAGCTTTTTGGAGGGTTTCCACGATGAAAGCACTCAGGTGTATTTAGGAGGGTGTGGGGAGGTTGTTATTTGAAAAAGTCAATATTTAATGGAAGCTGCAGTAATAATTTGCCATCAGTGCTGGGAGTAACAGATGCGTCCTTTCAAGCAGGAAATCATTAAAACCACTGGTTAGCTGTAGCAAAGGATGAGAAAGCATAAACCATTTTGAAAGTACCAGAGACCTTTTTTTCTTTTTAGTGAGCTTGCTCAATGATTAAAATAAGAAAAAATAAAGAAACAGTGGAACAAAATTTCTTGTGACTAACCGTGATTAATGAGAAGGCTTTACAATATTTCAGTGTGTCACTTCTTATATGTGGCTCAGGGGCGTATTTGTTGAAACGCCAGCCTTTACTCTGAAGATCTTTCTGCCACAGCTCACTGTCGGATTACACAGCTTTGCTTGGTGTTAGACTCTCCCTAAGTAATTGATTGATTCCCATATTATTGCCTTGGAAATATATTCCATTTTTATTATTGACTGATGAAGGAAAAAGGACACGTTAAGCGCACTTACTCATTGTGTATTCTGTGAACATTACGCAGACCTAACACAAGGGACTGTATTGTCTGAGCTAACCAGTCAGATATTAAACAATTTGTTTTTTGTGCAGTGCATGTGTAAAATAGTCTTAAACTATTTACTGCTAGAAAGGTGTGTCATTTATGTAAAACATGTTAAAACCTCACTGCGTGTCTTAAACTGTCGCACAGTGTTAAGGTACATCTTAATGATCATTTATTCACTTGCTTTTAAAAGCAGTGCGTGAGCATTTGTAACACATTTGGTGTTCTCACTGGCCTCTAGGTGCAGTTGCAGCTCCTGACTGCAATCGTCAAATTGTTCCTGAAAAAGCCAACGGAGACCCAAGAGCTGGTGCAGCAGGTGCTAAGCCTAGCCACACAGGTGAGGGGGGGCGGGGGAATAAGCAGTCTACGTCATACATGCTATTTTTCCTGTCAGCGCATCCTTTATTGTCTGCTTTTTGAACTTTGTTGCTTATTTCTTTTTTCTTTTAGTTGTGTCATTTAAACGTTATTAAAAGGGGCTTCCTATTTCTGTTCCAAAATCCAGACCTTTTATAATCCTCTCACAGATTTACATTTATTCATTTATTTTTATTTTTCCAGTACTTGTGTATACTATTGGCAAACATGCAAAAAAGAAAATGGTAATTTCACCCCTAAGTCCAATTTTTATGCACACAAACATTTATTTTTTCTTGTAAAAGGCTAGCAGAAAGCAGCAATGTAGAGACGATGTGCCTCGCAACTTCAAAGAATGAATATATTGGCTATTCACTGAAGTAACTTTTAAGCTTACTTGATTTTCTTAGAACCCTGGGAACTTTGTGCTTTTCTATGCTGAGAAAAAAAGTACAGTGTCAGATTGCCTCATACATTATCCAAATCTTACCACTACCCTAAGGCAAACTCCGTTTTTGATATCTTTGTATAACTTCTGGGCCAAGACAGAGTCGAACATTAAGTATTTATTAAACATACAACATAAAGACATTCCTTATGACTCATCCCTTTTTCACAGGACTCTGATAACCCAGATCTAAGAGACCGAGGCTACATCTACTGGCGTCTGCTCTCCACAGACCCTGTGGCTGCCAAAGAGGTGGTTCTGGCTGAGAAGCCGCTGATCTCTGAGGAGACAGATCTGATTGAGCCTACACTGCTGGAGGAACTTATCTGCCACATTGGTACTCTGGCCTCTGTCTACCACAAGCCTCCCAGTGCCTTTGTTGAGGGCAGCCGCGGAGTTCAGCACAAGAGACTCCCTGGCAGTACTGAATCGTGAGTCATAGACTTTAATTACTTTGACACTGCAGGCAGAGGGCTTAGTTTACTTGAGTGGAACTGCCCTCTTAACTATGGTGTTTTGCTTTCAAGAAAATCTGCTGAGTATAACTTGCATATAGTGCCAAGCTGTGGAGCATTTCTTTGTTTGTTCCTTCTTTCGGATGTAATTCATTACATCCATCTACCATTATTCATATGAACTCGATTGAGTTTTATCAGGAGTTTAATGACAAATTAGGGGCTTCATAATAACCAAAGTTGTCATAATGCATATGGCTTAAACATCATTCCCCCCCCCCCCCCCCCCCCCCCCCCCCCCCTTGCTTTTACCAGTGGGGAGAGTGAGAGCCCTGACACAGCTTCTGCTGCTGCAGTTTCTGATGCCCCTCCGGCTGTCATCCCATCCCAGGGAGACCTGCTGGGAGATCTTCTCAATCTCGACCTGACACCTCCCACCACCACTGGACCACCACCACCAGCCTCTAGTGGCATGCAAATGGGTGCTATGGACCTTCTTGGAGGAGGACTTGACAGCCTGGTATGTCTTCTGAACATGATTATTTAAGTGAAATTGAAAGGCTGTTTATTTCACCCAGAGGTTTAACATTAAAGACGCCCAGTAACGATAACAGGGGGCCAAGCAGCCATGTAACATGCATACAAGCCGCTTCTGGTAAACAATTGAAGTGAATGTTGGTGCACTAAATGGAGAAGTGTTGACTGATTCTTTCCACAAAGTTTTATGGCTGTGCCTCAACTGTAACCAGTAGGTTGCAGCTGAAGATCCATTTATGCGAAAAACAGGGAATCACTTTGATAAAGCCAAGTTTATCAATGCTCATGGCTACTTTTGACATATTGGATTTTAAGAAGTTTCAAAACATTTTTACAGGCCATTTTTTTCCAATTGGGACAGATCCAGGCACATTCAGATTTTTCAAAATCTCAGTGTTTGATATATTGCCACCAGACTTGATGTATGGACTCTCCATGTCATCTGAAAGTTGTCTGACCACTGATAGAACAACACATTAATAACAGGGGGGGAAAATTGACATGATGAGCTCAAGTTGCCATGGCGACTGCTTGGCCTCCCCCTCATCACTGCTTGCAGCTATTGTATCCTTGTATTGTGTCCTTTTCTACCTTTTGGTGCCTTTTTTCTTTTGACTCTTGTATTTATTCCCTTTGTTCAATGCTGCACCTGCAGATGGGGGATGAGTCTGAGCCGGTAACTACGTGGAAGGGGAGGGCTTAACATTTATAAACCATATCAGGCCATTATAGAATATAAAAACAGTTTTATTATGTTGTTGTTTTGTTTTGTTTTGAGAATGTACCTAAATCTCTTCATTCATCATTATCATCTTTATTGTCCTGATATATGTCGTAAACATGATGTCAAATCCTTAAGTCCATCTCTTATCTCTGGGCTCTGTGGTGTCTCATCTTTCAATCAGCCGCCCATTCCCCTGCGGATGGACACTCCTCAGTCACCTCAGCTCCCACATCAATCCCCATCGCCCCCAGATTACAGCCCCACTGAGGTTGGTCCAGGGGACCGTGCTGGACCACTAAAGGCCAGCACCAGTCTTGAACCCTTCTCTTGTCCCCTGTTGTGCCACCGTGTCCCCTCTGAATAGTCATCCCACAGTGATATTAGTCTGTTTGCACTTTGCACTGTCAGTCCCCCCCCCACCCCCCACCCACACTCCCTGTAGGTGAGATTTTAATGACTCACACCTGTGTTTTTGGTCAAATTTCTTTCCGTGCACAGTAGTTTAGCTTTGTCACAGTGTGAAGTCGCAATGACAGTACACCTATTTATTGAGCAGCAGTTTAACAAAAAGCTCTTGGATTTCAACAACCAGTAGGCAGAACTTGTGGATGGTAAAAAGTGAAGTACATAAAAGGAGTCTTACTGTTCTTTTATCTCCTTTTTGCTGTTACTTGATATAATGATATAAACCCCATAGCTGTCATCATTCACTGAAAGACATTTTAGACTTCCACCCCCCACCCCTCAATCCACCTCTTTAAACTTGTCAGAAAATAATTTAATACTGCACTAAATAACTTCAATTACTTCTGTGCTTTTTCATTCTGCTCAGCTTGGAGGAGACCTTGGTGGAAGTCCTGCTGTAAGTCATTTTTCAGAATTGTTGTTGGCCTTTGATTGCTCAGTACAAAGTGACATTGAATGTGAACATGTTGCTGTGTAACCCACAGATTGGGGCTGGTTTTGGTGCTCCCCCAGCTGCAATGCCAGCCTCTTTCAGTGCCCCTGTCAGCGGCGGTCTGGATGACCTGTTTGATCTCGGAGGGGGAGTTGGTATGCCTATGGGAGCCTACAGCGCCCCCAAAACTGTAAGTTTATATAAGCTGGGGAAAGATAAAAAAAAAACAAAAAAAACAGAAGAGATCCTTCAGAAAATAAATGATCTTGTCTCTGTTAAGGTTTGGCTTCCAGCTTTGAAGGCCAAGGGCTTGGAGATATCAGGCACTTTCGCCCGCCGTTCTGGGGTCATCCAAATGGAGATGACCCTCACCAATAAAGCTATGAGTGTCATGACTGATTTTGCTATACAGTTTAACAGAAACAGGTAAGACCAGCTAATAATCCGTACAGGGTTTTCACAAGATTGAAGCTTGATACGATAGACCTTGAGCAAACCCTGCAATGGATGCTCATGTTTGCCTTTTTCTCTTCTTTGTCTCGCTTAAGCTTTGGTCTCGCTCCAGCTGGTCCACTGCAGGTTCTAACTCCTCTCAGCCCAAACCAGAGTATTGAAGTGACTCTTCCCCTCAATACTGTGGGACCTGTCATGAAGATGGAGCCTCTTAACAACTTGCAGGTATAACCTTCACTTGTGTTCATTCCCCCTGAATTATTTATGACATTGCTACTTTTTGTTTTGCTTGAAATGACAGTGTTATTCTGTCCTTGCTTCTGTATTCGTTTTCCATGAATCCAAACTTGGCTGAACTTTTCAGCGTCACAGTGTGGCAGTAACATAAGCTATCAAACACATGACTGGTGTCGAGAACAAATCGGAATAAGTGGTTACATATTTCCACTGTTTTTGAATTTTCAACACTTTATCGTCCTGAAATTTGACTTTATATTATGACACCCATTGCATAGATTCAGTAAGTTTAAATGGATTTGGCATGGTTATTTAAGGTTTTTCATAATTAAACAGAAACATTACTCAGCTTAATCTGTCAAATTCTAAATTAAAGTTCACAAAATTTTAACTTATGAATCATTTAACCTGATATATCCAGTGGACTTCACATTGTCTTTTGAGGCACTGACCCGAAGATATGACCATATGTTCTAACTGATTAGTCAAGTTATACTGCTGAATTCCCACACTGTAAACTGTAATGTGATTAAAGCGTAAAACAGACTTCAGAGCCATAATGATTTGTTGAAAATGTTAAAAAAAAAAAAACGGCAGAGCCTGTCTGTTTCTTGATTAGGGCGGCTCTTTTAACTGGCCAGCATGGTGGATGGGTGCTGTGTGCAGCTGGAGAGGGAAGATAAGAGCGCCTTAGGGGGCGATGGAGGTGGGATTGGTCATTAGCGGTCTCACAGCACATGGCTCTTTTGTTTCTCCTGGCCTCAGTAGCCTCGCTAACCTTTCTGCGGTGCTGCCTCACGGCCCCGCTTTGATGGTTACTGTTGTGGGTTTGACATCTCCTGAGATATGTGTTGTATTTTGTTGTGATGAAGGTGTCACATAATATTCTGAGTGCTCTTTTAACTATTTACTTGTCGAAGCAGTTTGTTTCTTACACTCGTACGCTGGCAACATCTGGACACAGCAGTTAACTGAGTCTCATCCAAATAATAATAATGCTGCAGTGGAGACTTTACCTGAAAAATGGCAAGCTACTCCTGCGTCTTTTTGTCCATAAAAGGGGACTTTACAGAGCTGGAAACTATTGTGCTGCCAGTAGATTAACTTGAAGGCCGTGTGTCAGATACTATTAGACTGGAAGTTTGTTTTTTCTTTATTTCATTTCTCTACAGTAGATGTCAGACCCCCTCATCTTGGGCATCTAACCCTTTTTAATAGACCGCTAGATCAGAATGGAGCTTTGTGGTCTTTTTTTTTTTTTTTTTTTTTTTTTGTGCTGTCCTGTGTTGCACTCAGGAATAAGATGCCCTGTAATGAATAATTCATGAGCCATTCTTCTGCCATGCTCTGTTTGAACTCGCTGTTCTTCTTTCAGCACCTCTTTGTTCAACAGCCCGATCAGTATCACTGGCTGACGCTTGTTACTTCGTGTGCTCGCTTTCAACCACAAGTTGCTAGAGTGTTTCTGTGTCCTGTAGTTTTTCCTTGCATAGACTATGAATTGTCTGTTTAAAGCCTGTGGCCAACACATTTTTTTTATAATTTTATATGTGGTTGTTGTTTTGGACAGTTTTCAGATTTTATTTTTAACACTGTCTTCTGTTGTGATCTTTCTCATTTTCATGTTTATTTATATCTTGTTGTAAATCATATTTCAAGGCTGTTTGTAGACTGTTAATTTGATTATATTTAGATCTTTGGTGATAAGGTGAGGGGCCAGTTATGAACACGACTTTTAGTAATGATGTTATAAAGTGGAGTCCAAAAGTTTTTTTTTTTTGTTTTTTTTTCCCTGTATTTCTATGTCCACCTGCCAGTAGTGGGAGTTTGGTGCTTTAGGAAATGTTCAGGTGGATGTGATGTGCTCATTAAAAGTTGAATCAAGTACATAAACTAGCAAATATTCCTTGGTTGCTATAAAAATAGCTCCTTTTCAAGTTTCCAGGCTTGTAGCATTGTGATAGTGAGAAATGTGCCTTCAGAACTAAGTGAAAGTGTCAGAAGTCAATTTGTTATTCTGAGAGATGAGAGGATTTCTCTGTGTCAAGTCATGTCTGAAAGTTTCTGAGGGGGTCGTGCATTACACTACTCTAAAACAGGGTGCGGAAACTGGATCAGTTTCATCCAAAGCATGGTGAGACGCAGCGTAAGTGAGCACACCATCACAAGATCAACAAATCAAGTTTTGTTTTTTGTTTTTGTTTTTTTTCACTGAGAGGTAGAAAAGCAACTTCAGCACTGATGCAGAATTTCCTGAATAAAGAATAAAAGGCTTGAAAACTTGTGTCAAAACAAGGCTGTCTAGTACTCAGCTGTTTTGCAGCTTTAAAACATTTGTCAGGAAGAAAAACAAAATCAAAACACTCGGTTAGCTTAGAAATAGCAGTGGAAGGAAAAAAATACTATTTGCTATTTACCATTTCCACATTTGTGGCTGTGACAGAGGAGTGTATGTAAAGAGAGAAACCCTGTGGGCTGCATCTGTGTAGTTAAGGATTTGTACTGCTGCAGCCATAACCCACCTTAGATGTTTTCCACAGTGATCTGAAGACCAAGCAACGGTCCCCGTCCTGGACCTTCCTCCTTTGTCATGTTATGTAAACTCCTGAACATTTGCGGGTACTTGAACACTGAGGAAGCGAAGCCTCGGTGTGCTATCAAAAACGACTCTTTGTATCATTGTCAGATCACGCTGGGATAAAATGGTTTATCCGCTTTGAGCAAATGTGTCCATTTCCAAGTGGCTCCAGGGCTGCTGTCATTAAAGTAAAAGGAGGCAAACTAATACGTGGTTATTCTGAAAATTGGAGATGGAGCTTTTCAGTCAAATTGTTAAGCTGGTATTAACATTTTGTAATGAAACATTAAGGATTAAATTTGAATCAAATTCTTAATCGGAGCAGTGGCCTCAGACTGTTGGGCTCCACCGTGTTAATACCTCCGTATTTGTGTTTTTGAATGCACAAGTTATCGTAACAACTTTAGCTGGTTATTTAGTAGACAGTGCACATAAGCAGTAATGGCCATCCTTGGAGGGCACTTGGAATGTAATTACTCATGTAATGCTTCATGCTTGTCCTCCCTTCCCCCTCTTTCGATGTAATCACTCTTGCAGGTGGCTGTTAAGAACAACATTGACGTATTCTACTTCAGCTGCCAGTACCCCATCAGCATGCTGTTTGTAGAGGACGGGAAGATGGGTGAGTGTTCCTTGGCAAAATCTCTTCACTTAAAAAGGCCGAAGCCCATCTGACGTCAGTGATAGACACGTACGTTAGTGTTTGAGTGAAGGTGACTGTTCGGCGCATGTGAAGCAGTCAGTGACGTAGATGTATGCAAGTGTCCAGCTGCTTGAACTCACTCACATCTCGGGGCTGCACAGCTAGTACTCCTCGATTGCACACCAGTGATATTTTCTGCCTCTTTTTTTCACGTTTTGTTTCTTGAGGTCATTTGATTTATTCTGTGAAAACGTGTTGGCATTTCTCCCTGTGGAGCTTTCTGATGGGGCTAGCAGCAGGACTGCAGCCAGAGGCTGAGATTTAATGCTCCAGAGCCTGAACAACAACAGGAAGTCTTGTGCTAAGCTGCTCACTCATTACTTGGACTTTTTGTTTTTTTTCCCCTCTTTAATGCAGTATGTACATTTTCCTTTACGAAAAAATCGACTATGCTTTCAGATGTGCATTTGATTGTGTGCTCTGACAATGCACTCATCACTAATTATATCTCCTCCTCCACAGAGCGGCAAGTTTTTCTTGCTACATGGAAAGACATTCCTAATGACAGTGAGGCCCAGTTTCAGATCAAAGACTGTCATCTCAGCTCAGGTAAGAAGGATGGTTGGAGAATGGAGAGTGCACTTGCTTAAAAAAAAAATCCTATCCAGACATATTCAGTAGCTTCTGTAGCCAGCACAGTCCACAGCTCAGAATCAGATCCTCGGTAATGAAGCAAATTGTATTTGATGGGAACTCATCAGCTGCAGTCCCTATTTATGTGTGATAATTTAGTTTTACACAAGTGTGAGAGCAGCTGAACTGGAGAAGAATTCCTAATGATGGCCTAATGGAGATTTTCCCCCCAAAGATTAAATTTCATCCTGATGAACATAGAGAGAGCATTTCATGTCCTGCTTGGGCACAAGAGTGAGACGATGGCTGAGGGGAAAATTCTAAATGAGTCTGTTGCACTGACAGCCTGGAGTGAAATTTTAAGAAATGGAAATAAAAGAAATCCGTAATGATTTGGTGCGTTTTAATAATGGTTTTAGTCGCTGATCGTGGCAGAAGTCAGTGAGTAACTCCATATTAAGTAATTGCTAAACTAGATTAAACCTGCAATTTAAGAGTGTTTCATTATGCTTCCTCTACAGATGCAGCCTCTAACAAACTGCAGGGTAGCAACATCTTCACCATAGCCAAGCGCACAGTGGACGGTCAGGACATGCTGTATCAGTCCATGAAGCTCACCAATGGCATCTGGGTGCTGACTGAGATGAGGGTGCAGGCAGGAAACCCAGTCTACACAGTGAGTACTGCTGCCCTGCTGCCTGTGCTGTGGTACTTACTCATGACCAGGAATATGGCTCCTTTCAATATTTTGATGTTGACAGTAAATTATCACAACTACAGCATATTCATGGGCATTTTTTTCTGCTAAAGATGGTCCTTGTAACCTGTTCTGGGATAACATAATAATAATAATACATTTTATTTATAGGCGCCTTTCAGACCCTCAAGGTCACCTTACAGTAGCACGTAAACAATACCATAAAAAACATAAGAAAAATGTGTATATATAGCAAACATGGTAGATAGAATCTAGACATAAACAGTCATAAAAGTCTAAAAGCAAATATAAAAACTGAGCAAGGTAAAAATGGCCTAAGACAGATCAGGTGTATGCAATTCTAAACAGATGGGTTTTGAGTAGTGATTTAAAAGTGGTGAGATGGTGTGTGTGGTCCGTAGAGCAAGTGGAAGTGCATTCCAAAGTCTCGGGGCAGAACAACTAAAGGCTCTGAGTCCCATGGTAGTCAGGCGAACAGGTGGAACAGACAGAAGGGAAACTGAAGAAGAGCGGAGTGTACGAAGGGGTGAGTATGTATGGAGAAGATCGGATAGATATGGAGGAGTAAAGTCATGAAGCTCCTCAGAGACAAATTGACATGGAGGTGAACTGGGAGCCAATGGAGCTGTTTAAGAACAGGCGTTATATGTTCAGTGGATCTAGTTCTGGGAATAATACGAGCAGCTGTATTTTGAACCAACTGCAGTTTATGGAGGGATTTATGAGGTAAACCATAGAGAAGAGAATTACAGTAATCCAGACGAGATGTGACAAGAGCATTGACAAATATGGCGGTACTGTGTGGTGTGAGTGAGGGACGAAGGCGGTTAATATTACGGAGAAGAAAGTAGGAAGACTGAGTGATATTATTTATATGTGCTGTGAAGGACAGAGTGCTATCGAGAATGACACCAAGACTCTTAACCTGAGGGGAGGGTGTGACAACAGAGTTATCAGTGGATAACGAAAGACTGGTTGGAACTGTAGTCAGTTTTGATCTGGTGCCTATTAAAATGAATTCTGTTTTATTGCCAAAGTTGTGAGAAAACCAGACCTTGATTTCACTTAAACAGTCAGAAATGGATGTGGGTGGGAGAGTAGCTGTGGGTTTGGAGGATAGGTAGAGCTGGGTGTCATCTGCAAGCAGTGAAACTGGATGTTATGCTTCCTAAAAATATTACCTAGGGGTAGGAGATGGATGATAAAAAGTAAAGGACCCAGGACAGAGCCTTGGGGTACACCGGAATTAACTGGAGTAGATACTGATCTGTGAGGGAGTAATTGAACAAACTGTGAGCGGCCAGAGGGATAAGAAGTAAACCAGGCGAGTACTGTACCATTGATGCCAATAGATGCTAATCTGTGAAGGAGGATGCAGTGGGAGATGGTATCGAAAGCTGCTGTAAGGTCAAGGAGAATGAGGATGGATATAAGTCCAGAATCAGCTGCAAGCAAAAGATCATTGGTGATTTTTACTAGGGCTGTTTCTGTACTGTGACATGAACGGAAGCCGGACTGAAACTGTTCGTACCAGTTATTTCCAATGAGATGATGATGAACCTGTGCAGCCACTATCTTTTCAAGAATTTTTTTCTAGGAAAGGGAGATTTGAAATTGGCCTGAAATTATTTAGATTGGAGGGATCTGAACCATTCTTTTTCAGTATTGGAGTTATTATTGCAGTTTTAAGAGAAGAAGGAACAGAACCAGATATAAGAGAGGAGTGTACGATATTAGCAATCAGTGGGGCAAGAGACGGGAATGAGAGTTTAACAAGATTTGTTGGCAATGGATCAAGTTTACATGATGATAACTTTAAGTTAGTAATTATGGAAGATAGCTGAGTTATTGTGGGAAGTTCAAAATTGGATAGAGAGGATGACAGTTGAGAAGGACAAAAAATGCAGATAGAACAATTGACCATTTCACAGGACGAGGGCAATTGTTGATGAAGATTCTCAATCTTGGTGTAAAAAAAAAAAAAAAAAAAAAAAAAAAAAAAGAAAAGAAAAAAATCCATAAATTTGTTGGCAGAGCATGTATGTATGGCAAAGGTATCTGGGGGTTTAACAATATTATGCAATATAGAAAACAAAGTGCGAGTGTTTCCTTCAGCAGATTCAATAACAGAGGTGTAGTAAGCAGGTTTAGCATGATGAATAGCTTCTTTATAGTGTTGTATATGACTGAGATACATGTCCTTGTGAATAGTAAGTCCTGTTTTCCTGGAGAGACGTTCTAGGCGGCGTCCAGTAGCTTTAAGTTGGCGAAGTTCAGATGAGTACAATGGCGCAGAGTGAGAGAAAGAAACAGTTCGAGTTGCACCAATTAAAAAATAAAAACATGTAAATTGTATGCTAAATGACCTATTTTACTTTTTTTTTATTTATTTTTTTTTATTCATACTTGTTGTCACATAATGTTTTTCAAATTTACTTTGGTTCATTTAAAAGAAGCATTTACAGATTTTAAAGAACTGCTTGTTTCATACACAGTAAGGCAGTATTATACAAGCTAATTTGACTAAAAAATAGTCCTATTCCCCAGATATTCTAAGCTTTGTTGGAAATTTGATGGTGCTGTAAATGTCCCATTTTCTAAACAAGCTCTATTATTACATTTATTCACATTAACATTATTGGGCAGCTGTAATTGATGCCCTCCATAATAACTGAAAATTCCCATTTTGTTATGTTTTGAAATATTCATAACTGATGAATCAGACAGACTTGTCTATCAGCCACATCCTGAATTCTCACAGTCATAAATAACGCCGTAAAGAGTGAATCCTCCGATTTGCACTTTTAGCAGAAATTAAAGCCCGGTTAGAAAATTAAATCGGTATGATGGAGTTAAATAATAGTGGGCACTGCATATTACAGATGGAGACAAATGACATTAATATCAGATCTGACCAAGCAGAGATGTGACGGGGATTAATGTGAAGTACTGAGCAGTCGATGTGCACTAGGGACAGGGATTGGATGGCGATGTGTGGTAGTGGGAGAAGTTTGCCTTCGGGCTTCCTGTCAGACAGCTTTTTTGCTTTTTTTTTCACTTGTAGTTTGATTTAGGTTAGGCAACAAAACCGCTCGGGCGGGTTCAGGAAAAGATTGGTTTGGGGCAAAATACACCGTTTAAAACTACGTCTGACCGACACGAACCGGTCTGAGGGAAGGAAACTTCTCTGATGTGCGTGGAGGGCTGTGGAAAAACACTGGCTATGACTTACCCGTGGTGACTCATCTGTGTGCGCATACATGTGTTGTTGTGCAGTTGTAGGGTTAATTGTTTGTGTGCTGTGTTGTTGCATGTGTCTTGCTTTGTCAGCACGCTGCAGTCGCCACTCTTGATGGATTGTTTTTTGGCTTAGAAATTCTGTATAACTCGCCTAGAACGATGACCTTGGTGTGACTCTCCTCCCTGCTCATCACTCAGTCTGCTTTCAGGTCATGTTTTATGTATAAGGTGGCATTAACTGTCTTTTTGTTTTCTTCTGTCTAGACTAGGCAATTTGTTAGTTGCGTTAAAGTCTCAGAATTTTGAGGTGGTTTTACACCCACCACGGTTAAGCCTCTTTGGTCAGATCACATCCTGATGTGATACAGGACAAAATGTGACTGAAACGGGGAAAGCAGAAGGGGTTTGTTTTCTACCTTGTACCCTCTGATCTCCACATGGTTTCTCGGTGTGACTGTAAGTGCTTTTAACAAACGTATATTCAGCAACGATAGGACCAGACTTTAAAGTAAACCACACGCACAGTATGTATCCTGACGTTCGTCCCTCGGAGCGACTGCCTGCTGCACGGGCCCCGCGCTCTCTTGGCACAGAACATTAAAGCCAAGCTGCCAAAGCCTTTTGTCGGCAGCTATTTTTAGACCCGAAGAAGCAAAGCCGTAACACTGTTTTCTGGGTTCTATTGCACGTCTGAAGATGAGACATGAAACTGTTCTAATTCACTGACATTAGTAGACACGTATGGTGACATGCTTGAGTTTTGCTGCTGCTTACACATGCAGTTTTTAAGGGTTGAACATAGCTGCCCTATTTTCCTCCTATCTTAAAAGTTGATTAGCTTCAGCTCTTCTATGACGCTGTGTCCCAATTCCACATCCCATGCTGCTTCCTGCTCGGTTTTATTCTACGCTTCACTAACAATGGAAAAGTGAGTAAATACTGGAAGCCGTGTGTGTGGAACAGTGTTTTTTACATAGTGGAACAGTGCTAAGAAGTGCTGAAGTGTCCTACACAAGCCTAGGAATGATTATGAGCACTAAAGAAAATCTACCTGCAAATTGGCAGCATTGTAAATGTAGCATTTGAGCTGAGGGTAGCACATTAAGGTGTTAATTCTTTATATGAGCAACATCACAGTCTATTGTGTGTTGTCAAATTGTTTTCAGAGTGTATTTTGCCATCTTGCCATTATGGCAGCTGTGGATTTAGGAAATTGTCTGTCGCTCCCAGATTTCATTAGCCTGGGAATCAGACAAATCTGAGAGCTCATGCTTCATTTTCGCTGGCACAGTGTGTCTCGCCCCCTCACCCGTTCACTCAGATTTCCACTCACTGTTACCAGTAATGGTGGCCTAATTATAGCCATTTTTGATAATGCGAGGTGGCTTTTATTTGATGACCAGCATCTTTGCATGCTGCATCTTGTTTGTTTTTCCATCGCCAAGTCCCGTGTCATACGTTTGGCTGCTCTCAGTGTTGTACATTGGTCCGCTTCCTGCATTTAGGTCCGTGTTTGTTGGCAGTGCAAGTTCAAAACTGAACTGAGATCCCAAACAGGTTTGTACCTGCGTTTCTCATGCGACACCAAGCTGACGTTCTCATTTGACTCTCTCAGTTAGGCTCGTGTACACTTTACCGTATTTACAGTGGCGAATAGGGATGCTGCTCATCTTTTTGACATCACGCATGGTCTTATCTGCCATGTCCTGTCCCCATGGCAACAATGTGACCAGTGTTGTGGGCTGACTTATTTATTTATTTTTTCTTCTACCCACCACTTTAGCTGGTAAATCTGAGGGGTTTTGGTAAATAGAGAAGTCTGCTGAAAACGAAACACGTGAGCAGTTTCTCAACATAAACGTGGATGAAGAGTTTTCTTAAAAATCTCTAATCAGAATTGAATCTCTAATAGAAGGGTTTGTGTATGTCACTTTGATACCATTATGGGTAGCATTATAAATCAATGCAACAGACTGCTGAATTATTTTGGAGATTTTACATGAATATTGCATCTAAAATCAAATTATTTAGATAGAATTTTATTTCAAACATGCAAAAATAACTGAAATAACAAGAGGAAAAAAACTTAAAAATCATCAAGTTTTCATGTGTATATTTATGTCTACAGAATGTGTGTGCTCGAAAAGGAGTAGGATGAAGTTTACACTTTTCCTCTTCCTACCCCCTTATTTCAAATTTCATTGCTTACAAATCCATATCCAGAATTCAATTTTATTTGATCCATACATGTTTAACTATGTACAAGTCTAACACATCGAACATACACAAATAAAACCGTTTTCAGCACATAAACCAAAACAGTAACAAACTACATTTTTACATAAACTAATCACCCTGTGTTTTTGTTAAGTAGACGTACATTTCAAAGATGAGCTACAGTTTCATTATTTTATTTTTCCAATGCAAAGAACTGCTGGGCACATCTGCACATGCGTTCAGTTCATCTACATCAGAGTGTCAGTGGGGCACGGGCTGCTGGCCTGCTTTTGCTTTGAATGTTTTTGTTTTACTTGTTTCAGACTGTGAATTTGTCAATAAATACTCAGCTCACCGACTCCACTGTTAGAAAAACGGCCTCAGACATTCCCATCTCTCCTGAACCCTCAGTGCAGTCTGGTTTGGGTTTTTATTTTTCATCTCCGGCCTTTTCCCCACACAAACCTGCTACCAGCACACTGATGTAGATTAAATGGGTACATCTTGGAAAACAAAAATCCTCAGACAGTGTTTGTCTTTCTGTGCATTTTTTCCCCCTATTTTCTTTGAGCTCATGAATGGCTTCCACCATGCTGTAACCTTACCTGCTGATTCTGGCCTGTGTGCTATGTTGTATCTGATCATTGTTGTTGATATCTAAAGAGAACCTTTTTTTCTCCTCCGTTTTATTCACACTTATGCAAATATCCAATCTGCTGCTGTTCTGTCTGGGTCTGCCTTCTGTTCTCACTCACAGTCCTCCTCTTACAGCTTTTTGATAAAAATCCATCTATGGAGGATGGATGACATTTGCAGACGTAAGAATTTCCACACATCAATTTGAAATAATCTTCTGCTGAGCTTTTTGAACCTTTGACCAAAACCCCGGCACAACAACTTGGAGTTTAAAGCCCAGTTGTTTTGTTTTTCAGCTCTTTCATATCAAAGTATTTAGACGTGAGCATTTCATACGAATTTCAAACTTAATTGCAACACAACAACAGTTTTACTTTAATGTCGTTGCCTTTGATTGAAGTGGATATGGCACAGTTTGATTAGTGTTCCATGTAAAAATCGTTTTCTTACACTCGCTGGCCAATTCATTAGGTACATCGGTTCAATTATCCATTAATGCGAATATCAATTAGCCAATCACATGACAGCGACTTGACGCATTTAGAAATATAGATGTGGTGAAGACGACCTTCTGAGGTTCAAACTTAGCATCAGAATGAAGAAGAAAGATGATCTGAATGTGGTATGGTTGTTGGTGCCAGACAGGCTGGTTTGAATATTTCAGAAACTGCTGGTCTGCTGGGATTTTCCCACAGAAGCATCTCTGAGATTTGGCTGAAAAATATTCAGTTAGCAACAGTTCTCTGGGCAGAAATACCTTGTTGATGTCGAAGGAGAATTGCCAGACTGTTCGGAGCTGATTAGAGGGCAACAGTAACTCAAATATCCACTCGCTATAACCAAGGTATGCAGAAGAGCATCTCTGAACCTACTATGGATTATAGCAGCAGAAGAGCGCATCAGGTGCCACTCCTGTTCGCTAAGAACAGGAAACTGAGCAGGTTTGCACAGGCTCCTGAAAAATTCCACAATAACTGATGGGGGAAAAATGTTGCCTAGTTTGAGTCTCAATTTCTGCTGCAACATTCAGATGGTAGGAGTCAGAATTTGGTAGAAACAACATGAAAGTGTGGATCCACAGTTCAGGCTGCTGCCGGTGCATTGATATGGAGGATAGTTTCCCGGCACACGTCGAGTACCAACTGAGCGTTATTTTCAAACGGCCTCCAGAGTCATCAGATCTCAGTGCAGTAGAGCAGCTTTGGGATGTCGTGGGATCGGAGATTTGTGTCACGGATTTGCAGCAACTGTGTGACGCTGCCATGTAAATATGGATCAGAAACTCTGACAAATGTTTCCAACCTTTTGTTGAATGTTACTGTTCTTTTAACAACTGTTGCTAACAATGCATCTAACATTTAAACAGTCTCGGTTATTTTAAATAGTTCAACAGTCCACATGCTTTTTGAAGACAGGGTTTTTATCATACTGTATCAGTCTGTCTTTGCTTTGCCTTATTGCAGTGCTGCTGTGCTTCATCACAGTGTAGTGGCTCCAAGTCTCCTTTATGCAGGTTTTACAGCAGATCTGCATCATTTTCAGACTCATTAATTACTCCAAAAAAAGCACATCCTGCTGGTATTTATGCAGTGTTATGTAAAGCCCGAGACTGTCTTGAAGAGCGATCTCCCCCTCTCACTCAGTCCATCAATAATAGACACAAAGATGTATTTTTCTTCCATTTCCTCATCCGATAAAACAAACATTTTAGCAGCAGGCTCTTGGCTGCAGACTCGAACACTGCAGTTTCTCGCAGTTGCTCTCTAACCAGCGGCTTGTTCACAGTGGCTGGAGCTTCTGCGTTTCTTCACATCTTCCTGATAGGAGCGTCTAAATGTTGCCAGCAGCAGCATGCATTAATAAAGAGCCTTGAGTGTACCAGTGCAGCACTGAAGGAGCTGTGCACTGTTACTGCTTCAGCTGACTGCAGCAAGCATTCCATACTCCATCACCTGCCTTTGATATTAATATTCAGAGTCATAGAAGGGGCCTGGTGTGAAATTCCCATCAGTCACTCATCAAATTCATTACTGATCGTTAGAGCAGGGCGATATGGCCAAAAATATTTATCACGATATATATTTGAAAATTTGCGATAACGATATAACTGACGATATAATTGATGCGAGACAAAATACAACTCCACAACATTACTAGCGCAAAAAGACAACCTATCATTTATTTTCACTTAAACAAGAAGCTGGTTTTTATGTACATTAAAGCTTTATAAAAATGTAACAGTGCAAATGCAAATTCCTTGCTGAAAGTTTAACCCAAAGGCATTTCCAGTAGAAATGGGCTGACATATCCTGAGCATAACCATGTATAATAGCCACTGAAGTTAAAAAGAGGTGCTTTGCAACATTAAACTGCAGTGTGCAGTACGTATTTTTCGGACCATAAGGTGCACGGGATTATAAGGCACATTAAGCGAAACAAAGCAGTCAGATAAATCAAACTTTATTAAACTCATTCTTCTTGCTTCCTCCACTTCTGTACCATTGATTCATTAATGTTGAATTCTCTGGCAGCTGCTCTATTCCCATGTTGTTGCAGTATATTAATGACTAACCTCGTATTGTGGATGGATTATCTCAGTTGTTCTCCTGACTGAAGTTTGGTCCGTTTACAGCATCCTGCCATGCGATTGCATTTGTCTCTAACCATGAGGAACCTTAACGTTAACTTTTATAAGTGGAAAAGTGTTAGTGTTCGTCCTCCAGCTTCACTGTTTATGTTATGCTAACATAGCTGTGTCGCTAGCGATCACGTAGCACATCATTATATACCAGCTAGCCCAACTTCAGTAACCCTACAAAGGTCACTGCTGTTTAGTTTCCTGTCTTCATTTATGTTGGAAGTGATAGCAGAGCTGTACGTTTGATTTTTTTCAGAAATCTCTCAGTCAGAACATGCAATATCATGCTTAGGTAACTAGCGAAACTAGCGAGCTAACTTCCGCTAGCTTCCTGCTAGCTTCTAACTCCGTTAAATGTAATACATTTTGTTTTCATGGATGCCTGGAAGTTAAACTTCATAGTTACACCTGGTAAAGCAGCAATGCTGATCGTTTTATTAAAGATGAAAGAATTTAGACAGTTTTTAAACTCTCAGTGATGCTGCAGTGTTCGTTTGACCTGAAGCATACGGAGTTTAGGACCCAGATTACTCCCAGATTTAAGGGCATCTTAGTCCGACGGCCGCTTGCATGTTCTGCAAAAAAATGTGCTTTGTCGTGTATCTGACGGACAAACACCAAACCAGTTCCACATCACGGAAGTTGCACCATTTTTACAAACCAATTCTGGTTCATCTGTTTCACTCAACAATCGGCCATGTGCGTATGAAAACAAAGGCACTGCGCATGCGCGTTTTACTCATATTCTATCGCGATATTTCATTTTCCTATCGTAGCCTAACATTATACCGGTATTACCGTGAACGGTATAATATGGCCCAGCCCTACTGATCGTTTTAATTATAATAATGGTGCCAAGTGTCAAAGTGTTTGCTGTGTAGTGTTGGTGCACTGAAGAAAAAACAACGGTGAAATGATAAAATGTTAGAAGCTCGGGTCATCCTGTCCTTTTAGAATAAAGCACACAGATCCATTACTCGTATTCAGGTACAGATTTAAAAGCAAAATGTTAAAATGCAGGACTAATCTGGACACGACACTCCAGGATTTAATTACTTATCTTCGAGTGCCGTTTTGTATTTGTCGCTGGAAACTAGAGTCACCTGGGGTCGGCGCTTATCGTAGGCGTGCTCGCCATGTGACCTTCAGACTATTCCAGCTCCACTCTAGCGGAACAAATGTGATTCTAAGAAATGACAGTGATTAAAGCCAAAAGGCTCGCACTCTGATGATTTGTGAGCGCCGTCAGGGCAAGAAGAATGCAGGTTATTCTCTTCACTATGCCTTTTCGCAGAGACGTGGGGGTTATTAAGGGTTCCACTCGTCTTAGGAGAAAGCGCGGCTGGTTTTCACTGCGCACCAATTAATTAGCAAAACACTTTTTAGATTATTCAGAATCACTGTCTTTTGCAATTATTACACTTTTTTCTTTGTGTGCGTGTGTGTCCGTCCTGCAGCTGCCTTATGCTGCCTGTAAATAGTGTATTTCTGGATCTGAGGAAGTGACATCTGCAGAGTGATTGCAGTAAGATGGGGTGGAGGATGGGGGGGCACTTTGTGAAGCGCCATCTAATCCTAAACCTCCTCCCAGCTGAGACTGACATCAAAGAGAGAAGAAGCCTTCTCTGTTTTCTCCTGAGCGTATATGTTTCTGTGTGTACGTCTGTCTGTGCTTTATAAGGCTGAATGTGGGTGGGGGTAGGAGTGGGTGTCATCTGAGGCCTTTTTCCTTATAAGGTGGAAAATTAGGAATTTAATCTTCTATAAGTATAAAAGATGAGGTCATTTATTCACCATAAATCCAGGAATCTGGAGAAATGTTATGTGAAGTTGCCCGATGAAGATATCAGCTGAACAGCAAAGATTTAAGATCAAACAATAAGTTATCGCCTTTTCTGAGGTGCTTTATATAACCCGCAGCAGGCCTTTAAAAACCTGCTTTTTGTTCATGCGTCAGTCAAAGCACTGCCTGCCAACAGACTGCTTTATAAATCAAATCATGCTCACCCTAACTTGTCTCCCTCAGGTCTCTCTGAAGTGCAGAGCTGCAGAGGTTTCCCAGTGGGTGTTCCAGAGCTACGAGGCGGTGCTGAAGAACTGAACAAACAAGCCCGTGCATCCACCCAGCCGCAACCCTTGCAGACTACCATCTCTCTCTCATTCTCTCTCGCCTGACCCACGAACCACATCACAGCCTCACGCAGTGCCGGGAGCCGCTTCCCGCTGCGTTCGGTCGGGACACTGCGGTCCTCATGTTACCCAACCATTTCATCAGGATGGTTAATGGGTCTATCGGCCCTTCCTTTCTTGCTTGCTTTCTTCCTTTTTTCCCCTCCAATGCTGCAGAGAGATGTGGTTCACTCTCTTGGCTGCCCTTATCCTGTCCCCATCTTTGTTCACACCACATGCTTCGGTTTCAGGAAATCATCCCACATCCCCTGTTCTCCCCTGTCCGAGCCATCCTTAAACAATCTTTATTCGTTTTTAGGGGTGGGGGGCAGACGGCCGTGAATGTTTCTCTGCATGAGGCTCCTTTATCATTTTCAAGCCCTGCTTTTTTTCTCTCGCTCTCTCTCTCGCTCATATATATATATATTGGAGTCTATTTTTAGCACCTGTGATCAGCAGGTGAATCATCACTTTCACCATATTTATTTAGGGGTTAATTTCAATTAAGATGTCAGACAGGAGAGGCTTTGACTGTATTTTAGCTTCTCTCTGGATCTTAATAGAGCCACATAATTACATCTAAAAAAAACCCATTACACTATTGTTTTTGTCTTTTATAGTTTTCTTTTAGTGTCTGGTTATCAGGGGGCTCGTCGTCTGTCCCCGAAAGCAGAATGTGTGTTTCCGTGTGCATGGAAACTGTGTGTTACTGCGTGTTTAATTTTTCATCAACATCGCAACATTTTATAAACTAGCAGCAGTTGTCCTCGGACTACTCTCTTACTCGGTCATTCCATGGTTAAATTTTTGTTCGTAGTCTTGTTTAGCGCACATGCTGCAAACTGGGAGAGAGGCTCAGGTGGCGAGAGTTTTATAAGTGTCGGCGCTCTCTGCGTCAGCAGCGCCGGCCACCCCGGGCTCTCTGCCACTTTGCTCTCCGTGTATCCACGCTGCAGCTCTCTCGAGGTCCACGCCTTACCTGACATGAAGGCTCAGGTGGAAAATAAAGCAAAACAGCTGATGCCATAGTTTGTAACACTTCTGAGTCACAAGCGCACATGTAGGTAGCAGGCAGCGTTCGCTAAAACAAAGCTGGATCAACATGCGGCGTCTCTGTTTGAGCTACAGGCTCCGCTGATTAATTGGATTCCTTTTAGCGAGCTGTTACAGACTGTACCGGCTCTACAGGATCAGCACGGAGGCTGTGTATTCTGAGTGTGTGTCTGTGTGTGTGATGCAGCTGATACTTATGACATGCTGTACAAAAAAATCAATGTTTAATCAGATGTTTGTTTTTTCATTGTGTGTACATCATTTGAAGAACCATTAAAAGTCTTGATTAATTCACGTGTGTGTGGTTGGTTTTTTTTGTTTTTTTAAGTAGTTGTATATTGTCACAGATTCCGTTTTAAAAATGCAGAATTTTTTTTCCCTTTCCTGTTGATGCTGAAGTCCCAGTGTTAAAGGATGTGAAACATTATCTCAGTTTTATTTGCGCCCCCCCCCCGGGGGGGGCCTGGAAATCGATGTGCACCGTTTTCACACACACGCCATAATCGTTGATGACCTTTGCGGCATTCAGCGCTTTTCTCTCTGGGCGCCACAGCTCTGCTCTGGTGTTGTTGACCGAACGGTGTCCGCAGCTTTGCACACAGAAGTCAACAGACTCAGTTGTGCTCAGCCTCATTCCAGCAGTGAAATCTGAGGTTTATCCGTCAGAGTGCACCCTCCTTTTCCTGAAAGTCCAACCTGCTTTGGAAAGCTTAACCAAGATTTCCTCTGCATGATCCAATTGTGGTCACAAGCACTTCTCAGCTCGGATCTCTGATTGCGTGAATCATAAGGTCAACAGAAATCACTAACCAGAGCAAAGTGAAGCTGTGAACAGTGTCAGACTTTCTTCTGCTGCTGTAATGAATGATCCATAATATTGATCCTGTTACTTTACTGTCTTTTAGTAAACGTCTCCTCTCTATGAGAGCACAGTCATTAACTACCAAATCACAAATGTAATTTGTGTTACTAGCAGGGAAGTAATCACAGTATTTTATCTCTTAAATAGATTTTCTGAAGTGTTGGGAGGAGAAATCCCTTCTTTTAAACTCAGTTCTTTTCTTCTTCTTTTTTCTTTTAAATGTATCCAGATCACTTCCACTATTTATGGTCAGTCCAGGAGTGTCACACTCATTTTAATGTCGTGGACTCAGTTTCAGTGAAGCTATTTGCTCTAAACTGTTCACCTTAGTTTGATTGTAAAAAAAAAAAAGTTTAAATACATGTTTAATTTCTGAGCTCTCTTAAGAGATAAAGAAGTGCAATTAAAGCAGCAGGTCTTTATTTATTTTTTTCAATGTTATAAAGAAATCTTGCTGTGGAAAATCAAAGCAACTTGCAAGTATGGACTGACTGGGACTACACTGTAAGAAATAGAGGTCTTTATCCTAAAGTTAAAAAAACAAAACAACTGTCACCACCAGAAAATGGTGTTAAAGACGGTGGAAAAGGAACATTTCTGTTATTAAACACTAACACCAACAACCTCCATTCACTTAATGGTTTATCTACTACTCTGGCATATGGGGTTACATCTGTCAGTAAGAAGATTGAAACGGATGAAGAGACCGTTAAAGGTATAAAATGTATGTCCTGCTTTTTAGAACTTTCCACATTTTCCAAAATGTAGCTGAGCTCAACAATGTGGCAGCTGGTTCTTATGTAGCGCTTTTCTACTCTGAGCACTCAGTGCTTCATACAACTTATCTCATTCTCACCCATCCATATAAGTCCTTTCTATCTAGCATTCATACACAGTCATACAGCAGACAGCAACTTTGGTTGGTATCCTTCCAAGGATATTTGGTATGGAGCAGCCAGCGACCTGCTCCACCTCCTGATCTACAGCCACCCATCATCGGCTCTTATGTGTTCTGAGAGTAATCTCATACATTCGGCTTACTCTTTATCTTGACATTTTCCAGATTTGGCATTTATCACTCGGTGGCAGCACGTCTATAGTCCTCATTTGTGATGTTTGATCATCGATTTTCTGATAAAACATGTTTGGAAAGACAAAAATATCTTTACCACCGTAACAACATACTGTCATTTATTTTAGCTTTAATCTCCTTCTTGTAACACAGTTAAATGTGGATTTATTGAGCTTTTTCTTTGAAATATTCTGTTTAAATAACGTTCTTCCCTAGTGTCCTTTTTTAAGACATTTGTTCTGTGATATATTTATTTTATTCAGCCAAGTTGTTTTTCATATTTTAGCTGCTGTAACATGGTCAATTTCCAGCTTTCAGGACCAATAAAGCTTTTATTTTATGTTCATTAAAGTAACTCAAATGCTTTCTACATATTTTAGGCTGCCGAGTTGTCAAACATCTCCTTGGCTGATATTTAACCAACTTCAGCATGTGACACTTGCTTTGTTATTTTTAAAGGTCCTTTTTGTAAATACCCTTTCCAAATTTCCACTAAAACTCTCACCATCGGGGGCATTACCAGTGAGTATGCAGAAAAAGCTTCTGTTCTTTTAACTTTTGATATTTCTTTTTAACTACTCCCATTTCCTCAAGAGCCTTCGCCTATTTTCCATATGTCTGTCTTATTAGTACCTTTACACATTTCACCAGTAAAACCCTAGAAATTTTGCTCCAACTGATTTGCATTCAGACATGTGTAAGTAAAAAAAAAAAACCCCACCAACAATAGGTTTGGAAAACTGGATCTAAAACGCTGTACTTGTTAATAATAAGAACTAATCTGCAGAGGTGTGAACTAAAACATGCAAACTTGAGGTGCAGAGGTGAAACGTCTTCAAGCAACTCAAAGAAGTCCAGACGCTTTTCTTTCCAAGCTCCTTAGACTACGATGACCTGGATGAGTGAGAACCTTCACAGACATAAAGCATGCAAACCTTTCACAGAACAGTCTCACACTTCTCTGGAGCTCATCTCAGTTATTCTGAGGAACCATAAACTGAATTGCGTTTATTGCTCAGCTTTGTCTGTGGTGCTCCGCTGTCAGCCGTGATTGATTCGAACACACCCCCCCTCGCGTGCCCCGGGACCCTGTCCGGTCATAAGTCACCTCACAGGTATGATGTTCAGTCCTGCGCCGCCTCTCCGTGACCCTGGCGCGGAGATGATGTATAGTGTGTGGCCTCTTCCACAGCTATTTGTTTGCGGCGTATGGGAGCTCAAAGCTTTCGCACGCCTTGTGCACTACGTGATCCTATTGGACGAGCGGGGCAGTGGATATTGCAAATGATGATGAGGGGGGGAGAGAGGGGAGGAGGTGGAGAGCTCCTGTCTTTCCAACGGCAGACACGCAGCGCTCCTTAAGACTCCAGATGCCTTTACAGAATACGCGCCGCTGTTTTCTGTGCGAGTTGCCTCTCCTGTCTTAAATCGATCGTTGTGTTATCGAAAACCAGAAGATTATGGGGATCGCGTATTATGCGGGAACACGTGGAAAGCTTATGAGACGAGCGGCTGCGCGCCCGTCCTCATTGTGATGGAGGAGCGCGGTGGTGCATCGCTGGGGATGAGTGAGAGGTGCGGAGGAGATAATCAACGAAGACACTGAGAGCTGTGCGTTTGGACAAGGTCATCGGAGCCCAGCCTTGGCAGGATTATGTCCATGTGGAGGCGGCAAGGGCGGACTTTTATGCTTCCTCTCCGGGGACGAGGTTGCCTGGGGTGTCCCCTGAAAACCAAGAGTTTCTCTCCTTGCGTTGGCTCACAGAGGCGGCGAAGAGCCCATCTATTGGTGGCTGAGCTGTATTTTTGACTATCTGCGTGTCTTGGAGATAAAAGTTTCCCCGCTCTGCTCGACGGGTGGGTGCTCTATTCTCCCACCGACTCTTCTATTGAACGCAGCTGAAGCCAGTTAAGGTGATTTAGTGGGTGCTGGTTAAAGGGGCAGCGGCGGCGGGTGGGTTGAATTCCACCAGAGAAACAGCAAGAAAAAAAAAGAAAAGAAAAAAGACAAAATAAAGATTTATTTTTTAAAAAGCGGCGGCCAGCTGTGTTTCTGGACTACCACATCTGCCGTTGTTGTCGCCGCTGTCCATGGTGCTGAACTCGGGCTCCAGGAATGGTGGAGACGCTGAGTATCGCAGTGATCGGTGCTCCCGGAGTGGGGAAAACTTCTATAATCCGCCAGTTCATCTATAACGACTTCTCGGAGGTGTACACGCCGACCAGGACCAGATATGTGTACAGACCCTCCGTCATACTGAACGGGAACATGTACGAGCTGAAGATTTTGGACGTCCCGCCGATCTCCTCTTTTCCATCAAGCTCCAGTCAGGTATCACGTCTCTGTCTCGGGAACTTTATCAGAGGAGGATTTAGACAAGCTTAGAGAGGAGGGGGTCCATTCTCTGATTGAACCCGCTTCTCATTTATTTAATCACTGCTTAATCTTACAAGTGCCCGTCTGTTCACAGCCGCTAACATCCCTCAAAGGCAAAAACACCAATTTTATTTATTTCTCTTTCAGTATCAGATGTCCCTAGTCTACTAGTTGCTATGGAGACCTGGCTGACTTAAAGCCTAAGAGCTTCACTTTGGCGTTTTTAAACTCTCTTTGTCTCTGTCTTTCAGCCCGTTTATGAAGACAATATGCAAACTTGCAATATGCAAACTTGCATATTGTTATGTGTTAATCATAACATGTCTTCTACACACTTCTAAGAAACAGCAGTGCTGCTGCTGATATTTGTGTTGATTCTGCAGCATTGTGCTTCAGGCATGGCCACAGCACCTGGTTAAAACTCCCTTTTTAAAAATAGAGCAGACTGCCCTTTTATTCCTGACCACAGGTCAGATGCCACCCCTCATTAGATGGAGGCACATCTGGTCGCAGGATCATAGCAAGATGAAAAAGCACTGTGAATGCTGCGGCTTTGCAGTCACTTTTTTGGAGCAGATTTTTGGCTTTCTTTATTTCTTGACAAGAATTGGAGGTGCTTGAAACAGTCCTCGTGGCCATACTGAAAGCATTATTAGATCCTCTAACTTTTTTCACCCTCCCGCCTTACAGATCCTTTGTTAAACAGTCACAACCAAGGAGGAGACCCACAGAGGCTTCAAAACACCACAGACTTCTGAACCTCTGTTTTCAAAAACACAGCCAGTAAAAAATAAGAACAAAAAACCAGAACCAAGGATGTGGGAGAGCTGCTTCACCTGCTTCTTCAACTGTCTGAATCAGTCTAGGGGATAATCTTTTAAATCCTCTTTGTGTTATTATTCCGCTTACCTTGTGTGAATCAGACATATTAAGCATTGTTTTAGTTATTTTTTTACATGGAATAAGAAGTGCGTATTTTGGCCCTTGACACTTAGAGTGAAATCGCATTAAATCCTCTCTTTATTGGAAAGACATCAGCTCTCCGCTTTCCCTTCCCTCTTAGTGGCCAAATGTGGAGAGTAGGATCTGTTACAGCAGCTGAAATCCTTCCAATCTACACATGAGCATGTGAGAACTGCTTTAATATCGCCTTAAAAATGTGACTCTATCCCTCGAGACAAATGATCCCCTTGTTAAAGTCCTCTTTGTCATTTTTCCCAGCCCATTAAGTTGCTGAATATAATGCGTCCCTCTCTTCGTATGCATGTGTGCGGTGCTTGAAACGGCGCATCCCACTGCAAGTCTCTGCTGACGCGAGGCACGTGTTTGACTCTTGTCCACTGTGACCTCATTGGAAAGACCGAAATCTCCAAGGTCACCACAGCAAAGCCATTGATTTGCTGCTGCTGACTGTTTCTCTCCTTCCCTCCCTGTCGGTGTCACAGATAGGCCTCCCAAGAACAGCTGCGGTTATCTACCGCCGGCGAAAGTGCCACTGAGAAAATGAGATCAAGCCAAGCAGGAGACAACAAAAGCACAACGAGAAAGAGAGACCTCCCAAAGTGCTGGTTTTCTGTGCGCTCACAAAGCTGCGGCGTTAACACAGAAAACATCTGACAGGGCAGAGCAATCATCTTGTCAGAGTTATACAAAGCTTCCCTACTAGATTTAACATTTTATTGGAAGGTGTTAAGAGTTCTGCAGACTGCTTACGCTACAGATTCCTGCTGGGAAGGCACTGAGTTTCCTTTTTTCCAGCTAAAGTGCTTTGAACTCCCATTAAGCAATAAGCAGGAGCAGCTGCAGGAACAGGGGACGAGGTGCATCTGATGAGTTCAAGTGTCTCAAAGGTTGAGTCACATTTGAGGGGTTTCCTCCTCATTTGATTGTCTTTGGTTAAACATTTCATGCTAATGTCAGAGTGGTGGTGCAGGCTCTTTGTCGAAGGTATACCAGCAGAGAAATCCATTAGCTGAGTGTTGCCACAACATTTCCATCTGACAGATTTACGGTTACTCATTTGGTAAGGAACAACACCTGGAAGGCCCGCTGTGCTTTGTCTCGCTCGTTCTTGCTTCCTCTGGTGCTTCATCCTCTATTCACAGCGAGAGACACGGGGCATTTTCGAGTCACTGCCCTCATCTGCGTTTAACCCTGCGACCACAGAAATGTAACGTGGATCAGGGGCAGTTGGATGTAATGAGGGGTGAGTTGAGCCAGCACAAAGAATCCTGATTGAATTTTACTTGCTGAAGACAGCAAATTAAATATAAGCACACTTCACTGTTAGAATACAGTCGGGGAATAAGAGAGGAAGAAAGGAGAGAGGGGAGGGAGAGAGCGGGAATTTGTTTTGGTCAATTAGAAAGTTTAATGGACACCGTTGAAGCCGGGGTGACCAAATGAGGTTTTATATTGTCCTATAAAATTTGTGATGAATAAGCTGCAGAATAGAGTGAGTCAGTACGCCTCCGCGCTGATGTAGCCCGGCAATTTCTCATCAGTTCAGATTATTTTATAAGAACAGCAGTGGCGTTCTAGCAGGCGACTTGTGACCTCATTTCAACAACATACAGAGACATTAAAAAATCTTTTTTTAATGCTGGAAAGAGGCAAGATTTGTATCATTTTTCCCGTGAAGCTGGGTTGGTGTAATGATTTGTTTGCTTTGTGGCGTGTGTGTCTGTTTCTGAGAGTATTGCATTGAGAGAGCATCTGTCCTGGTGTGTCAATACGATGTGATGACAGATGGATTTAAGCGTGACGGAAGATTCAGCATGATTTTTTCTTGTTCTTTTCTTTTCACTTTCTCTTCTTTTCCCTTTTTGTTCTTGCCATAATGTATCTCCATGACTTCCTCCCACACAAAATGCTCCGTCTCCTGCTCTCTTTGGGCATTTTTCTCAGCTATCTCTGTCAATACTTTCATATATAACAGCGAGGAAACTATCGTATTTCACGCTTGCAGATGCAGCAAGAAAGATGTGTGCGTCTGTGAAGTGCACATATCGGTGAAGCGTTAAGTGCTGACAGGATCTGGAAGTGAAACTGAGCACAAATGTATAATAATCATAGTGGATCATTCATTTTGAATTGCATTTAATCTGTTTTTGCTGATATATACACAAATATCATTATACTATCTGCAAAGGCACAGTTTTTGTAGTTTTCCCTGTGCACACCTTCACAGTTGATTTTAAATGAAACATCCAGAGGTGATAGAAGTGCAGACTTTTAGCCTTAATTCAAAGGGTTTAACAAAAATGTTGCATTAACAGTTCAGCAGTTACGGTTTATACACAGTCCCTCATTTTCAGTGGCTCACAGTTAGTTCTACATTTGATTGACGAGCGGTTTCATGGCTGGGTGAGGCACGTTCACTTGTTATTTCATAATAAATGAAGCAGATAGAATATCTGAAGTGTTGAATTTGTATTTCGTAGCTTTTCACCGAAATTTTAAATATGAGTCTCAAATAGATGTCGGTGCAAGTGAAAGACATTGTCACTGAAACAGCAAAATTATCCTCTCAGAGAGAGAGCAAAACGCCAGGATCGGTTAAATCAGCAATCTTTTATGCCGTTAAAAAAGAATAAATGCTCAGAAAAAACACAGAGGATGATTGCAGAATTATTTCCATGGCTAAAGAAACAACTTTATAGCACCTAACAAAATTAAGGATACTCTTAAGGAGGTAGGAGTATTGTTATCGAGGACTACAATCAAGAAACACCTTCATGAATGGAAATACAGAGAATTTACAATAAGGTTCACACAGTTACACTGAGGAACAGGAAGGCCGGATTAGAGTTTGACAGAAAACATCTAGATGATAAAAGATGAAACCAAGATTAACCTGTACTAACATAATAGAAGAAAAAAGGTCTTGAGGTCTTGTGACCAAGGCCTGCTGGCTGTCCAGCATACAAGGTTAAAAACTAAAGGTGACAGAGCGTTTGTATCAGAGGTGGGACCAAGTCATTGTTTTGCAAGTCTCAAGTAAGTCTCAAGTCTTTATCCTCAAGTCTCAAGTCAAGTCTCAAGTAATGTCAGGCAAGTCAGAGTCGAGTCTCAAGTCACTGGTGTAAAAGTCCGAGTCAAGTCACAAGTCTGAAACTTTGAATTTCAAGTCCTTTCGAGTCTTTAAAAAAAACAAACGAAAAAATAATGTTGCAGTTATATGCTAAATGTAAATATTAGACCATGTAATTTTAAAATCTGTGTTTTTCTCAACACATACAAAATAGTGAACTTAGAAAATATACACAAATTGTGAAATTGCACCTCTTTAAAATGCAGCTCAATTAAACCTAGCTCCAAGAATAATTTTCACCGACAGTTCTGAGATAAGCTGCATGTTATTCTTGGATGCGGTTGTAGGACCAGCTTTAAAATCGCATGACAAAAATATACACATTAAAAAAAACTGCATCACCAACGTAGCCTGGAAAACATTTGCTAGTTAGATGAAGTCAGCTATCTCATCTTAGCATATTTATATGCATATTTATAATCATACGGTTCTTGGAGTGAGCCATACACTCATGAAGTTTAGTAACTTCCGGTCACTGCAACAAGCCCAGGTACAGTTTACCGACGGATGGGTGCAGGACCTTGAAACGCACCGTGTCGAACGAAAGACCATCGTACGTATCATAAGTTTACCAGTCTCACAAATTGTCTTCATAAATACACATTCCTTAACTGTTTATTAATAGGACCTTTGAGCTCAACGGTAATTAATTAGTAGTGGAAATAATTTCTGGTAGCATCACAGAAATGTAGCAGTGACAATAATACTGTATGCTGTAATCGTACTGGGCAATTAGTGATACAAAAAACCTGTTTTATCCTGTGAATAAAAGTATGTGTTTTTGTCAATGTACCATAATAACAGAAGCGAAACGCAATATTGTGTCAGGACAATTCACTATTTATGCACAATAAATAAAGGAGCATAGCGCGACAATTTCTGTTCAGCGCCAGACTTGCTTGTAACCTATATCACCAATTATGTTATGAAAATGACGCATTAACTACAACAGCAGACTGACCTTTGTGGAAATGCTTGGAGCAGACTAACATGTGAGCTGGAGTGTTCTGGGACGTTATATTTGATCTTTGAATGGCTGCAATCCAGACCATCCGTCGCGTCTTTGTTACTTCGGAAACATGGCTCGAACAATTTCTCTTCAACGACGTAATCCGATAACAACCGATCTCTTTACCCGTCGGCTTCCCGTGGCTGTCATGCGACCAGCTATTGCAGTTAATCATACAACGGCTTCTTGACATTTTTGTGTTTCTTTTTATCGCTGTGTGACTGATTTTAATTGAAAGCCTGCGTGCGATAGTACCGCTTGCCACGAGTTCCCAGAATCCTTTGCGGTTCTACCCGTGAATGACGTCACATTTTCAATCTCCATATAATATGCATGTTAAATTTTATATTTGGGGTAAAATATCAAGTCTTTTCAAGTAAACCGGTTCAAGTCCAATTCAAGTCCCAAGTCATTGGTGTAAAAGTCCAAGTCAAGTCACAAGTCTTAGAACATTTTTTCAAGTCAAGTCTAAAGTCATAAAATTAATGACTCGAGTCTGACTCGAGTCCAAGTCATGTGACTCGAGTCCACACCTCTGGTTTGTATCTGTGGCTCCCAGACTCTGGAACTCTCTGCCATTGAGTTTGAGATCTGTGGACTCAGTCATTTCTTTTAAGAAGCAGTTAAAGACTTATCTTTTTAAAATTGGTTTTGGTTGACATTGGATGATGTATATTTTGAGCCTCTGTGAAGCACTTTGTGATTTAATCTGAAAAGGTGCTATATAAATAAAATGTAACTTTACTTACTAATAGAAGACAAAAGTATTGAGCATTAGAGAAAAGGTCATGATCCAAAGAATACCACGTAGAAACATATGCCTGGCAGGGGAACCAGGACACTTTGTTGGTGATGTGATTGCTGAGTGAAGCTGCAGGATTGACTGTGAAGTGTACGGGGCTACACTCTCTGCTCAGATTCAGACAGATGCTACAAAACCCATCGGGCAGAGTTTCACAGCACAAACGGAAAATGACCCAAAGCAAACTGTAAAAGCAACCGAGAGTTTGTCAAAGCAAAGAAATGAGATATCCTTGAATGGCAAGTCTTCGCCTGATCTCAATAGTGCAGCTTTTCAGGTATTAAATACAAAACTCAGAGCAGAGATACTCACACACAAGCAGCAGCCAAAGGCAGCTGTAAAAAAGGCCCTGCATCTCAAGCAAAGAAAGACAGCATTACCTGATGTCTATGGGTTCCAGACTTCAGGCTGCAAAGAACTAAACAAGCTGGCAACCCTTGTATTTGCACTTATATAAGAATAAAATTAAATCCATTATGGTTGTGTACAGTAGTGTAAAACTGTGCCCAACAAAATATGGACCAGACAAGCCTTGTAGAGATGACTCTAACAAGCGTGATCAGCAAAACACACCCTCATCCTCAGTGCTAATTACTGCCAAGTCAAATCTGAATAAAATTCTGACATTTCACTCAGCAAAGCTGAAGCAAAGATTCCTTGAATGGGCTCTTAGTACAGTTAGATTTAATTAATTGTTAAGTACTCGCAAGCCATGTTATTTGTTCTAGATCAGTGATTTGAATTAGAAGTAGCCTAGCATGCTAGACAGCTAGCTAACAACCAGTTGGCGTTTCCCCCTCTCATTCAACTATTCCCTTAAAAATGCAAAGTTCAAGTGGTAATAACAACACAGTTGGTGAGTTATATTAAAAATCACCTCTGGTGCACTTATTATGAACCTGTACTAATGTAGCACTTTTTCGCTCAAAGCGCTTTCTTACTACAAGCCTCATTCATGCAAGTGCAATGAGAGCTAGTTAAACATTCACACTAGGGGTGGTGGTGTTTGTAGCTCTGGAAGATTTGGAAAGGTTGGTGACTCCATACCTGGCTGCATGCCTAAGAATCATTGGGCAAGTAGCTGGAGCTGAGTTGCTCTCCGATGCGTGAGGAAATCCAACCACTGACCTCTTGATTAGTAGATAACCTGCTCCACCTCCTGAGACACAGTCACCCCAAAGGATGTGAAACATCAGCTACTGAGACTGTAAACCATTTTATTTAAAATTGTATTCATATTTCCATTGTACAGTTAGGCCTTTAAATTGTGAGTCTAAGCAGATTAACTTGCTTCTCGAGGCCGCCTCAGTGGGCCTTCGAGTAACTGCACTTCAAGGTGCACTTCAACTGGTTTCATTTTTCAGCCATGGAGGTTGTGCCTCGGGTCAGACCCAGCAATTGGTCTTGATGTTAAGCTTCCAGCTCCTGGCTTTATCTTATTAGTATTTAACAAAGTAGGCAATCTTCTCATCTAACTCTCTGGCAGCATGCAAGGATATCTGCAAGGATATCTGTAAGGACAAGAAAGACATAGAGCAACGTTACATATCTCTCAGTTTCCCAATCCAGTCTAATTCTTGAGAATATCCATTTTTGACCCCTCGCCAGCATCAGCCAGAGTCTCCTTGTCACCTGAACACTGGAGACTTACAACAAAGGGCAATAAATGGTTTTGCTGGTCCAGGTCATTACTTTGAAAAGGGGACTTCCATCCCTAAGGGATGTAATGGATTTTAATTCCAACTCAACCAGCGTGACCTGTGTTTGACATATCTGTAATAGCTCAGCATTGGCCCCAGCCAGGTTACACCGGCCGCCCTCCTGCACTGGATGGAGTATTGATCCATCGCAACCACTCATTACGTTCAAGCTGCCTCCACTAATATCGGAGTCATGGCGGCTTTGCCATAGCCTGCTGAAAACTGACCACGGCCCTGCAGTTGTCAGGGAAACACGCTCTGTTTGGGTCTTGAGGAGCAAAGGACGAGCTGCTCTTTTTCCACGCTGTGGTAAGGCGACCGACTGGAGGACACAGACAGTGGCACCACACTTCACAGTCACGCTCCCGCAAGCACATTCTCACATCCCGGCGAGCACACACAAATAAACATGCCCACACATGCCGTTTGCATTCATTTGGTTACCGCGTATCAGTGCGCTGCCTTTTCTTTACTGCTCTGTTTTGGCCTGGGCCTCGTGTTTGGGGTTTGGAGAAGTAGTATTGCTGCTTCTGTGCCGGCTCCTCCTCCACATTTAAAAACAGGACTTGGACGACAAAGAGATACGAGATGAAAACACAAGCTGCTATTTTTAGCCCCGCGGGATGTGAGGCTGCAACCACAAGCCACCGTGCTCGCCTTGCGTCGTCAGCTGCCTCAGTTATCATGAGCTGTGATGACAGCGAACATCTCTGGTTTGTTCGGGAAACACAACAAATCTTGCACTGGAGCTGTACTGGACACTTTAGGATAGACTCCAGTAAGAAAATGAATTGATGGAAGAAATTAGAAATCATAAAGAAAAAAAAAAACACTCTTGCTGAAAACACTGTGAAAGACCAGAGAAAACTGCACTTTACACCAGTTTTCACAACACATCGTCCCACTTACGCTTTTTACTTTTGATGGCAGTGATCTTATTGCCATCTCTGCGCCTGATTGGCTTCATTATCTTCCTGCTGATCTGTGAGGCTGTTTCTGCTCCTTGACACAAACACCCCCTCCAAAATGAATAGAGGCAAAGCGTCCCTCACTGCGTTTTATCATTACAAGTTAGGCTGATCCTCGCCTGTTCCCTCAGCCTCACCTGTCACAAATTATCAGTTCATCTTCATTGTACAGATTAGCTGTACAGCATGTTTAATTTGGATGCAAATCCCCCCCCAAACCTTGACAGCAGTGTAATTAATTTTTTTTCTATTCACGTTTCTATTTTAGGTTACACAAGCTGTGTAAGTGCTGGAAAAAGTGTAGAGTAAACACCACATGGAACAAATGACTTAACGCTGTACAAAATACTGTAGCAAATCCATCAACATTGCACTGCTCCACTACAGGGTCACATTAGATTGCATGCTAATTATAAGCATGCAAATTAAAATGGGGCCTGACAATCAGCACTTTGATATGTGAGCTTTCAAAGCAATATGGGCACAACAAGCACGGCTCCAAAGCAGCCAAATCATCATCAGAGCCCCGAGGTTCAGGTGCGTCAGTCAAAAAGCATCAAATACATCAGAGCGGAATTTCACTGAAAATCATTGAAGCATAACATAATAAACAGCTTCAGGAGAGGCAGTGATCACATGGGGAAATTGATTTGTATGTAAATTCTTTTAAAAATGTGTTCACAGGGATTTAAAAAAACTGTTTTAAAAAAGAGCTCAGGAGGAGCAAATCGAACAGCAGCCACTGTGTGAAGTAAATCTACACTGAGTCTGTGGAAATGTTCCAAGGTTAAATCAGTGATCTTAACAACATAATATAAACTCACTGGCCATTTCATTAGGTATACCTTTTCAAGCGCTCTCAAATCTCTATCGGCCAATCACATGGAAGTGTGTCTATGCATGAAAACATGTTCAAACCGAGCGTCGGATGGGGAAGAAAGGTGATTGAAGTGACTTTGAATGTGGCATGGTTGTTGCTGTCAGGGTAGTCTGAGTATCTCAGAAAATGCTGATCTACTGGGATCTCTGGGGTTTACAGAGAATGGTCAAAAAAGAGAAACTACCCAATAAGCTGCAGGTCTCTGGGTGAAAATCTCTTGTCGATGCCAGAGGTCAGAGCAGGTCAGATGCAGTGAAGAGTGAAAAGTGGGTTAGAAAAGTAAACTGTGTAGTAAAAGATCCAGAGGACTGAATGACAGTAAAGGTTGCACGATCTGATATCGTCGTGTTGGTGTTGTTCCCAGATCAACATAGTAAATGTTGTTCCAGGATCAACATTGCAAGTGACCAATCAGAATGTTGTGGCGTCATACCTTTGCGACTTCAGGAAAAAACGCCGTAAAACAAAAAACTGTACTTAAGCTGCGAGAAACCGCCTCTGTCCGCCGATCAACGGACCCAGACCCTGACCCTAACCCTTTAATAAACGCTAAGCAGAATTGATATTGTCCTTGCAACATTGGAATTTCATAAATGCACGAATGGCTTGGCGCGCCAAAGAATAACGTCACAACAATGTGATTGGTCACTTGCAACGACACCAACACGACGATATCAGATCATCCGTAAAGGTTTGACTTTTGCCACATTTCTGAGGTGAAGGAAACAAGGTTGGATGAGCTTAGAGTTTTAAAATTCAGTTGTTGTTCAAAGATGACACCAATAATCCAAATAGCCGGAAGCTGATATCATTGCACTACCTGATGACACTTTTGAGCTTTGGGAAATATGCCGGTACTTTCCAAGCATGAGACAAGTCCAACTTCCTGAAAATCTTTGCTGGTGAATGTGCCAAAACTGATTTCTGATGTTTATATTCATTTTCCCAAATGTATATCTTTGCTTATATTGGTAAATAGACTTTAGTCAACAGAATTTATTAAAGGATTATATATAAAATTATCTTTATGACATTATTTTACCAACTTCATATCACTCTTTAAAAGTTATATATTTTTAACATCAATGACACTTTTTAGCTGGATAAATAAAGGATATATAAAACTCATTTTCTACCTTGTGACAGGAAGGTTATTTGTGGCTCAGAATGATTTGATGACATTGGTTTGACATGTGCTTCACAGATTATAGGCCGACAAGTCATTTACAACAGCTTAAATGTGGGTGACCATCTTTTGGCACAACACCAGAAACTTCAAAGTGATCACAAGAAAAGAGGTCTTGGGCCACACAAGCCCCTTTTAAGATCACAACCTGTGCCGCTTTTCATTTCATTTAAAGGAATATAATAAACCTGAATGTAATGTGTTGACCGGTGAGCTCCAAATGTGGCAGAAAACAGATTTGGGTTTTTATACAGAGCCCAGCTTTCCACGCTTCCAGCATTCATGTTAAGCCAAACTAAGCAGTTTCTAGTTCCAGCTTCATAGTCATTATTAGTCATTCTCATCCCCAGCTACTAAACTGTATTTCCCCAGATGTTAGACTACATTTGAAAGATCCTCATCACACCGTTGTCTAAAGTGCAATGCCGTTTGTGCATTACAGCAGTCTGCATCTAATAAGAACAACCCTGTTTATTGCAAAGTTAATTTCCAATGTTTGTCTGTTAAATTATATTAAATTGGATTGAATTATGTTTCACTGAACTGAACTGAGGCGGTCTCACAGAGTCTAGGCCCTTCATTAGCAGTGTGTGGGAACACCAGAGGTTATGTCTGCTCATCCCTTGATCCGCTGTTGCCTTTTTCATCTTTTCAACATTCTCCCAGGCCTGCGTTTGTGTTCTCATTTCCTTCCCTCAGTATATCTTTTTCCCCCAGCCCCTGAACTTCCTCTATTTGCCTCTCCCTCTTTTATCAGATCAAATGTTTATACATTAATTTCATGCTGTTACAGGGCTCTAGAGTGCGACCAAATTTTTCAGTGGTGCGACTAAAAATAAATATTTGGTCGCACAGGTGCGACCAACTGTTCCGGTAACAAAAAAAAAATCTCTGTAACTCTCCGTGTGGTCAACAACAGACACACATTATGCCCCTATCGTGGACTAAACCAATCAGAGATAGTCAGGGGCGGGACCTCTCTGATTGGCCGTGGTCCAGTTGAAAGTGCAGGTGGAAGAGAGAGGTGAGTAGCTTGAATAAAGCGATATCAATTCATTAACGGATTCCACACAAAGACCTAAACACGGAGCGGACCCAACACATCAGAATCAGCTTCGTCTTTCTCGGCTTTCTCACCCGACGGCCTGAACACGGACACGCTGTCGGAGCTTAGCGATTCTTCGGGTCCGCGCTGTGTTTACGTCTTTTTGCGCTGATTCTGAGCTGCAGGTTTTGCCTCTCTCCAACCAAAATTCACCGAGCCTGCAGCAAAAGAAGCAGCAAACTGCGCTTCACATTTGATCAATGTCGTCATGAATTCCCTCTGACTTTTGCTGTTTTGCTTCCACCACGATAAAAAATCACACTTCCTGCACAGCTCTCTCTCTCTCTGTACTTCAGGAACAGTTTCCCGTCTCAAATCTGTTTTCTGCATTATTCATTCGCTTATTACCCACCAGTCTAGCGTTGTTTACAGCGCTTTTTCTTTTTTCACTTAAATGACCTCGGACAAGAAAGCCTAATTTCTGCTGTTCAATACTGAAGAAATTTAAATTTCTTAAAATTATGCAAAATTGCAGAATATTTTTAAGGTTATCTGCTATAAAAAGCCAGACCAGGAAAATCTCCTTCATGTTTTCCTGTGTTTTATTCTCAGTTACTTTCACACAAAGGCATCTGCTGTGATTTTCACAATTCTGATGAAGTCTCATGTGTATCAGTACTGATAAATGATCAGAATTATAATATTTCTGACTGTCTGAGGCTAAATTGAATCAAATCAGGACTTTGAGAACCGGAATTGAATGGATTATAGAAATCAGTGATGATACTCAGCCCTAGTGAGCAGCCTAGGCCTGAGAGAAGTGGATGTACTGTAGCTGTGGGTAATAAGAAAAGATGAAAAGAACTATTGATAACTTTTTTGTTAAGTTAAGGCCTGATCTGTCTGAAATTCATAGCCAGTGCTCTGACACGGTGCCATCAATATTTGAATGCTGAAAAAGCACAGTGTATCCAGAAAACACATTATATGCTGCAATAAATGCACTGCCCAAGTGTCCCCTCTCCCCACGGCCTTTCAGCAGCAGACAGCAGCAAACAGGTCGTCAGAGGAGGCCAAGATGATGATTAAGTTTTTAACATTTTCTACAATATTGACAAAGCACTTTAAGCACAAGTTTGTTAGTTAATAATTTAGAAATTAATATTGTCTGTATGGACTTCCCCCCCCAAAGAAAGTGCACATGTAAAACTGCGGTGTTAAGCGATGCGGTTGAAAAATTTGAGTGCGCCTAACTTTTGTGCCGGTACGCCTAAATTTTTAAAGTTAGGCGTACCGGTGCGCCCATGTCAAAAAGTTAGTCTAGAGCCCTGTGTTACAGGCAGCAGGTCGGCAGTGGTGAGCCCAGTGATACACATTTGGATAGAAGGATGGTTCCTCACGTTTCTATTAAAACGAATGGCCCTCAGTAAGGTGCAAATAGACCCACGTGCACTGTGTGCTTTGATTACATTTTGAATTATGCTTTGAAAACCATTAGCATGAACAAAATGTTGCTTTTTTGCCACATCAGAGCACCGCGTTCCCTTTTTTCCTCTCCTGACAGAAGGTTGTGCGTTTTCTTTCCCCCAGCCTCCGTCTTTGTCCTTGAACAGCGTGCAGTGTTTTACTGCGGGGTCATCGTGTTTTATGACTTTGTTCAAAGCTGTAAGATTCCCAGAACCATGTCTACTCGAGGAATTCATACACTGCACTTTGTAACTGCAAAGGGAAGCAAACTGTGACAGAGCAAAGTTCTGTTACATAAAGAGGGGAAAAAAATTAACCGAGGCTGATGGGATTATCGTTAGTCTTTTAATCTGTCATGAATCAAAGTATTGGATTGAAATTTCTCTTTGATGATGACGCTGGTGGCAAAGTCATCAGTTTGTCCTGAAGGGGAAATTAATGTCCGCACCCAATTTCACAAGAACGTATTCATGAGCCGATGAGCCATTTCACTCAGAACCACAAATAACCTCATTGTGGCATTTGAGGAAATGTCAGACTTTGACAAAGCCATTAGGACACACTACCTGGGAACCTTACACATCTGCAAAGTCTTCCATCTAATACGTCAGCATACCCAAGAGACCATGTCAGTTCTTAAGCTTGACTAAAACGGGTCTTGGACGTACTCATATGTTTGCATATTTATGTGTTTCTCTACATATCTGTCCTTTCAGGAATGGCTGGATTTGCGCTGCAGAGGTGTTCGTAATGCCAACGCATACATCCTGGTGTATGACATCTGCTGCGTGGAGAGCTTTGAATACGTCAAAATGATCCGACAGCAGATAGTAGAGAACAGGTATGGTCACAAACACTCTCTGCTGACAACGCAGATGTTCAACATACCGTCCAAAAGCTTCAAACCAGGACTGTCAAACTCATTGGACATCATGCATCACATACATACAGCCTGCTTTGATCTTAAGTGGGCCAGACCAGTGAAACTACATGATAAATATATGAAATTACAGAAAAATGTTTAGTGGTAGTTAATTTACCAGACACTCCTTCGATTTTTTTTATTTTAAAATATTAAAGTTTTGTGTTATTTTAAAATATTAAGCTTTTGTTAATTTACAAAACAGAGATTTTCCTGTAAATTAAGCATTTATCTATTGGGGGGGAGGAGGGGGGTATTTTTTTCCATTGGAAATTCTTCGTCCTGGGCCTTGTGTTTGACACCCGTGCTTTAAACCCTATATTTAATTGAAAACTGAACCACAATGACGCTGTCAAGACTCACAGGCATTACTGTTTTCTAATTTAAAAAAAAAAAAAAATCTAGGACAGGGACAACAAAAGACCAGAAATATTACGTAATGCTGAAAAAAAAAAAGCTGTTGGAATATCTCAGAGCTAATTAGGTTAATTAGCAACAGGTCAGTAACA
Organism: Rhamphochromis sp. 'chilingali'; assembly: GCF_963969265.1. Lineage (NCBI taxonomy): Eukaryota > Metazoa > Chordata > Actinopteri > Cichliformes > Cichlidae > Rhamphochromis > Rhamphochromis sp. 'chilingali'. The sequence continues at coordinate 21,012,889 of NC_137937.1, forward strand.
TAAAAGAGCATCCCACAGAGGCTGAGCCTTTCAGAACTGAGAATTAAGAGGACGGTGGGTTTACCACCCTTTTTTTTAAAACAAATAAATGCATAAGAATAATGTTTAGAACATAAAAATTACAACACGTTTGGGGGATTTTATCATCAAAGTACAAAATACCAAAAAATAAAGGCCCAGCATGTGAAAATGTGGAAAAGAAAGTTTTAGCTTGTAGAGCCACCTTTAGCAGCAATAACGTAAAGTAATAGTTTTCTGTGGGATTTTTATACAGAGCCCAGCAGGCTCTCACTTTGACTTTTTTTTTACTTTAGCTCCACTCTTCTTTACAACTTTGCTTCAGTTCATTGAGGTTTGTTAGCATTAGCTCTGTCAAGAGTCCACCACAGCAGTTCAAGCAGGTTGAGGTCTACGCTTTGCCTGGAACATTGCAGAACTTTGTTTCTGTTCTTTTTCAGACATTCTGTTGTAAATTTGCTGCTTTGCTTGGGATCGTTGTCCTGTTGCATGGCCCAATTCCCAATTAGCTGTTGGAAGACGGCATCTAGAATACTTTTCTACTGAATACTGAGTCATTGATTGCAAGGTAAAACAAGCCCAAGGTGACACTTGACGGTTGTACTAACTAGAATTTGTCAAGGTTTCCCTGAGCATTGCACAGTCTGACCTTTGAGTGAAATAGTTCGGACATACACTCCTGGAAAGACTGTGACATTGTCTTAACAAACAGCTACATTTGACTAGCAGCACCTGGCTGTTTCTTACCATCTTATTTCCAGTGGAAGCAGTAATGATGTTTAGTTTTTCACAGAAATTCTAGTGTAGTCGAGTCATGCATAGGATTGGACTATTCAGATTGTTATCAGTGCACAGCTTAAAAAGCCAACATCCATACTGTAATCGTATAGAAGATCATTAGTGCACATGCCATAAGTAACTTACACCTTTGAAGGCTCCGTATGCACGTTTTGGAGCAATGTGTGCTGCCATCCAGAGGGGTGTTTCTCAGGAAAGGCCTTGTTTATTTCTTAAAGAGTGCGAAACCAAATTCCACTTGTATTACGGCAACATGGCTGCATAGAAAGATAGAGGCAACAAAGTATTAAACATGTCTCAACCTTTTAAAAAATATGTTGCTGAAATCAAATTCAATAAAAAAAATTATTTCAACAATTCATGTGTTGTTTTTGTGCTGTTTTCATTTGAATATAAGTTTGAATGATTTGCATTTCATTTTTAACTAAATGTAATACAACAATCCTGCTTTTTTTTGTTAAACCGCTGACACACAGCTTGTTATCCTTCACTGATGATTTGTAATGAAATCATCCCGTCACCCGTCTGAAGACAGCACACAATTTCACAGCCTGTCACAAAGCTGTACAATTACATGATGGTGACAGTGATTTTTAGGCTTCTTGTGGTGGTATCTTTCAATTTAGCGTGCGCGCTCGTCGTGATGACAGTTCACTGTCTGATGACATTTGATTCTTGTGTGATGCCTAAACCCACACTAGTAATTTAAAGGCTATTCTTGGGACAGTCGTACATTTAGTGTACAGAAGGCCCACAGATAACATACAGTAAATGCTTCCTGGATTTGCTTTGCACCTGCTGCATATGGGGCCAGAAATCCCTCGCTCTCCAGTCGTCAGCTGCATGCATATATTTACATATAGAAAGGTGCATTGGGTGGCTTCATTTGTTTGCCATGTTGTACAACACCAAACTGCCTCTCCACAGTTGATGCCCACTTTCTCGCAGCTCTGAACGTGTAACCACGAATGTTTATGATCTAAGACAGAAACCTATTATCCCCAGCAACTATGGAAGAAATGGTGAATGTGAGAGGAATAGGCAATAGGGGGAAAATGTGCAATCATGGAGAGTCTAACATCAGACTGGAGAAGGAAAGGAAAGGAAGGGGAGGAGAAGGGGGCAGATACTGTAAGAGGAATCATTAATAATCGAGTTTTGAGAGGTGTTTTTTTTACTCTGTGTGTCAGCTGTCGAAAAAAAAAAGTCTATTGTTGAAATGTTCCTCAGAAATCTTTTATTATTCTGGTTCCCACTAGCGAGGAGCCTACCTTCAGTTCAGTGAGGCTTGTGACAGTGTTGTCCTTCCATCATTCCTACCCCCCCCCCTCCCCGCGCGCCCCCCCCCCCCCCCCATTCTCATGAAGGGATGCACGCACACCGCCTCCCACATTCAGTACACCTCATTGTGCACAAGTAGTCAAGCCCGAGCAGATATGCAAGGAGATATTTTTAAGGCTGTTATGTGAGCACAACCTGTGAAAAGGAGAAAAGTGAGATGATTGCTGCCGTGTGGTTGTTCAGCTCCCAAGTTTTGAGAACTTCGCCTCGGGGCTTGAAAATTGCACCGCTCATCTCTCTCAGGCTGCATCGCCTTCTCTTCGGCGAGCCATTTTATCCATCTGTCGAGGCAGACGTGCAAATATGCAAAAGTATGCAAAAGTCTTTGTCATACAAAATAAGCCATCATTCGTTCTGAGAGAAAGAGCTAAGTTGTGTATAAACTGTTTAAACAGTTTATACACTTGTCTTTTCTAGATGTTCTGAGTTCAACATCGGTTGTTACAGCTTTTCCTAAATAGTTTATATTCTAAGGCTTTTTTAAATTATTATTACAAATCATTAACCCAATGACCTTGCCTCCTAAATAAGCAGCAAAATGAATATTATTGTTATCATCAACACTTCATTTTACTCTAAACTCCTGCAGCTTAATTTCCCACACTGCTGCACTAAACTTCTTTTCATTTAAACACTTCTAAACCATCACTAATCACGGTTAATTGTGGTCGACTTGAAGAGGTGCTGTATGTTTTTCATTAGTGCTGCAGGACTAATCTTTATATTTGCAGGTCTTACTTTTAATAATCTGCACGTCCTCTACAGAGAAGAAAACTGTCAGTATGACGAGAGGGGCGCCTAGGTTGTTAGTGTAACATATTGGGGGTATTTATATATTAGAGTAGTTTTGTAATATATTTTATTATTTATTATTGGTACTTTAACTTGTTCGTTACTGCCTTCGCGCAACTGTGACCACATAAATTCCATTGGGATTAATAAAGTATTCTGATTTTGCTTCTGAGTTAGAATTTTATAACACATCCCTCCGGCTTGCCGTACATTTTCCCACTCAATAATGCTGTAAAGCCCTCACTGCAGCATGCGGTGGGAGGCCCCTTGAGCCTGTGAGTTTTAATCCTCCAGTCCACCCCCACACACCTCAGAAGGAAGGGAAAACTATGCAGAGACAACAGCTGTGACAAACACCAACACGATGGCTTTTCTGGGTTTAAAAAAATAAAAATAAATAACACAACCTTCTTTTCTCATGCTCCTGCAGGGAAGGTAGCAGCAGCGAGGTGCCAATCCTGGTGGTGGGTAACAAGAGAGATCTGCAGCGTCAGCGCTTCATGCCTCGCAGGGCCGTGTCGGTTCTGGTGAAGAAGACATGGAAGTGCGGTTATGTGGAGTGCTCTGCCAAGTTTAACTGGCACGTAGTCCTGCTCTTCAAGGAGCTGCTGGGGATTGCTGTGGCACGGGGGATGCGCCAGAACCACACCTCCATTCGTTTGCAGGGGGCGCTACAGAGGAATCGCTGCACCATCATGTGACCCTCAGAGCTCCCTCCACCCCTGCCAACTCAGGAGTGGAGCGGCAGCAGAGAGAAGGACTTTCTATCAAAATGGCTGGGAAAAATAACCCCGTGGCCTCCTGCTTTACTGAGCTGATTTTTCTTAATGAGGTTTATTAGATTCGTGCGCTGTAAAAGACACTCAAATTACACACATGGTCATCCAACCACTTCCTAGTCAACTGTGTAGAAACAAGGAAGGAAATGGGAAAAAGAAAGCAGGTGACAAACAATACAAAAAGCATAGCACAGATATGTTTCTCACATCACAGGTCAACATTTCAGGCTGCGCTTTCCAATATGAAAGGTCTGTCGCTGGGCCTGACAGGGCAGAAGCTGTGTTTGTGAGAGTCAAAGCGGACAGGCAGCAATATCATCCAGTCTTCCTTTTGAATTTGCCACACTCTGTAAGGTCAAAAGCAGAAGCTCACATCTAACATCACTGGATTTATTGGGATTTGTGCATGAGACCGACAGGCAAAAAGATGGAAACGATAAAAAGTGAGAGCGCTCATTTTCTGCGCCAGTTATCTCAAAAAGTACATAGATAGATATGGTTAGGTGGTGTTTAATTTTAGATTCTGAGAAGTAGCCATGCATTTTTGTTCTCTGCCCCATCCTCTATTAGAATCTTGGCCGACAGTAAAAGCTGCTTGTTCACAGAAAGGCTGTTTTAAGGTTGTCTTGCAGCAGAAAATGCTGCAGTCCCTTATCATGTACTGTAGGACTTTAATCTGCTCCCTCCCCTCACTCAGTGTCTGTTTCTGATGAATACATTAAATCCAGGGAACGGGGAACCAGCAGGAGGCTCCGGAGCCTGAAACAAGAACCTGTGTGTGTGTGTGTGTGTGTGTGTGTGTGTGTGTGTGTGTGTGTGTGTGTGTGAGAGAGAGAGAGAGAGAGAAAGAGATGGAGAGAGGGAGAGGCAGGTTTATAGTTGACATTCAGGCAAGCAAAGGACAGACGCGGCAAGATAACAGACAGATGTTGAAGCACTGGATTAGAAAGGAGCAATAAACACACACGGGGATGTCCAGACTGACTATATGTGCCACATTATTATATTAAAAATGCCTCGCTACACACAGTCAATGTAATCCACTTGCGCTCCAGCAGAAATACACACGCAGAACTCGGTGGCTTCCATATCAATATGTGAATACTATCTAATTGGTCATATCGTGAAATTAACAGCAACTTTTTTCATTTCATTAGGCCGAGGTATGTGAATATGCCAGCACTGAAAGCAAGCAGATCTATTGTATATACACGACTGATTCATAGACTAATTGAGTTGCATGCTTTTGTTGGTAGAGCCAACGGTTCAGGGTTTAATTGCACTGATGTGAAAATGTGATACTGTGTTTAATTTTTGTAATACATGGTTTTTTGACGCTGTAATGAGCAACTGAGTGGAGTGAATGTGGTCGTTTTTCACCGGCATGTGAGAGCACAAGCTCACGATACTCTACCAAGGTGTATTGTTGAACCCTTCAGTCGGGCCAAATGTCTGTGTTAGATTTTTTGTTTGTTTGTTTGTTTTTCTAGTTGGAAAAAAAAGAGAAATATGTAGCAGAGATAAACTAGAAAGCAACTGCGTGTAGCATGAGTTCTCATCATTTCGTTTGTGTGCATTTTCAAATAAAAAGGGCTACTGTTTTTTATCACATACATCACTTGTGTTGTGTTATTTTTACAGTGTCAGTACTGTAAGTAATTTTGTTTGGCTTTTGGTTGCTTTTTGTTTTGTTTGTTCTTTCTGACACATGATTATTAAAAGCATTTGAGAACAACAACCTTGCTCTGGTCCCTTTTTTTTCTCCTTTTTTTTTTTTTTTTTCCTTTTGTGTCCCGTTTGGAACTTTAGCCATCAGAATTGTTGTCTTGAGGCCAAGAAAGATGCCAAGCGGATTTATTTTACCAAGTGGATCATCATGGCCTTGCCATATTGGTCCATTTGATTGACCTTTATTATAATTATGAATTTATTTTATTTTCAGTTGCTACAAACGGGACAGACATAACTGGGGGATAGGACAGGGAGAAAGAATGAAAGAAAGAGAGGGAGAGAAAGAAAACCAAAGGGGAGACGAGACGGTGAGAAGGGGGAGAAGAAAGAAAGAAAAACAAACAAAAAAAACAAAACACCTGGGTCACCTGTATGGAGAAAAAAAACAGAAGAGAAAGCAAACAACAAAGAGCAACATAATAAAAAAAACGGCACCATCACAATAAACTAGCTAGCAGTAGATACTAAATAATAAACGATATTGTGCAGCACGCAAGATAGACAGCGTACAATGTGCTTTGAGGCAGCAGCCAAGAAAGCTGTAGTCCACGTCTGTGAATACCCGTGTGTACACCTGTGTGCATACCTGTGTGGATCAGCATGCTTGCATTCCAAAGGTTTCTCCATGTAACGATCTGCTAGGGAGTGTGGGGGGCCACAGCCCCGTCCTCCAAGGTATGAAGCAGGTATGGAGGAGATCAAAAATCCAGACATCCAGAGGCCCCCAGAACACAAGAGACCAAGGAAGACCAACAGAGGGGCAGCCGCGCCACTGTCCCAGTAAGAGCTGAGGAGAGTCCCAGATGAGGGCTCACTCAGCAGCCGCGGAGCAGAAGCCAGGGGGAGTTGCAGTGACGCGCCCGTGAGCTCCGCCGGCAGCCAGCCGTGCCTGAGTGACCGAGCCCCAGGCCGAGAGGCCGGGGGCACCCCACCTCCGAAGTGGCCCGAGCGAGCCCCAGGCTCCAGGCCCCGATAAGCGGCCGCCAAGGAGTGAGCCGGTGTGTACCCGGACGCCCACCCCCAGACACAAAGAACCACCAACGCACCGACACCTGAGGGAGTCCGCCACTGGCAGGGGAAGTGGTGGGTGGAGATAGGCCTCCAAACCTTGGAGGGCCTGAGATGTCCCCAGAGAGGTGGCGTCTGATACCCAACCTGACATATAGACACAGACAGGCACACACAGACACAAACATCCATCCCCACCCTCATGCTCTCATATGCACTTACTCCACACTCAACCAACATGGAGACAGACATAAAGAGACGCTGTACACACGATCACACTCCCCAAGCGTACTCTACGAACCGGGTCTAGGTACCCTTGCCCCTGGAGGGGGGAACTGCACCCAGACCCAGGTGGTGTTACCCTTTTCCCTGCGGTGGGGAGAGGCAGACCGCCCCGACTCCGCAGCAGCAGGGAGGCCCCACACTCCAGACCGCAGCTGGACGGCCAACTCCTCCTAGCCCCCCCGCTCCAGCAGGCCGCAGAGAACGGGGGTGAGAGAAGACTCCAAACCTCCCTCCACCCGCTCATTGTAGTGTTGATGCATGTGTGTTCTAAGGTGCAATTAAAACCCAGGAGGGCATGGAGCTACCTGCCAGAGAGCAGCAGGTAAGCACATAGTCCCCCTTTTTTTTCTCCTTGTGTTTTTCATGGCTTCACCACATTAGGATCAATTCTACAACATTGCCATCTTGTGGTAAAGCGATGTTATCAGGAACCACATCAGAAGCATCAAACACACTTCCAGTTACTGGATTTTTGCTCGAACATGTGTCTGACCCCCCCCCCCCCCACACACACACACACACACACACTAGTTTTAACCCACTCAGTTCATTTAAGGTGGCATTGTGATGATATATCCAGTCTAGATGGACTGAAAATTAACTGAATAAATGTTTCTGTACTGTAAAAGGAGGCCTGCTGTACTGAAAGACATGCGTTTTCCAAGAGGGACCTGACTAAATACAACACATAACAATATGACAAGTAAAGAAAGACATACACCTGACATTCAGTACACACAGTTGAACACAAACATGCAAATCATATAACAGATAAATAACAGATCATTACAAAAGCAGTCACACTGACCAAAAGAGCTATTCTCTCGCTCCTTTAAAGTGGACATTGTCATCTCCTTCTGTAGGATATTATTCCAGGAAACAGAGGCCACAGCTTTACAAGCCTTTCCCCTTTATTCCATTCGGACTCTGGGGACAAACATTTGTATAACATTGTGAAAGCGTAGACTTATGCTCGTTGTACTGGTGATGGTGGGTGGAAAAAATGATTATTTGGTTCTATCTGTGGCCCTGTTTATTGTGCATATATATCACGATCCCATTTAGGTGACAGCATAATACAAACTAAAAGAATAAAATGACACAGGTTACCCTGGGCAGTCCGGGGATTTAAGATTAAGTAATAACACAGCAAACCCCCAAAGAGCAGGCAGTAGCTCTGGGGCAGGCTTTCTTAGTCATGTGGTTTATTTGTTACTTCAAATGCAGATTGCCCTACACTCAATGTGTTTTTTCACAAGTAAAAGGGTGCCAAAAGTGTCTCACCCTGATGTGCACCGGTACCACTGATTTATTAGGACCTGGATTATAAGCAAAGGCACAGGCTGGATTAATAACACTGATGATTAACTTGGTTTGTCTGCCCTACTCAATCTGACAGCATCAGATCAGAATTCAGGAGCCAAAACCGCATGTCAAATGTTTAGGAATGTTTAGATAACAACGTCACGTGGTGCGGGGCTGAATTATAGACTTGAATTGATAGAGCGGACACTCCCCCTCAGTGCAACCCCCTCAATGAGTGGCCGGGGTAGCGGCCGCCCTCTCCCTAAAATTGGTGCCACAAACTGTTTATCGCTGTCGTAATGTAAGTAATTTAGTTTGATGGCAGCCTTGTCAGGTTACGCTGAGACCATGTAAGGGCTCTCCCTTCTATCCAGCCCAGCTCTGTGCTCTGAATCCTCTGCAGTCTGCATCAGCAAAGTGTCTTGGCATCACTTCTCGTTCTTCCTCCGGTGTCATGTGAAGGGGGTTTACGGTGGTTTCTCTCGCCCTACACCGGACCCTCTTCCGTCGATCTCATTTGTCAGTGACAAGGCCCTCGCCCTGGTGGACCATCTGGGGCTAGTGTCCCTGTCTCCGCTACTCCCGGTTTATCCAGCACTCTGTGGCGTGCGGCGGAGCCGAGGATGAGCGAGCAAGGGAAGGGCTCGGCATCCGCCTCTGCCGCGGCCCCGGCACCTGGGTCGGATACTTACAAAGGCTGGCTTTTTAAATGGACCAATTATCTGAAAGGCTACCAGCGGCGGTGGTTTGTCCTCAGCAATGGCCTGCTGTCATATTACAGGTAAATATCGCACGCATGGCGTGTATGTTTCCTCCTCCCTCCCCCTGGAAAATGTAAACGCCACTTGTGCTCACATTTCTGTGTCGGCGCATCACTACAGCTGGCTGCCTCAGCTGTTTAGCAGCAGGCTAGAGCTAGCTACCGGAGCTGTGACGGAGGAGAAAGTCAGGATTTTCTTTAAAAGACAGCTGGGCGCGGAGAGACAGTGACACAGACGGGGACATATAGGGCAGCTAGTCCTTTAAATAAGTGGGAAATCATGTCACGGCAGGCGCAGACGTTAGCCAGCACACCAAGCTAGCACGATAGCCTCCTGTCATCAGCTGTCAGGCGGCTGCAGATCCAGCTGTCCGCCCGGGGAGACCGACACGACAGGGTGCCCGGCCGCTTTTAACACACATTTAATAACCCTTCGCCCTGAATACTTCTTTTTATGTGACTTTCACCGTCTCAAATACCTTCGCCACATGACCGCCACGTTACTTTTCAGAGTGCATTCATTCATTGCATCACGGTCACGTTACTGAGCCCAGCCACTTAGTATGATCGCCGTAACGGGATACTGTGCGAGAGAAGGTCGCTATCGTTTATCCGTCTGTCCTCGCTCCTATCGCACAGCCAGGTAGCTGCGAGCTAGTGTTAGCTGTAGTAGCACCTGTGGATCAGGTGCTTTCTCCGCGGGAGTCATGTTTCTGCAGGTGTTCAAGCTCATACATGAGCTCTCTGAATGGATCGTAAAGCACGCCAGCTCCTAGGCTTATTTCAGTTAGTAACGTGGATTTATACTATAGCACTTCAATTTAAAGCCAGTCAGAATCAACAAATCTCCTTGGCAACAGCAATGAGAATTACAGACTTGCTTCAATTAAGTTTATGTTATTTTATATGAAGCCAAATCAAAAGAACAGTCGCCTCAAATCACTTTATATCATAAGCTAAAGACCCTACAATAATAGAGAAACGCCCCAATCATATGACCTTTTATGAGCAAACACTTGGTGACAGCGAGAAGGAAAAACCTCCTTTTGGCAGGAAGGAACATCAGGCAGAACCAGACTCTGGAACAAAGCTGTACCTGCTTTGTGTGACATAATCTTCACAGCTTTCCCCCTAAACCTCTTTGATATACTGACAAAGATGGTGGGACAGAGGCAGAAAGCCAGATCTTGAGCTGCTGTTTGGTCATGCAAAATTAGTTGATTTTCACTGCTTGGCTGTTGCATGTTTAACCTGTTTGTTTGCTATTGCTGCTGCTTTTGTCAACACTGAAACACCCTGCATTATTTGATGTACACAGACGGTTTCAGCAGTTTGTACGTCATACTGAGGCCTGTCATGTTACCAAAGCATTTATATCAGTGGGATCTTTTGGTCATAGTGTTTTCCAGCAACAGATGTTCGCCCTGTCTCTGACCCAGTTTCCCTAATTAAAGAGTGAAGGTGCACCTAATGGCATTAACCTTCCTCTGCTCACCATGCTGCGAGTCAAAGCCTTGACTGTGAAGTTTAAATGCTTTCACAGTTTAGATGGCTCTAGCATGATGTGTTAATGCACTCTGTAATTGCTTGCAGCCATAAAATAATGCAAATCATAAGTTGATCCCTCTGGGTTAATGTCTTTTTCAAATGTCATCTTTAATTGGGAAGTTAGAGTGCTTGTTTAAAGGGTCCCCTGCGAACCGTCTGTGTACATCAAATAACGCGGCGAATGCTCATCAGTACGATTTTGCCTCCCCGGGCTGTGAAGCAAACTTCTGACTCACGATGTTTTCCTGCAGCTCCAAAACTAAAAATGGAGATTGAATAGGGAGCTTTCTCTACTCTGTGTGCTGGCAGAAACACAATCAAATCTCTTTTCAGACCATTTCATGCCACACTTTCTGAAACAGACTCTTTGTCTTTTCGTGCCAGCGGGGTTATTTGACAGAGGTGTGGTAGATGCGGCCCCACACCTGCCCGTGCTTGTGGTGAAAGGAAAGATGCCTGTTGCCTCTACCCTCTATTAATAGTCCATTATGTTGTAAGGTGACTGCTGTCCCCGGAGTAAAGGTAGCCCGTCGACATCTGAGCACAGAGGCAGCGAAGCGAACGAGCTGTCCCCTCCACTGCTGTCTTCCTGGCAGACCACACTGTGCGTGTCTGACTTCAGGCTTTGTGTTGCGCCTTCTCTGGCTGACTGTCTGCGCTTCTTTTGTGAGTGAAGTAAAGGGGAAACAGTCAGTCAAATGTGACAACGTGTTAGGTTAAAGTGTTTTCTGACTGTTTTTTGTCTTTAGGTTGAAGCATCAGAAGAAAGACGATGTCACTTTGCATCAGCGTGTTATCTGATTTAATGGAAATACAATTCACAACACATTAAACCGTGTCACACACTTTAAAGCAAAGACAACTTTCATCAAACCTCATGTAGCCTGTCCTGCATTTAATCATTTTTGCTTTGTTTAATAATTCGCAGGGTCCACCCGCCCCCTTTAAAAAGGGTACTTTGTATTTGTGATAAATCAGTACTGACAGACGTGGCAATTAAGACTAGTCAATGCCCCCAAAGGTTTCCTTTCATTCAGGCCTGCTGTTGATAAAGCAGCGGGTTGGTTCTTTGAGCTGGTGCTGCGACACAACTGCTGGGTTATAAGAAACGGTTCGTGGGCTGACTGACGCACTCAGTACTTGCTCCTGGTAAATTACAATGAGTTTTATAGAGATTCAACAGGGCGGTAGTTATTGATTGGTTAAGGCTGTGACATTGCGGCTCTGTCTGGCTTTTATTTCAGCCTCAGAAATATCAGGAGATATTTCCCTTCTTTTCTCAATGAACTTCTTTAAAAAAAAAAAGATGCATAATTGACTATTCCTCACAGTTTTAATACTCTCACCTCTTATAGTATATCCAGCTTGGTGTGTTAGGGAAGATTACAGGGTATTAAAGCTTTGAGTGCTATTGGAGCTGCTGTATCAGTAAATCCAGCCTTGCTCTTCATACTAGACCAGGCCTTCCATGTTTCCTTCTCAGCTGCGGGAGAGTAACTAGATAGTATCAATTTAAATGCTCGGTGGGGGGGCGGCACCTCTTGCGTCCCTTTGGAAAGTCAGGTTTTGGCGTTACAGCTCACACCTCTCAGCTCCTGGGAGGCGGAGAGGGAGCGGGGAAACTGGCCAACCTTCGGCCCAGCTGGAGGGTAAAGCCTGGCCTGAATCCTGTTTACTATTCCGACACATCAGCAGAGTGGCTGGAACAAGAGATGTTGCTGCGCTGATCTAATCTTGTTAATGGGCTCGTTTTCTGGTATTTGCACCAGGCTAAAGAGTGTACATCTCTTAGTGTGTGTGTTTGTTTGTGTGTTTATGTCAAGCTGAGGGCAGCACAGCGATGTTGAAGAGATCAGGGGCTCTGGCCACATTTTCATTATCTCATTGTTTTGGTTTTTCAGCAGGTCATGTCACACCATCCGTGCTGCAGTGTCATTGCTTTTGGTTTCCTTATCTTTCTTTTCTTTCATTAGCATGACATAGTCGCCGGCTTCTTCCCTGTCTTGTGATGGGCCCGCAGCCAGAATAACAAACTTGTGTACTGTGCGTTCTCATGCTCAGGGTACTCCCTTGCCTTCTTCTGTGTGCCTCTTCATGCTTACGGCCGTCTGTTCTGTGTTCTTCACTGGTTGTTGTTTTGTCATTACATGCTCCAGATCGGTGGATTTGTGTTTTATGAGGATTTGTGCGCAGGGGACCGACAGGTAAAGCACTGCATTTCTCTCCTGGCTGAGCGCAACATGCAGGACCCCTCGCTTACCCGCAGCAGCAGCCCACATTCACCTTCCCCCTATCCCCTCTGCTAGTGCCTTAATGCCTCCGTGGTTCTTTTTGCTCTTTCCCAGCTTCTTTTTTAGTTTCCTTGACTGTATGATTTCATGGCCTTTGCATGGCCTCACCTCCCCATAGGGCAGAAGCGATCAGTGTGGCTTCTCATCTTACTCATCAGCAGCACATTCCCTTTGTTGACCCACTTAAATCCGGCACTCTGCAGCTGAGCTCGGCTGAAATCTGGGCTGTTCAGGATTGCCGGCTGCCCCTCCGCGCTGCTTCGCATGGCCACAGTGTGGTGTTGTCTGCGCAACTGATGTGCACCGAGTGCCAGAGGAAGGGTACACTGAACCACTTGTTCTGGACTGGCATTATAACAAGACTTGACTTCAGCCTGGAGAAGCTGTATAGGGGAAGCCACTGCCTGGCAGAACTTTTAAATACACTTCAAACTCTCACTCAACAAGGCGGCAACCACCTTGTTAGTGTCAGCTGAGGCCGGAACTGTTGGGGAGCTTAGTGCTGCTGAGAGGCAGCTGCTTGTGGCAGGGAGAGCTCACTGAGGATGGATGAAAGGATGTTAGGACCCACAGACAAATTCACATGATTGCACGGGTGCGTCAAAGGGGCCGTTTCCAAGGGTATGAGCAGGCAGACATGTGACATGGAGGGCTGAGCATCTCTTTGTTTCATTTGACACAACCTCTGCACTTCACAAGAGCGAGTGGAGCATATGATTTTGCTGATTAGTTGCTGCTCCCCGGTTGAGGCTGTTAATCGGCAAAATCAGCAGTCTGTGGTCGGGCTGAAAACCTGCTTCAAAAGGCCACGAGGGTCTACCCATGCCCTGCAGTTCAGTTCACTTAACTGTGACAAAATGTCAGGCAGACAGTTTTCAAATGCAGAATGTTAAGTGCATAGTTTTTGTAGAGTTTTTTTCTTTTCAGTTATTAAAAAAAACTAGTTGTATTTAAACGAACCTCATTGAAATGGATTTTCCTTTTAATTCAGTTCAATTTGATTTCATTTATATAGCACCAAATCACAACAACAGTCATCTGAAGACACTTTATATTGTAAGGTAAAGACCCCAGAGAAAACACCAACAATCAGATGACCCCCCTATTAGCAAACACTTGGCAACAGTGGGAAGGAAAAACTCCCTTTAACAGGAAGAAACCTCTGGCAGAACCAGACTCAGGGAGGGGCAGACATCTGCTGTGGTCAGCTGGGGGTATTTTCTGTATTTGCCTGTTACATATTTTCATTCAGCCACACTAAAGGAAAGTATCAAAACATGTAAAGGATGTATGTTTTTCAGCATAAAACTACTGAAATAACTAATGTTTGCATAGATTTCTATTAAGTACAGTTTTTTTTTTTTTTTTTTTTTTTTTTTTGCTTTACTTATATGCAGAGCAATTGCGTTGATGTGCCCCTCCCACCCGCAAAGGCCCATTTTGAGCTAGAAACAGCCCTGGAGTACACTTTTGTCAAAGATTTACACAATACATATAGTCATCAACTCATACAACCCACTGTTCCCTTTACCCTTTGTTCTAATCTCTCGTCCTGCTGCTTTGGTTCTGTCTCCCTACTATCGCTCTGTCATTTTTACCTCCTCTCACACTCTGTTCTCTCTTTGTTCACACTGTTCTTCATTGTTTGCCTGTGTTCGCTCAGACAAAGGCCTTGTTATGCGCAACAGTTGGACTTACAGGCTACTCAGATACCCACAATTCAACACACTCGCAGCAGGGGCAGTCAGGTCACGCTGAGTGAATCAGGAGCTCCATTTGTATGCAGGTGTAATTTCATGTATAAGGTTGTGTTTATTGAGTGAAATAATGTGAACAGTCCTGAAAACTGACTGACACGATCACCGTGGATACCTCCCTGCTTGTTCTTAGTGGCCACATGCCTCTTCCACTCTCCTACTTGCACCCCTGCTGTAATGGATATGAACATGAATTTACAGTGTTAGGATTGAATGATGTGATTGTAAGACAGGGGAAAAATAAAACAAAACAAGTTTTCAGCTTTTTCTACTTGGCGTTTTGTTTGCAGGACACAGGCAGAGATGGCCCACACGTGCCGAGGAACTATAAACCTTGCAACTGCACACATCGACACAGAGGACGCCTGCAATATTGTGCTGAGCAGCGGCGGCCGCACTTACCATCTGAAGGCCAGCACAGAAGTGGAGCGGCAGAGATGGGTCACGGCACTGGAGTTGGCCAAAGCTAAAGCAATCCGGATGATGAACGATCAGTCTGGTAAGGACAGATGTAGTAACCGGCTGCCTAAATAGAAAAATAGCTCTGCAACACATAAATTGTGGGCAAGATGGCTGTGAGCTGGTGGTGCAAGGTGTTACTGGTCAGAATCCGATAAATAACAAGCTGGACTGAGTCAGTTTGAGCAAAAAGAACAGTGTGCCTTTGTCTTGTTTATCTCAGGTGATTTCACTACTGGTTAAGCAGAGTTCTGCACAGTTTTTAGGCCAGTCTAGAAATTTGGATATATCTGTTTTTGTTCCTGGTCCCCGGTGTCCAGTGCTATTTGATATTCATCACAGCTGTCCTGCTTCTTTAATGTCATTCACATTCCGTTATGAGCCAGGAGAGGGCAGCGCTGTCTGCTCACTCAACAAACTGGAGTATGCTAATAAGACTGTGAGAACCAAGCTTCCATTCAACCTCCTGTCAGCAGAACACTCTCCTTTCCAAGGGGACTTATTCTTGTGTGCTTGTATTAAAGGTTTCTGGTCAAAGGCTGTGGGAAAAGTCGAGGAGAGCCGTTTTTCTTCACGTTTCACCCTGGCATCGTCCCAGAGCCTCTCTGCCTGGATGTTTTGTTTTGCAGACAGGGCCTAGAGAGACTGAGACAGGCTATATATTGCTCTGGCCTCCATTTGAAAGTCAGATCACTAAATATAGACTTGGGCAGGAGGGGGATGTGAGAGCTTTTCAGCTCATCACTTCCAGTAAGCAGGACAGGAATGCTTGTATATTTGTATTTTGAAAAGGTTAGGCTATTGAACAGCTTGGCTGTGTGTGTTTGCGTGTGCGTGCATTTTTGGTGACCAGTTCCATTATGCTGATGTCCAGCTAAAGCTTTTGTGCCACTGCAGTTTGATGTCCTTTATTTTCTTCACAGAACATGACCTTCTTTGTGTATTTAACCAGTTTTGCTCAGCTTGGTTTCCCTGGTGTCTCATTGGTAGTTCATAATCCAGAGCGGGTGACATAGACACAAAGCAGTTTCCATTTAATGGGGATTTTTGAAAAAATACTATGCAGGAAAGGTTTGTAAGACACAATGTGATTTTTATTTTTTTATATATGAAGTTGAGACAAGCTTCGATAGGTGTGACACATTTACAATTGCAGTGTAAAGGCTGTTTTAAAGAGATATTTGTAAAACACTAGCAATGTTTTTATTTATAGAGGAATATGAAAGGTATTATAAAAACATCCATGTAACCCTGAAGCATTTTACTACATATTTTACTCTAATGTAATTATACAAATAGTAGATTTTCTCATTTAAAATGGAGGCAATCAAAATGACAGTGATGGCACATGGACTGGTTCTCACAAGATCAAGATCCTGAACCCCAAACTGCCCCCATGCATCCATCAGTGTGTGAGCGATGAAGCACTCACTGTATGATTATGTGCATAAATGCCATGAGTGGCTTACAGTGTTGTAAAATGTTTTGAGTAGTCTAAGACTAAGAAAGTGCCATATATTGCCAGTCCATTTATATACACACGCACAAAATCAAAGAGGCACACACTGCAACTTTTTAATCCATAGTGTGTCCCAAACTCCTAAAATGCTGCATCCTACAGCTCCCATAGTGCAACACAGCATTCTTTTTGTGCCTCTTCAGCAAAGTCCTTTTAAATTCAAGCAGCCAAACAGCTCTGGTCATTTATTTGGCCAGTTATTTTTGAATTAACTTTAATTTCAACGCACATTAGGATACAAAAACTGCATATAGTCCACTTAAAAAGTTTGCTGACTTTGCCCCAAAGAAGTTTTTAAAGACGTTTGTTTCCTACTGTAGAAACGTTTTAACCACCACTTTAACAACACGTCTTGTTTTCACAGGCAGGCTTTAAAAGTCTCAGGTCCAAGCTGACATCACCACAAAGATCCCGTTAGCGGTTATACTTTAAGTCAAGGCCCATAGAAGGTGTTTAAATAGGCTGTGTAATAATTCAGAATGTATGCTCGTTTTAAAACAGGAAGTCACAGGAAAAAAAAAAGCACCTGTGTGCGCTGCAGTAGTCACTCAGGGTATGCTGTTGCTTTCATAGCACATGATAGAGAGTGAAACTGTCAGTCTGAGACTTTGTTAAATGGTTCATATACAATCGTAGAGCCTGAAATCAATATTTGCTGCATAAATGCTGTTATTACCTGCCAAACATTAGACTTTGTAACTCAATGATGCAGTGAGTTTGTTTAAATTTAAATATCTGTCAACTTCTGCTGAGTGTATTCATATCGTCTTAACTTGCTGCATGTCAGTCAGGAAAAAGTGTCAACATTATATTTGTGGTGAGTTTTGTTTCCAGCGTAATGCAGAGCATATTGTTCTTTATCCATGAGCAAACATGGATCAGTGACCAGGCGCCTGCATTTACTAACTCGCTCTTCCCTCTCTGTCTCCTCGGGGGAGCCACGAGCACAACATGACTTGCGTGTCAATACAGAGCAGAACTGACAAAGTGAAATCCTTGACGTTGCCTACTGTTACTTTGCTTAGACATGCAGTGCAGTGTAATTTTTAGGCCCTTATTCTTTAGGTCTTCTGTATAATTTACTGGATTTCAAGTCTCTCGCTGTCAGCCGGCAATAAGATTGATCTTGTGTAGACCTGACCTGATCTTTCAGTCAGTTGCCTTAATGAATGCTGGTGTCACTTCTGCTGCTTTTCCATTTGGCTGACTTTTCTCGTGTGCGTATTGTCTTAATTTAGGCTGAGATTGGCTTTCTAACTGAGACTACTTGCTGAAATCTAAGGCATATGAGCTCAGCAGGTGGCAGTGTTTCCCTCACTTCACTGTGACCTCTCTCCTGGGTTGCTCTGCCTTGTCTTCACGGCTTGTGAAAGTGGGATCACAGCCTGACACTGCCGAGCCTGTAAATTTAGCACAAGCTATTATTTTTTTTCTTGATAAATTTTAGTGGATAGTAAAATGGTTTACTGGAAGTTTAAAAAGAAGAAGAGGAATTCACTCTTGTAGTAGTCATCTACTCGGGTGTTTCTCTGAGTGAACTCAGACAGATGCAGATCAGGTTGGCATCGGTATCAGACACCAATCCATCAGGCGTGCAAGAAGATGTGAGTCTGGAGTTTTCAAAAAGCAGTGCATTGATCTGCACTGGGTGTCTAATCTATAAGCAGTACAACTTACTGACTCTGGTGACACATAAACTGGAAGTGGATCAGTTATTTTTCTTTCTGTCCCCTGTTGCATTATCTTTAGTTGCAAAGAGAGAGCTCTGTCCAAGGTCCTGAAGCCTTCAGCATATTTTCAAAGGTGAAGAGAGCACTGATCAAGTATTGCCTTTTAAACATGCTTCTCTCAGTTATTTATTTTCATCAAGATCACCTCTCCCTGCTCCCCACCTCTTGGTGTGAACTGACTACATTGTTTTTTTTTTAAATTTTTTAACCCTCTTATATTCTCACCATCCCTCGCGCTGTCTGATTTTCCCGCCCCACCCCCTCTCCCTCTCTCTCCCTCTCTCCGTCTTTCCCGGCTCTCTCACTGAGCAGGTTGTGCTGCTTTGCATCCAGGGTTTAGGTCGGAATGGAATAACCATCATCATCTTTCTTCAACTCTCCCCTCTCCACCTGCTCTCTGTTGCTTAAATAATTGTGATTGTCCTGCCAAGTAGTGGGTGATGATACAAGCAGCATAAGGTCTCCCTCCTGTAAGTAAATGGCTTTTCTTCCATTTGTGTTGTCCTCAGGAATCTGTGTGTGTGCACACTCAGACTTGGATATCTGGTTAGGATGATTTAGATCTTGCTGTGTATTTATCATGTGTCAGCTATTGTATTTGTGTTTTTGTTTGTTTTTTGATCATTTGAAGTGATAACTCATCAGTGTGGAACTAGTGGTGGTTTAAGTGTTATTTCTGTGCTTAGTAGGTGACATTGAAGGTGTTTAAGCAGAATGGGGAAATGATTAATATATAATATATAGAAATTGAATAGAAAGCTGTGCATCATTTGACGTTTAGGGTAAATGAACCTTTTAGGGCAGGGAAGGAGACTGATTAGAGGACAGTCATAATGTGTGCAACATCAGCCTACATGGCAGTAAATCTGGACTAGTAATGTGTCTTTGCATCAATAACTTGATGATTTTGTCTAGTATATGATTTTTATTATTATTTTTTTTATTGGGAAAAAGTGTTTTTCTTTTTTTTCTTTTTTTTTTCTTTTAGCTCTTATGTTAAACATTCACATTTGCTGTTATCACCATAGAGCCAAAAACTACACCTTGACATATTTGGTGAACAAAACACAAAAACAACAAAACAGTTTCCCAATTATGCTGCAGCTGCTTCATCTGCAATGAGCTCTAGCCATGAAATGCTACTTTCTGAGCCTGTGAAGGATGTTATGAAATGACAGATGGTGTGCCTATTATCTTCATCAATTAAGTTCTCCTGTGGCTGTGCACTGAATTGCTTCCCCTTGTTTGCCTTGGATGTAGACGGGTGTGCTGGCTGAGGTTGATTTGCAAGATCAGCTCAGTCCCCAAAGACAAGGGAGATGGAGACGGAGAGATCAGAGCTACTTTCAGGCGTGTGACATAACAAACACAACTGAAGCCAGGCTTCACAGCGAGCCTAAAAGCTGTGGTTGTCCAAACAGTCAACCAGGCAGAAATGATACGAGTCTGATAGTCTTTTTCTTTTCTCCTCTGTGTTTTCTGCCATATTTAACTTCCTGTTTCCTTTTCTGTCTGTAATCATTTGTAAAGGTAACAGTATGAAATCAAATCTTTTACTGCCTCACGGTGGATTTAACCTTTCTGCACTCTGGCTTCCTTTCCAGCATGGCCTACATAATGCCGGCCATGCTGACACATTGATTTTGGAGTTAGACGCCACCTGTCTTTTCTCCCACTGATGTGACATTCTCTTTAAGCCCCCACTTTGTGATGTTTTTGTTTGTTTTTTTTCACTGTAAACAACCTAAACTGAACGAATCCATTGTCATGCGTTGACTTAAAAATGCATGGCATTGTCTCTTTTTCCTTCCCGTCTTCCTCTGCCACTGTATTTTGAAACAGTTTGTGGTAAACAGTCTCCTTTTTAGGATAATCATGCTGAACGAACTCTGAATCACCCTGCCTGTAGGTGACTGCTGTCTGGAAAGAACAGAGATGGCAATTTACTCTTCTCTTAGTCAGCAGTAAAGATAACTTTTACTGGGCAAACACGTTGCTTTGGGTCCTGATGCTAAATCAGCACGCTTGGTGTTTGAAATTGCTGCTGTTAAACTGAAGCAACCTAAGTCTTGTAAGTGTTAATTTGACACATCTGTATACCTTGGTTGTAACAAGTGGTTACTTGAGTTAATGTTGCCTTCCAAGCATTTTTGCCCAGAGAACTTCCGCTCACTGGTTTCTATTTTTTTTTCTTATCATTCTCTGTCATGTGGGAAAGTCGCAGGAAATCAGCACTTTATGAAATCCTTAGACCAACCTATCTGGCACCAATAACCACGGCACATTCACAGTGACTTAATTGACCTTTCTTCCCAAATTTGACTCTTCAGTGCCATGACACATTATTTTTACTATTAAACTGAAGCTGATATATCCAAAACTAATACCTAATCATTCCAGTTGCTAGAGTACGATTATGCGCTGTCAACCATCAGTTTAATCTAACCCAGTAATAAAAACCTTGTTCTTTGTGGCCACTTACAGATTACAGCTGAGCAGGGGTGACATAAAGCAGAACGGTAAATAAATTTTTTTAAGTCTTTGATTTCTTTATTTATTGATTTGGAGTTTCATTTTCAAGCTTCAATCCTAAACCTACATGATTATCGTTTTTATGAATGTGAAGGTAAGCGATCTGAATGGAAAGACATCTCTGCATTCGACATGAACTCCCATTACAGCAAGCGCTATAATGAGTTATGTATTGCAGCAACATGTTGTAGCACCACAGGACACCATGACAACAACATAGACCTTCAGCAATTTGCAGTCACGAAACAAAAAGAGGAATTTTAGCACAAGTGTATTATTCATTGCACACACGCTGACTCAGTGTTTTGACAGCTTGCGACCTCTGATTTCTCTTCTTTCATTTTTTCTGTTCTACTGGGAAATAAAGGTATCTGTTTAAAGAGATGTCAGGTCATTCAATGTGATAATAAGTCACTCAAGCTCTGAAATCAACCATTCAAAGAATCTTTTGATTGCTGAAATGTTGCCGGTTTAGAAAGAGTCCTGACCTTAAGCTGATTAAAGTGTACACACAAGACAACCCACGGATAACGCTGAACTGAAACTTGGCTTCTAATGAGCTGTGGTTTCAAAAACCTGACCTGTCAGTAGCCCTGGTCAATAGCCGTTTGACTGAGCGCTATGCTTATTAAGATGGTTCATTATTTATTCTCTGTGTCTGTGCTGGAGGAAGATCCTGGGCAGGAGTATAAAAAATATTTACATATAGATTAAATCAAACACTTAAGTCTAAAATAAGATCCTAAAACTCCAGAGTATTTCAGACTTTACACACAGAGACTATCGCGTGTGTGTGTGTGATAGACACACTGAGATAATTACGTAGCCTCTGACAGAAGGTTAGTCCTCTTTGGATAAGATTATCTCTTCAAAATTTTGAATGCATTTCAAGACACGTGTCAAGATATTCTTGAAATAAACCGTGCCTAAAAGTTTAAAGGCACACCATAGATGTACTTGCAGTGTCAACACTAGCATCTGCCATGCAGAGATCATACCTGGAGTTTATTGTCAGTGGGGCTGGATGATTCATTGCCCCAGCGTACCGAGAATCTGCTTTAATTTCACTCTTCTGCGTGGGCCATTCATAGCGTCTGTTTGCAACCGTTAAATCGTTAAAGTGACGTTTGGCCGTCTTACTATAAGGCAGTGCAGGCTGAGACAGGAAGCAATTAGTCTTAACTCTTACATTTGTGGTTAATTAAAGATCTTCCACCTCCTTCGGATGAGTGCGTTATCATCGCTACAGGAGCCTCGGTGCATTAAGAGGTCTTCTTTTGGCTTATATTTCACTAAAGTCAAATTTTGTATTTCCGGTTCTTAAATGTAAGTGGTCTTGTTTCCCCGGCGATGGCGAGGAGGTACAGTGTATCGCACAATGTGGTCCTTTATGTGGCTCAATAACATTTATGTGGCTTCTAGTGCTTCAAATAATCTCATATTCAGCATGAGACTTTTAAAATGCCATCTTACATTTTTCCCACGTTGAAACGACTCTCGCTCTTGAAATGTTTTACTGGTTTTAATGAGCTCTGCGCGTCCAGGCCGTGGAGGCTGTGTGTGTTTGGGTTACTGCTTCCTAATGCAGCAATTAGACTAATGAGACTGTTACTTATGCTCTTTAAACACCATCGTTCGCTTTAGTTTGTCTCTCAGATGCCTTGCCCTTCATCTGTGTGTCCTCCAGGAGAAAATAAACTTTCTCAAAAGAAGATCATTCGATATTTGCACTGAATTTCTGAATGTAAAAAATCTGTTAATAATTGTAATATTTAGCAGCTATTAGTTCGATTCAGGTGCCTATATTAAAATATGTATTTATTATTGTGGATAAATTGGATCTTAGATTGATTTACATCAAGGGTGATGTCAGAAAGCTTAATACTAAGGAAAAAAATGCGTTTATGAAGCTGATGCATATCACTCCAAGCCAGCAGAGGGTTGTGCTCTTTTTGCATGGCTAAACTGAACTGCAGTGAAGTAAAGAAATGATGAAGGTTAAGTGTGAAATTAATTGTAGTTTCATGCTTCATTCCCCCCTGAACATGCCCCAAGACACTTAGATGACATTTTTTATTTACAGTCCAACAGTCTTTCCTCGTCAGCACTTCTCTCACCTCACTTACAGCCTCTCTCCTGTTCACTGTTTGTGCTGTTACCAGATATTTCTGCAGAACATCTACAACAAAGGTTTTACAGTAGGGACTAGTAGTGGTTTTAATCAAAGGAATAACTTAGGCCCTGAAATGGACCTATGCTATTCTATAGAAACAATGCACATTTTTCCAATACTAGCCTGGAAAAGTAAACTCTTTGTGAGTCATTAATAACAGTTTGGACTGTAAAAGATTTTGAACTTGTGGACTGGAGTTTCAGCTGATCGTAAAATTGCATAAAATATGATATAAATACTTTATTTGGGAGTGGTTTTATGCAAATAATCTTTGAAACAATTACACTATAATTAATGAATGTATCCTGTATGTATCAAAATGATAAATTTGGACCCAAGTGCATGGCTTTAATGGGATTATTGATGCAACATCTGAAGTTTCACTGAGGGCTCGCCACAACACAGGGCTCTGAATATTTGATTGGGACAGCTTTTTTTTGTGTTTCCTGACCCAACCCTCTCAGAGTTTTATTGGGATCATTTGCCTGTTAGATAAATATGTTAACCACTACAGTCTGGAGCCGTTGTTAATAGAATGGCTTGATAATTAAACTGGAATTAAATTAAAAAGACAAGCAGTACTGAGAACAAGTAGGCATGCAAAAAGAGCACTGGGTACGTGTATGTCACTGGTAAAGAGGCTCTTAATCCTGAGTTTTCCTTATTGAATCTTTACCTGTATAGTTTGGTGTTAAAAATGTCTGTTGTTTTGGAAGTCAGATGGTGTTGGGGTGTAATTTCCCTTTTGTTCTAAATGACTATTAATATTGCTAAATTATATTATAAAGATATCTGAATAAAGAAACGTTTGAAATCTGTTTGATTCTATTGTCCAGTGAGCCGCAATCTAGGATCAACAATGTCATGATGTAATTATGGTAAAAGTAAATTGATGAATGCAGAAGCAGGATGTCGAAACTGCTTCATGTAGGTGACTTTGATGTACAGCACACTGTGACGCTCACACTGGCAGTAATATTGCAACCTTCACTTTATTTTGAAAAGTCATGGACTGAGGACAGTTATAGTAGCCGAAATCATCCTACAGCATGAATTCCTCTGTGTTGTATAGTGACACTGATAGGAGGTTAGATTTTAGAGTGACTTCATAGTCAGCTGCAAGATGAGCACTTTAATGATTCTGATAAAGGATTATGACATTAACACTGGAGGGATACATCAATCAGTAGAAGTGGAAATGGACATTTTATTGGGGTTATTGCTTTTGACCTTTATGCCCTTGAGTGGCTTCCACAACTATGACACGTCCTTGTGTCTGATCATATGCTTTTTATTTACAAACCCAACACTGTGTTTTGCAATCTCTGCCATTACAATTTGTGAATAATTGTTGCCTTCTGTCATCAAGCTGCCAAAGCATCAGGCAGGCAGTAACAGAGAGGAAACGGTGTATATTGGGCTCAGTTGTGTAGATGACTGCTGGCTGCCGAGTCCTATCTCCTCTCTGCTTCACTCACTCCCTCTCTCCCTCCCTCCATCTTCAGTCTGCACTGCACAGAGAGAAGCATGTGGAGGGGAATTGTAAATGTGCCGAGCTATGGGAAAGTGTGTATGCAGAGTGCACGAGTGTTTCTGAGAGACAGGGACAAGGTATAAGAAAGAGGAATTACAAGCGGGGTGCCCGCTTCGCTCCTGGCATTATTGTAATTGTGTGCTGCATGTGCGTGAGTATGCATGTAACTGTGTGCACGCTGCAATGCTGAACAGGAAAAGTTGCTGCTTCAGCCCACCCTTCTCTGGGATTATGTAGCATCTGAGGGCAACACTGCGTCTCGGGAAGCCTGGCGTGGGATCGGGCCCGCAGAGTGGGATGAAGGGCCGGCGCTGCTGGGAGCCGGGGACCATCCGCTCCCTCTGCAACTCAGGCTGCCTGAGTTCACTCAACCAGGGTCAGTACAGTTTTGGCTAAAACTACAGCACGGCAACATAGAGCCGTCACACTCCTCGCGGTCCAACAGCGAAAGCTTCCTCATTCCGCCATCTGCTCGTCATCTTACGTTTGAAAGATAGCTGTCATTCCTCCATCCATCTCTCCCTCTCTCTGTGTCTCCTATCTGCTGTCTCGGCTCCCTACGCTCCCGCAGCCTACTTTAACAATGCAGCACCTCATGCTGTAGAAAGAGCGGTGTGTCATCTTTCTTGCCCTCTTAGCTGCATGCAGTCCTTTCTTCTCTTACCCTTCTTTCTCCTGTGCTGCTCTTACTCACATTCATTTCCTCTCTCTTCTTTGCGCCTGCTCCACCTTACATTTGCATATGGATGAGACAGAGCATGCCAGGCCTGCGTATTGGCAGTGTGTGTCTGTGTACACATATTATGTGTGTAGAGTTCACTGCACCATCACAAACTGTAAACTGGGAGGTCCTGTGTATCCCAGGGTCCTAGAACCTGTTATTTACATATTGTAGTAGGATGGTGGATAATAAGTCTCTGTTATGTCTACAGATCAGTATAACTTTGTTTCCCCCATTTAACACTTATAGGAAATTATAGCTATAATATACTGGTAACAGATTTCTTGCAGAACAAATGCATGTGTAAATGACTACATGGTTATCTTTGGAGCAACAATGCTAAATTTCTCAGCCATCGCATCTCCCCTCAGTATAAAATGTGTCTATCCATTTTATACTGTCTCTTCCAGGTCTCTCACTTCATCTATTGCTTTCCTGCCCACGGCAGAGTTGGACAGTGTGGAGTTGAACAGCTGTGCTCTTAAGCCCTGGGCTCCCAGTCCCCGCGCTTTGTCTGTTTGTTCACTCAAATGAGGTTGGCATAAGTAGTGTAGCTCCTGGTGTTTTATGATCTAATACAGTGCAGTCCTTTTCATACTAGACTTCCACACATTTTCTGTAATGTGAATGCAAGTGATGAAACTGCATAAAGAACAAGAGTCTGGATCAATGCATCACAAATATCTGGTCCAAAAGCAATAAATTGGATTCCTTCAAGGACAAACTAATAGTGCTAACAGTACTGAAAAGTGTTTAATGGAATAAATCAAAACCCTACATCAGAAACTAAATTAATTTTAAAATACAAATATAAAATGCTTGTTGCATTGTACTTTAAATATATGGGTGTGTACTATTAGTGTCATATCTCCCAAAGCCTCAGAAGAGACGGTGTTCACTGATATTTTGAAATTTGAAATGGGGATATTAAAGAAATGAAGGTTGATGTAATGTAATGTCTGGGATTGTCTGTTTTGATGTAATATTTAATTAAATGTAGTTACTAATATACACCCACCTTTTTTTTTTCTTTCTTTTTTTTTTGTGAAATTACCTCTGAGATGACAAAGTGTTGGACACTAAAAACAATGTACTGTACTTCAGTAAACTTATTTGACCCATGTTGACAGAAAGAGAAACCATAAAGCTGAAACTGTCCTGAAATCTGAGCATCACAGAGACTCTGATATTTATTCATTTGTGTTGCAAAGACATGTTCATCCCTCCTTTTTTTTTTCTAGATGCACTTCTTAATTATGCCAGTGAGCTTACCAGCACATGCACTCATGACTCTTTATTAGGTACATGTTGCTGGTACCAGGTTGGATTCCTTTTTGCCTTCAGAACTGTTTTAATTCTTCAGGGTACAGATTCAATACAGTGCTGGAAACATTCCTCTGAGATTTTGATCCATATTAACATGATCGCATTGCACAGTTGCTGCAGATTTGTTGGCTGACCATCCATGATGTGAACCTGCTGTTCCACTACATCCCAAAGGTGCTCTTTTGGATTGGTATCCAGTGACTATGGAGACCCTTTGAGCCCAATGGACTCCTCTTTATGTTGAAGAACCCAGTTTGAGATTATTCGTGACACTGTGCTTGAAGCGGCCATTAGAAGATAGGATAGGTACACTGTGGTCAAGTGATGGACATGGTCAACAAGAATACTCGGACAGTGGGGTTTAAATGATGCTCAGTCAGTACGAAGATGCCCAAAGGGTGCCAAAAAATATCCTCCAAACAATTACACCAGCAACAGCAGCCTGAACTCTTGATGCAAGGCAGGGTGGATCCTTGGTTTTAGGTTGTTTTTGTCCTATTCTGACCTAACTATCTAAAAGTTGTAGCAGAAATTCAAACTCAGCAGACCGCAATATTTTCCCAATCTTCTTTGTACAATTTTAGTGTCCCTATGCAAATGGTAGCCTCAGTTTCCTGTTCTTGGCTCACGAACAGGTGTGGTCATCTGCTGCTATAGCCCATCTGCTTCAAGGTTCTACCTGTTGTGCATTCAGAGATGCTTTTCTGCACACATGTGTTGTAACTTGTGATTATTTTAGTTACTGTTGTCTTTCTATAAGTTGGAATCAGTCCAGTCATATTTGTCTGACCTCTGACATCAACAAGGCATTTTAATCCAGAGAGCTGCTGCTCAGTGGATGTTTTCTCTTTTTCGGACCATTCACCTATAAACTATAGAGGCGGTTGTCTTGATGCATGCTTAATCATCCAGGTAAGGAAATCCCAAAAAGTCGATTCTGTTCATCGGGACATGGTGTTTTCAGTGGGAGAAATGTTGGATGTTTCATTACACATCCAAGTGACTTCTTCATTCTCAGCTGACTGCAGGTTTCCCCAACCTTATAAACAGTACATTTACATAAAGACTGAAACTAGCACCATTGAATGAACAATGGGCTGTGAGGCGAGTTTCTTGATCATTAATATACAAATTGTCATGATCATTGATCAATGACCACGAGTACCATTCACAGAGATTTGGGGAATGGCCGCAATCACAGCATTGTAAGATGGTGAAAGATGTACCCTTAGGCCCCCTCCTCGATTCAGAGATGGTCTTTCCCTTTTCACATAAATGGCCTCTTTGACTCCCCGCTCAAACCAGCCTTCCTCCCTGTTCAGGATGTGTACATCCTTATCATTGAAAGAGTGTCAACTGGCCTGTAGGTGTAAATAGACTGCAGAGTCCTGGCCTGACGAGTTAGCTCTTCTGTGTTGTGCCTCCTGGCACTTAACAGTGTACGCAATATAATACTCTGTTTGTGTTGGGGGACCAGATCTTTGAGGTGGACCAATTTTTGGCGCAGCGTGTTTTGGTGTTTAAAAGCCACAGATATGCAGTGTTTGGAGAAAATGCATCGCAACTGTTCCGATATTCCTGACACATAAGGAATCACTAAGGGTTTTCGCTTAGGCAATAGTTGTTCTTCTTCTTTCCTGGAACAGCTGGAGCTTTCTTTAGATGTTTTCCAAGCTTTGACAAATGTCCAGCTGGGATAACCACATTTACTCAGGGCCTTCTTGATATGATGTTCTTCTGCTTCCCTGGTCGCTGTATCTGTGTTCGGTCTGTATTGTAGTGTCCTGATGACACCCAGTTTGTGCTGCAGTAGACGATGAGAGTCAAACCTTAAACCTACGCGTGTGGATCAGTATTTACGGTACACTTCGACTTTTAAATGTGCACCACTACTGATGGAAATCTCACACCTAAGAAGCTTGTCATTTTTCATATCATCCCTGGTGAATTCGATGTGTTGGTCCATCGAGTTACTGTCTAGAGGTGGTTCTGAGGGAAAATCCCAGCAGATCAACAGTTTCTGAAATAGATCACTCCATCTGGCTCCAACAGCCATACCACATTTAAAGTGACATAAATCATGCTTCTTCCCTGAGGGTATCTTAACCATGCCCCAAATTCATGGAGTCAATGCCATGTGATTAGCTGATACAGTAATGAGGAATATAACAGGTGTATGCAATAAAGTAGCCAGTGAGTGTATATATAAAAACACACATAGATATAAATAAACATATAAAATAAAATAATCTGAATTGTCTGTTTTTTGTTGTCAAGAAATTATAAGATTAAGAAAGTTGGCCTCCATTGGAGTCGAGCAATATAAAGACATGTTTTTAGAAGTTTTCTAAAAATTATTAAGCCATAGTTGTGGAAACCACTCAGTTCACTGTAACAGGGCATTGCTGAAACAAGCAACAAATGCGGCAGCCCGAGTAATAAGATCGTATTTTACCAATATACCACATGACCCACTGTAAACACACCACATGTGACAATCATATTTTGTTGACTGCTATGCCAGTGTCACTGTTTGTAGGACAGTTTTGGTTTTAGTTGTGAAAGGAAATGTATTCCTTATTGTAAGGATGAATTTTAATGCCAACAATGCTGAGTGTAATCTAGCGACCTCCTTATACATCTAATTTAAATGTTCACGAAGATGATTGGAAATAACAGAGAATGCCTTTTATGCCCATATCATTTCCAAAAAAGTAACGACACTTGTGAGCCATATATTCATGAACTATTTTACCTTTTAATTGTAACATTAGTGCCTGACTGTAAGATGTCTAATGACTCAGTCAGTATTTAGGAGAGATTGTCGTCCAATAAGATTATGAAGCTTTAGAGCATGGCTGCCTCACACTGTCATCTCTGTTTCCCAGTAAGTATTTCCTCTTCATATTTTAAAAACACGAAGATGTAGTAGAAACTCCACTAATCAATGCATGATGTCATTGTGGCTACATTTTGAGTGGACCATTTCCTGTGAATCACACTTGTATCTGAAGATGCTTCACGACTAATTAGCGAGACCATTACATGAAAACATGCTGGATTTCATGAAAATCTCAACTAGTGAGTTTGTTGCTGTTATGTTTAAAGTATATATACTAGCTGTGGGTCAAACTGAAGAGCTTTCATAGACCGCCCTCCTTCTCTTCATGTAGTGGCCTGAGCAGCATTTTGCATTGTCATAAATGAAGGCCTTATGTGTGGGAACATCTATTCACGAATACATCCTTTCAGTTTTGCAAATATAGCACACATTAGCCTCCAAATAAATCACTGCAGACTGTTTCAAATGACAAACACAGGCTTTGCATTTTGCTGTTGAGTGCCATTTTTTTTTTTTTTTTTTTTTTAAACTGCTGCAGTACCCTGATATCCATGTCATGTGTGACTAGACCTGCGTAGTAGAGCTCAGTTTGTATTCTGAGGTTGTAGGATAATTAATCACCTCAACCTTCAGACTGTGCATGCAGTAAAGCTGGAGCTATTTAACTCTCGCAGGTCTGATGCACCAACTGGGAATTTGTCAATTGAATTTACTCAGCATACCACAATATAAACCTATAGTTTAGTAGTCAGCAGACTGATTGTTTTCTTTCTTTCTTTCTTTCTTTCTTTCTTTCTTTCTTTGTCCTAGCAGATTATGTTTGTAACTTCAAACTCGTGCACAGTTGCTGCAGTTTGGCGTTAATCGTTTCTTTTGTTTGCTGCTTTCTGAGAGGGTTCGATCGGATGCACCGCCAGGGCTGTACTGCAGAGCTCTGGGGACAGTGATAGGTTACACTGCACAGTTTCTCATTTGCTTGTGGAGTGCCATGCTACTGGTTTTAACCTGCTGTCTCCTCAGTTTATCTCCTTGTGATGTATCTCAGGGGAGGTATGGAGCCAGTTGGCAATTACTGGCCAGGATTACAGTTATCTCCCCTGGGACTCATCCTGGCTCTTTGTCTAGCTTGTTCCCTCCACTGTTTCTCATTTCTTTCTTTACTCATGCACACTCCATCAAAATACCCAACAGCAAAACTGTCATCCCTCCTTTCTCTGCTGTCTGTTCTGAAACAAACTCTTTATGATGGAAATTGAGTGGTCTCAAGTTTACACGTCTTGTGATAAGAAAGGGCGTGTTTTCAATACATATAATACAAAAATCTGGACTTTTCATTTAAAACAAATAATTTACAAACACGAACCTTATAACATGTAATTGCATTACTGCATACTGTACATAGAGACAAGTAACTGATTATGGGAAAAACATGACCACTAGCTGACATCATTCGTGTCCTCTCGTGCTCGTACAGGAGAGGATGACTGCAAATCGATACAAAGTTGTTCTGATGGATCACCTTTGCCCCATGATGAAACATTAACCTTAAGGAAGTGGACTCTTCCAGGATGACAACGCCCTAATCCATAGGATATAAGGAGTCACTGAATATTGTGACAAGTATGAAAACGATGTGAAGCAAATGCTAATGAAGATGTTGAACACCCATGTGAGCTTTTAGGCAACAACCTCTACCACCTTCATCAAAATTCCAAATGAGGGAATATCTTTTTGTAGAAAGGATGCACTGCCAGGGACTTTAATTCATTTTTCAGTTGGCCCAGTTAGTTGGTTCACCTTTAAACCCTGAGAAGGTCTTAAAAAAATATAAGTGCTTTATATCATTTGAAAGCACTATCAACTTACCCCACAAAAAACACTCAATCTAAAAAAAACCCCAGAAAATCACTATATGTTTGTTACTATGGTTTTTTTTTTCTTCATTTAAGTCACCATCTGTAAAAGAGGCATACTTTCAGTGCTTTTTCCCTATGTTCCTAAAGAAGGAGTGTTCATGTTTCTAAAAGAGACTCGTATCCCAATTTGCTAATGTTTTCTGCAAAGTGACAGGTTTAGCTTTAATAAAATAAAAATAAATGTATCTTCCCTCTATGTGGATATCTGAAACATCAGGAAACATAAAGGGCATTTATGTTGAAATAAGAGACTGTGTCAGGGCCCGACAATAACCCGTTGTCCAAATGTATTGTCTCACACAACTGATTAGATATCAGGAAATTACCCTCTTTCAGCAAATATGGCTATTTTGACTGGACCTTCATTAGATCAGTATGAATAATAGAAAAAGAGTCCTGAAATATAACTTGACATTTAAAGCACACAACAAATTCTTTAAGTGCTATGATTATTTGAATGTAAGGTAATGCCACAGCTGCCCTAAATTAACAGTACTGGTAATGACCTAAATCATTTTTCATGTTTCTGCAATAGTTAATCCTCCAGTTTGTGCAAGCTTCATATTCCAAAGTATATTTTTAATGAAAATTTCCATTTGTCATC
The DNA here is from genome assembly GCF_963969265.1 of Rhamphochromis sp. 'chilingali'. Classification (NCBI taxonomy): domain Eukaryota; kingdom Metazoa; phylum Chordata; class Actinopteri; order Cichliformes; family Cichlidae; genus Rhamphochromis; species Rhamphochromis sp. 'chilingali'. The sequence goes on from NC_137937.1 coordinate 21,044,658, forward strand.
TCCTATGTGAATTTTCAAATTTACTGTTTTAATAAAAAAGCTGAAAAAATGGTAAAGCACATTATTATTTTTGATCAAAATGCCAGTTTACAGCTATTAGCTTGCATTATTGAACAGAAAATAATTGTCTTGGTGGTTAAATGTTGCACTTCATTCATTTCTGTCTAATCAGAGAAGTCTGGTGTAAAATTTTGTAGAAAAATCATGAATTTACTGAATCTCCTGTGTTTTCTTGTGTTCATAACAGGTGATCTAATACATTTGTTGAGCATGTATGTGTCAGCATGACTCTGTTTTGGAATTAAACAGTTTTCACTTCCTAATGTTGAAATGATGAATTCATTCTTTTTTATCGTCATAATAAATTCGATACATGCTGCAGGTTTCAAACCGGCCTCCACAGTCAGCTGCTCAGTTGTCATTGTGACTCGTAACCCCCCCCCCCCCCCCCCCCCCCCAAAAAAAAAAATGGGGGAAAAAGTTGTTTTTTTTCTCCTCGATAAAGCTATTTTAAAAACAAAAACAAAAAAACTAGTTGAATTAGCAGCATGTTACCATCATTAATCCAGAGGGACAGTGCATTTTTCACATTTTCTTTCTTTCTTTTCTTTTCTTTTTTTTTTTTTTTTTTTAAATATACGTCTGCATATTATGCCACAGGGTAACTTCTTGACAGCCACAGGCCTGGCTCCACTGATCTGACAACCTACCCTCAGGGACTCGCAGAGAGACGAGCCCTGACAGTGAGATGGCAAACTACTGCTCATCCAATTACATACTTCTGCTGCCTATTCTCCACCTTCCACTTCTTCCATCACTCAAAACTTGGGTGCTCACTAGAAAGATTGACAGTGGGGAATGAGTGAAGGACAGAGGAACCGTATACATATGCAGAAGCTAGCTGCTTTGTGTCCATGTAATGAAATGTTGTGATTGGACAAGCTATGACCTATACAGCAGACATGTGTGTAGCTTAGTTTATGCTAGACACAAATAATTGTTTAAATTTGGTCTGAGAAGGAGGATGAAGTAGGTAGACTTGGAGGTAGACTTACATTTGTGTTAATGCAAGGTTGTTCGAGGTAGTAGGCTGTGGGGGAGGTACTGAAGGTAGTTCACCCTTGAAGCATGACTGGCATGGTAATGACTTTGTTCTGAGAAACCATCTATCAACATCTCCTGTTGTAAGGGAAGTGGTTGGAGATGTAAATAGGTGGGCTAGGCAGTGGCGCCAATACATAAACAACATAGATCAGCATTTTAGTGACGTGGGTTTATTGTAAAAGCCATTACTAATTTGTTAATTGAAGTCCAAGTGATACCCACTTGGTGCCAACCCAAAGGATTTTCTTCTACAGTATTCAGTCTTGTCAAGTTGTGCTTAACGTTTTGTTTTTGCTGCATAGATCTGAAAGGATATTACAGAAAGGACATTTCTACTACTTGGGGGACACAAACTTTGTTTTCTGGTTTCTGCTTAAAGGTGCAGGGTGTCAACAGAGTAGAACCCAAATCCAAAATCTGAATTAGAATGATTTTTGGTTGGAGAATTTATTTTGCAGGCGGTGTACTGTAAGCAGTCTCTTCTGCACAAATATGCTTTGGTACATGTGACAGTTTATTTTTAAGTGGCATCACTGAGAGCTGTTGAACTCTTTGGCAGAATGGGGGTAAATAATATGAGCCAGGCATCACTGCAATTTTGGATGCCACGTATTTGAATTTAATATCAAATGGTCCCAGCTGTACATCTAATTTACCAGTGGAATGGGATCACCACCAGTTAGTGAAATCCCCCGTTATTTAAAATTTGCTCAGTGCTCTCCATGGTCATGGGCTTCTTTTTTTTCTTTTTCTTTTTTTTTTTTTCTTGTCACAGCAGCTCTCAAGTTATCCTGATATTATCCAGAGTCTATGTAATTTCACACTCTTAAACGTGGACGTGAGCATTACTGTTTGGCTTAGTTAGTGGTGACTTTACTAGGGTGACCATATTTTGATTTCCAAAAGAGAGGACACTTGGCCCAGTCATGAAGAATTTTAATAATACTGTTTGCTTAATTTTTTTTAAAAACATATTTAAAACATGCATTATCTGTGCGGTTAATGAATGGTGAAATGTAAAAGCTTATGACATTTTTTTAAGTCAACAAGTGCAAAAACAAACAAACAAAAAAAACCCTTAAAAACCTCTGGAATGAAAAAATGTTACAGAAATAATGCCTCATCTGTATAAGAAAAATTACCAGTGAGGTATTGTGCAATGGTTTCTGCTGTCTCATTTGGCGTTTCTAACCTCAATTAATTTTGTTTGCACGCCACCATTCTTCCAGTCAAAGTATGATTGGGAATATTTTCTCTGTTCCATGGTTACTTAAGTCTGAGAAATGCCACCGTACTGGATTTCATAAAGAGCTTCAGGAGTGACTTCCACTGAGTGTAACACTATCACACCATTGACAATAGCTTCAGTCTTAGTGCGGGCACTGCTGAACTTTTTAGTTTGGAAATGCTTCTGATTTTTTTATGGATTTTTAAAAAAATTTTTTTTATTATTATTATTTTTAGTAACACACTAGTGCAATCCATGGATCTATAGCTATTGGGATGCTTCATAGTATGAAATGCCAGTGCACCCTCTGCTGCAAAAACAGCATACATACAACAGCATCCTTGTTTTTCCCAGGTGTAACAAAGAACTCAATCAAGTTACCAGATGAAATTTCTCGCACAGCCTTTTTATGTTTTTATGTGTCTAAGTAACCTTTGTAAGACACACAAACGTCTGTGCCAGCTCTGCACACAGTGCACTACGCCTCCCATTTATTCCGACCGGAATGGTACGAGGGAAATTTCTTTTGCAGTTTGTCTGAAAAGATGCACTTGTGCTTTGGCGTCTTTTGAGCGCGCCGCTGCGCGCTCTGTCCCGTCTGTAAGCGCGGAACAACACTTAACACAGCAGTTCAGGGATGACGTTGCACATATCGGTCCTCTGTAGGATTATAGGAAAACCCGGACATTTTCATCCATCTCGAAAATCCCCCCGGACGACCTGGACAGAACGTGAAAAGTGGACATGTCCGGGGAAAAGAGGACGGTTGGTCACCAGTGGTTCTTAACCTTGTTGGAGGTACCAAACCTCACCAGTTTCATATGTGCATTCACTGAACCCCTCTTTAGTGAAAAATATGATTTTTTTTTTTTTCCCTCAAATTCAAGACATATGTTTTTTTACTGATGCACAAAATGAGCCGTGCATGTCACGGCGGAGGTTCTGCCAAACCCCTGAGACCGACTCACGGAGCCCCTAGGGTTCGAGCGAACCCAGGTTAAGAACCACTGCCCTAGACTTTACCATCCCAGCAAACCTGATTTTCAATGAGAAAGGAAGTTTCATGATTTTATTTGATTTCATTGAGGCAAAGTCTCCAATGTTTTGTGCATAACCTCAATGATTTATTAAGAAACTTGAGGCCCAGATTCATCATGCTATGCTTTTAACAGACGTTCTTGAATGTTGCTGTCGGTCCACAAACTATTCTCTGTTCAGTGAAATCATAAATGTAACATTGCTGTTAAGAAATATAGTTTTTTTTTTTTTTTTTTGTTAAATAAAAAACCTCTCAAACTATATAATCAAAAACAAAAGTTTTGAACATGCAGCAACTTAATTATCCAATTCCATAATATTTGAAAATGGCGAATTGCTGCCTTGTGGGATCGAGTTCAACGCCATAACAACTCAGCCACTAACTTTTTAAATCAGTTTAGAGCTGCACTGACATAGTCATGCTTTATCAATTTAGGGCTAATTTCATTAGCCTGTCCATATCTCTCTGAAGTTGCTCTTTGGGTCTTTCAGTTCACCTTTTTCACTTTGTCCTAGTTTTGTTTGCTCTGCAGTTTTAACACACAGTCCAGTCGATTTTGTGACTTTACATCGTCAGCCTTTTCCTTTTCTTTTCTTGAGTTTCTCTGCAGTGACTTTGCTGAAATTTTGTGTAATTGGAGACCTACTGTACTGGTAATGGGAGGATGCTGGTTTCATTTTCCAACCTAGGTTTCTATTGGGATTTGTTATCACTGCAGGGGTGCTGGGCTGGTCTTTGACAGGACTGCTTAGGTTTTATCTCTTTTCTTTCTAATGACCAGGCAGCTGAATTTCTGAAATCCTCCTGAACATGTTTACAAAGTCCCACACACGGTAGAGATCAGTGGCCTGTGTGTGTGTGTGTGTGCTGCATCTTACTGGATGTACTTTGGTTACCTTTGGATTAAAATGGACACCCAGGAATTCCAACATGGTGAGATTTTTATTTTATTCTGTATTCATCTTTTCTAGTTGTAGTACAGTAATGTACTACAACTAGAACAGAACAGAAATTTTTCATTTTGTCTATTTAACTACTGCAGTAGTAGTTAAAAAAAAATGATAGCACTAATAACTAGGGGTGCAACAATACACAAAATTCACGGTTCGGTTCGATACTTTGGTGTCACGGTTCGATATTTTTTCGATACAAAAAATGTTCATGCCTTTTTAATTTGTCATTTATTAAATTTTCACGGCACATTCCGCACCACATCTCTGTGCGTTCATCATTTGTTTGAAGCCAGCTCACCTCCTGCAACTACTTTTCCGAGAATACATGCTTCTTTTGTGGTTCGGACTCCTTCTGACATTTCTTTGGAGGTGGAGGAACATCACAGTAATTGTTTAAAGGAGCTTGCTTCTTCGACATCTTTCTAAACAAATGTCTGTCCTCCTCCTGAAAATCTTATGTATGCAAACACGCGTTGCAACTTCTTATCTTGTGCCCGTTTTTTATTTTGACAGCGAATGCGCACCTGCGGACCACTTATGTGCAGCCCTGGTTATTTAGCTCGTCATATTGCAGCCACAGAAATTCTTTTGTCCATGAAACCATAAAGCTGCACTTTCTTTTTGCCTTATAGTCTGATTTGTCATAACTTCTCCGTTTTGTGGTAAGCTTTTCTTTGGCTGTCACTTCTTCACCCTGACCTGTCTTATTTGGCTCAGCAGAACTGAAATATTGTGGCGAGCTCAGACAAGGAGGAGACGGAGGTATCATTTGGTCTTGCTTCCCGTGAGCTAGCCAGGGAGCACAGCCGTTTATTGACATCTGCAGAAGAACACTGCCGCTAGCTAACTGCTCAGCGCAGCAACAACAACAACAACACACAGGGCGCCCTCTGACCCCGGAAGGACACACCGTCGCAGCGAGAGGGCGTCACCCGTCACTATGGCAACATAAACAAAACATAACTGTACAAACAGAACCCCGAACAGCCCTGACCCGCTACAATATATATCCTGCTGCTTTTACACACGCACTCACATAACGCTCAGCGATTCTCTGCGCGATCAACCTCTCACATGTTTAAGCTTGCTGCGGGAGATTTCACTTGTCATGTTTGCATAGTAAGCTAACGATTAATAAGACTATGTCAGAGGAATTGGTGCGCAAATTATCATCACTCACCAATCAGTGCTGTCGCTCTCTATACACAGTTCACGCGATTGCAAAGTGAAAGCAAAAAACAAGGGCAAATTCAAACGCGATTTCAATATGTCACATATTGACAGTGGCTCACCGATGCCAATGACATAATTACCCAGCTACATTTCTGAAAGAATGCAAAAGCATTGACATATATTTTTCCTTCCTACGATAGGCCGACGGGCAGGGCAGAGATAGATTTTGGTAGCCCGACTGAAAAAATCGCTAGCCCCAGGACGTCGGGCTAGCGATATTGCGAGCCCTGTATCTGATTGAGGAATCACTCATCTTTGGAAAAGAGAGTTTATTACAGAGAAATGTCTCTTTCCAAAATAAAAGCTATACTATACGCTTCTTCTGGGCTATATTCTCAGCAGCATATTAAACATATCAGGTCACCATAAGGAGAATCCTGTGCTAACGGCTGTCTAAATGACTCAGGTAAAGTTTGTAGCATGCGTGCTTGTTGTTTTTGTCTGCTTCCACTTGTCTTTGCACTAGGATGATGTCGGTGTAAATGTGCAGTCATATTTGTTGTGTTCCCACTAATGCTGTCAGCATAAATCTCGTTGAAATGACGTTAACGCCACAACACGGCAAATCTCCGTTAACAAGCTACCACGGATCGCCCGTGCATGGGGCTGGACGGCCAACACGTTAACGAGCTAACTGCGCTAACACACTAGCTCCCACCCATGTAATTGAGCATTGCGTGGCACATCCAACATACTGTTTTTACTTTAGTCCATGACGCGCTTACCTTCAGGGTCATACGTCACATGAAAACCAAAATAGTTCCAAACGCCAGATCTGAATGAGGGTGGGGGAGGTTCAATTTGCCATGTTGCAAGGAGAGCTTAACTTCTGTCTCGCTAGCTTGCCCTGCGCTCAGTGAATCTGCGTTCGACTACTCCGCCTAGGCTGCACTGTCGAGCGCAGATCCACTGAGCGCTCAACACAGACAGCATCGTCAGAAGGAAAGTTGATAAAATAAATAAAAAAATTATTTTGTATTGTTCGATACATATGCGTACCGAACCGAAAGCACTGTATCGAACGGATCAATATCGATACGAGTATCGTTGCACCCCTACTAATAACCGTAACCACTGCAGTCACGGGAGGGACAAGCAATTAATTAGCAGTTGACTGCAGATTTCCCCAACCTTATAAACAGTACCTTTGCACAATGATGGAAACAGTTTCTTGGTCATTAATATGATCAAAGGTACTGTTTATAAGGTTGGGGAAATCTGCAGTCAACTGCTAATTAATTGCTTGTCCCTCCCTCCTGCAGTCAGCTGAGACTGAAGAAGTTACTTGGATGAGTAACGAAACATTTCTCCCACTGAAAATGCTACGTCCAGATGAACAAATTCAACTTTTGGGGATTTCTTTACCTGGATGATTGAGCATGCATCAAGACTTCTTTGTTTTTGTTTTTTGTTTTTTAGTAACAATACAACCTAGAAAACATGTTTATTACAAAATATGTTGATAACTTCATCTGAGGAACATGAACTTCAACAACTCTTCTTTTTTTTTTTTTTTTTTTTTTTTTTTTTTTTTAAACTCGTCTACTTTAATCCGTTGCTCCAGACTGCTGGGTTGTGGTTCGCTCTGCGTAGTGGATAGCTTTAGCTTTAGCCACTTGGTCTTTGTTAGCTTCCTTAAAATACTCATATTCTGCTAGATGAAAGTGATTTAAGTGTTTTTGTGGTGGTTCATTGGCTACTTTGGTGAACTTAATGTTTTGCTCACAGTGATGAGTTTCTACGCAAATGTTAGCATGTGACTGTTAGCATGTTAGCACAACTAACTAGCTTATCAGGAAAAAAATTCACAGATCCCAGTCAACTGGTGAATCTCTATTAAAAATAACATTAAGTTATTAGGTCTGAAAAATGTTGCTGTTATATAACAAGTTATTGTTATTAGTACTCAGTGCTGTATTTCACAAAAATGAGTCCAGTAGTACAGTAAATGGAGCATAGTTTTCAGGCACTGAATATGCATCTGTACTACTTTTTTTTTTTTTACTTTTTTTTTTTTTTTTTTTTTAAATCTCTGGACAATGCTGCTAGTCAAATTTGAACTTTTGAAGTAAATGATGTACAGTGGGGCAAAAAAGTATTTAGTCAGCCACCGATTGTGCAAGTTCCCCCACTTAAAATGATGACAGAGGTCAATAATTTGCACCAGAGGTACACGTCAACTGTGAGAGACAGAATGTGAAAAGAAAATCCATGAATTCACATGGTAGGATTTGTAAAGAATTTATTCGTAAATTAGGGTGGAAAATAAGTATTTGGTCACCTCAAACATGGAAAATCTCTGGCTCTCACAGACCTGTAACTTCTTCTGTAAGAAGCTTTTCTGTCCCCCACTCGTTACCTGTATGAATGGCACCTGTTTGAACTCATCATCTGTATAAAAGACACCTGTCCACAGCCTCAAACAGTCAGACTCCAAACTCCGCCATGGCCAAGACCAAAGAGCTTTCGAAGGACACCAGGAAAAGTATTGTAGACCTGCACCAGACTGGGAAGAGTGAATCTACAATAGGCAAGCAGCTTGGTGTGAAAAAATCAACTGTGGGAGCAATCATCAGAAAATGGAAGACATACAAGACCACTGATAATCTCCCTCGATCTGGGGCTCCACGCAAGATCTCATCCCGTGGGGTCAAAATGATCATGAAAACGGTGAGCAAAGATCCCAGAACCACACGGGGGGACCTGGTGAATGACCTGCAGAGAGCTGGGACCAAAGTAACAAAGGTCACCATCAGTAACACACTACAACGGCAGGGAATCAAATCCCGCAGTGCCAGACGTGTTCCGCTGCTGAAGCCAGTGCATGTCCAGGCCCGTCTGAAGTTTGCCAGAGAGCACATGGATGATACAGCAGAGGATTGGGACAATGTCATGTGGTCAGATGAAACCAAAGTAGAACTTTTTGGTATAAACTCAACTCGTCGTGTTTGGAGGAAGAAGAATACTGAGTTGCATCCCAAGAACACCATACCTACTGTGAAGCATGGGGGTGGAAACATCATGCTATGGGGCTGTTTTTCTGCCAAGGGGACAGGACGACTGATCCGTGTTAAGGACAGAATGAATGGGGCCATGTATCGTGAGATTTTGAGCCAAAACCTCCTTCCATCAGTGAGAACTTTGAAGATGAAACGAGGCTGGGTCTTCCAACATGACAATGATCCAAAACACACCGCCCGGGCAACAAAGGAGTGGCTCCGTAAGAAGCATTTGAAAGTCCTGGAGTGGCCTAGCCAGTCTCCAGACCTCAACCCCATAGAAAATCTGTGGCGGGAGTTGAAAGTCCATGTTGCTCGGCGACAGCCCCAAAACATCACTGCTCTCGAGAAGATCTGCATGGAGGAATGGGCCAAAATACCAGCTACTGTGTGTGCAAACCTGGTAAAGACCTATAGTAAACGTTTGACCTCTGTTATTGCCAACAAAGGTTATGTTACAAAGTATTGAGTTGTATTTTTGTTATTGACCAAATACTTATTTTCCACCCTGATTTACGAATAAATTCTTTACAAATCCTACCATGTGGATTCATGGATTTTCTTTTTCACATTCTGTCTCTCACAGTTGAAGTGTACCTGTGGTGCAAATTACTGACCTCTGTCATCATTTTAGGTGGGGGAACTTGCACAATCGGTGGCTGACTAAATACTTTTTTGCCCCACTGTATGTCTGGGTCTACCAGGCTATTACAACAAAGCCCCCAGGCAGAGATCCATGTTCCATCTGTGTAGTGTAAATGGTCTTGAAAGAGGTGATAGTGTCTTTCCTTTGAAGTCACAGCCAGCTGCCATGTTCTTATGAGAAAGTGTTTCTCTTTCCACTCACCACTACTATGACAGTCTTCCCGTCAGCTGCATAATGAACCTTTTCAACGTGACAAAGCATACTCTGCAGGCTCGGGTGTAGAAGCCCGCAGAACAGCATTCTACAGACATTAGAGCATTAGAGGGTCAGCAGGGTGGATTAGAGGGTGAAAAGAATTTCTCTCCACACTCGAACTTTTAACCTCACTAATACAGGAATATATTTTCTATGTCGAGATAAGCAGTGTCCCTCTCGTCCTCATTTTCGTTGCTTTTCAGCCTGTCTTCCCCTCCCATTCCTCCTCCTTCCATTTTGTCATCTGTTTTCTTTGCTCCAGTGGCAGCAGTAATTTTAGATGCCTCTCCTCTGGTGTGCTTGTTGGGATGTTACAGCTTTTCAACATGCCATAATGTGTCGAGAACAAGGACGCTTCCACCTAAGCTGGTGCTTTTTGATTTATCCCCACCATATGGGCTTGTTTTTGATTTATGATGATAGAAACGCCCAGCACAGATGTGGGGAAGTATTCGTGTGAAATCAGATTTGGAAGTGAATATATCTTGATTTAAAAAGTTCCCTGGTGGTTTTTTAAAAATGCTCTATAGCAGAGTGTCCTGGTGATCAGAAAGTTATGGGGACATAACGCATAAACTACAAGATGAACTATTTGATAGATAAAGTACCACACAGAAAAAAAAAATAGGAACGTTGGCTGTGACATACATCAAGTTCTCTGTCCAGAATCGATTGTAGGCTTAAAATCCTCCAATAAAATCCTTCATAATAGAGTTTGTTCTTCATGAAGCTTGTGTATAAATCATATTTGTTCCTAAAGCTTTATGGTTCTACTTCCTTTTTTGGATTTGCTTCTTTAACGATGTTGCTAGGCTGTTTGTGGACTCGTGTTTTTGCCCCTTGGTATATTTCCGTCTTTCTGTGCGTGTCCTTCTGCTTGCGGTGCATGTGTATATGCGTGTCACACAGCTGACACTGCAATACTGTTCTCATATGTTTTCTTTAACCTTGAGTAACCTCTGTTTAGACATATCACAGGGTAAGGCTGCTGCTGCTTCAAAGGTTCACAGAGCTCATGGTTACAGATAAGCTGTCCACATTAAATGGCATTATAAAACTTACACTACACTTTTTTTTTTTTTTTTTTTTTTTTAAAGAGACTGGCAAGAATTTCTTTAACTGTTTAAGGGACAGTTGTTTTCAGACTGTCCCTTAAGAAAACAAAATAACTGTAAGAACTGTGGCCCAGTAACCTCACATCTTTTCTCGGTTAACACTACAGTGTCTATAAAAAGTTAACTGTGTCATAGGTTGGACAGTGACATTCACAGAACAGTTGAGAAATCAGATATTTCTTTGATTGCACAAGTTCATTAGATATTTAGGAAAACTTAAGAAATGTATTTTCAATTAGGTATTAATTGTTCTTTATTTTTATGTGACCCATGCCATTTAGATGACTCAGGGGACGAGGAGCCCACGTCCCAGTCAGACCGCAGCGAGATCCAGGGCACCCTGAAGATACTTATCAGCAAGCTCGATGACCTCAGCACGTGTAATGACCTGATCGCCAAGCACGGGGCGGCCCTGCAGCGCTCCCTGAGTGAACTCGAAGGCCTGAAAGTCCCTGTGGAGGGAGGAGAAAAAATCAAGGCAGTCAACGAGCGAGCCACCCTCTTCCGCATCACTTCCAATGCTATGATCAATGTAAGTAGCTGTGACAGACCGCGCTGCAAGACACGGCAGGGGTTAGCAGTGAGTGATCTGTGTCCCACATGCTTTGGTATGATCAGTATGACAGGAGTGCCAGTCCTGGTTTGTGAGCAATGAGAGATGAGATCAGTTCACAGTGTAGTGTGTTTAAAGAGACCAAGGCTGCAGGCATGGAGGTCGACCAGATCCTGATACAAAATACCCTGACTTGTGGGGGACACAAGTCAGGGTACTCCTAGTGGCAGTTCCAATCCTGCCTAAATGGGGAGGGTTATGTCAGGAAGAGCATCCAGGGCCAAATCATCAAGAATAAGATTTCCATACCAGATTGGTCGGATTTAAAATCATCGCCTCCGTTGCTGCTGGACATGGATGAAGGGGAAGGAGAACAAGGAGAGGGTTGTTGAAAGAAGAGGATGTTAAGATAAGGAGAGATTGAGGTAGATGATTTGTTGTATACATCATTTAAACACTAGTACCTCAAACCAAATGGGTGCCTCTGGCATACTTTCCTCCCTCCATAAACAGATAGAAATATTGTGTACAGAGGCAAACAGAAGCTAGCCACAACCACTGATGAGTCTCTACAGGGAGTGCAGAATTATTAGGCAAATGAGTATTTTGTCCACATCATCCTCTTCATGCATGTTGTCTTACTCCAAGCTGTATAGGCTCAAAAGCCTACTACCAATTAAGCATATTAGGTGATGTGCAACTCTGTAATGAGAAGGGGTGTGGTCTAATGACATCAACACCCTATATCAGGTGTGCATAATTATTAGGCAACGTCCTTTCCTTTGGCAAAATGGGTCAAAAGAAGGACTTGACAGGCTCAGAAAAGTCAAAAATAGTGAGATATCTTGCAGAGGGATGCAGCAGTCTCAAAATTGCAAAGCTTCTGAAGCGTGATCATCGAACAATCAAGCATTTCATTCAAAATAGTCAACAGGGTCGCAAGAAGCGTGTGGAAAAACCAAGGCGCAAAATAACTGCCCATGAACTGAGAAAAGTCAAGCGTACAGCTGCCAAGATGCCACTTGCCACCAGTTTGGCCATATTTCAGAGCTGCAACATCACTGGAGTGCCCAAAAGCACAAGGTGTGCAATACTCAGAGACATGGCCAAGGTAAGAAAGGCTGAAAGACGACCACCACCGAACAAGACACACAAGCTGAAACGTCAAGACTGGGCCAAGAAATATCTCAAGACTGGTTTTTCTAAGGTTTTATGGACTGATGAAATGAGAGTGAGTCTTGATGGGCCAGATGGATGGGCCCGTGGCTGGATTGGTAAAGGGCAGAGAGCTCCAGTCCGACTCAGACGCCAGCAAGGTGGAGGTGGAGTACTGGTTTGGGCTGGTATCATCAAAGATGAGCTTGTGGGGCCTTTTCGGGTTGAGGATGAAGTCAAGCTCAACTCCCAGTCCTACTGCCAGTTTCTGGAAGACACCTTCTTCAAGCAGTGGTACAGGAAGAAGTCTGCATCCTTCAAGAAAAACATGATTTTCATGCAGGACAATGCTCCATCACACGCGTCCAAGTACTCCACAGCGTGGCTGGCAAGAAAGGGTATAAAAGAAGAAAAACTAATGACATGGCCACCTTGTTCACCTGATCTGAACCCCATTGAGAACCTGTGGTCCATCATCAAATGTGAGATTTACAAGGAGGGAAAACAGTACACCTCTCTGAACAGTGTCTGGGAGGCTGTGGTTGCTGCTGCACGCAATGTTGATGGTGAACAGATCAAAACACTGACAGAATCCATGGATGGCAGGCTTTTGAGTGTCCTTGCAAAGAAAGGTGGCTATATTGGCCGCTGATTTGTTTTTGTTTTGTTTTTGAATGTCAGAAATGTATATTTGTGAATGTGGAGATGTTATATTGGTTTCACTGGTAAAAATTAATAATTGAAATGGGTATATATTTGTTTTTTGTTAAGTTGCCTAATAATTATGCACAGTAATAGTCACCTGCACACACAGATATCCCCCTAAAATAGCTAAAACTAAAAACAAACTAAAAACTACTTCCAAAAACATTCAGCTTTGATATTAATGAGTTTTTTGGGTTCATTGAGAACATGGTTGTTGTTCAATAATAAAATTATTCCTCCAAAATACAACTTGCCTAATAATTCTGCACTCCCTGTAACTGCTTTTTTGTTTGTTTGCATGTTTTTGTTTTTTTGTTCTCTTCTGTTCTCTGTTTCACAATTTTTCTCTTTTGTGCAGTGAAACCACAGCATCTTTATGTAGCAAATTGTTGTTCGCTGCTATTTAACGTTCAAAATCACATGTAGCAAAACGCAGGCTCCAATATGACCAAGTTGGTCATTACTGCCAAATGTTTTTTCTGATTACGTGTATGCTCTACTGTAATCTGGCCCAGTTTCCATTTCCTTTACAGTGAATATTGTGGTTTTAGCTGTCTGTTAGTAATGGATGACAGTTCATATAGAATTGAGGTCATGCAAACGTGATACTGGATATGATAGTGGGTGGGGGTGACAGGAATAGCCCCAGCTCCCCACTCTTCTCAAAACCCTGACCCTCCCTGCTTGGTGAGGAATGTTAGAGCCTTCTGGACTACAGTTAGACTGACAGACCTGGTCTGACTAAAGACAAATCATACAAGGTTGGTCTTTCTTTCCGCTTCTACGAGTGGCTTTGGTTTTGATTGCTATTTGACTTCTAATGCATGACTTTCAGTTGAAGCTTTTTTTTTGTTTCGTTTTGGTTTGTTTGGGGTTAAAATAATTTACTAAGATTAGTTGCATTTTTGGTTGCAATTAGTTTGAACTTATCAACTAATGTTTTATAATTTAAAAATAAAAAGTTGTAACGAGGATCGCACTTAACATTGTGTAAAAGGCCAGTGCTCAAAATGATGAGCCCGTTATTGTTATTGTTTTTTTTTTTTTTTTTATTAATTGACTGGACAAGCAAAAAAAAAAAAAAAGATCCTCTTGGATTGCCAAACTCATTAAAATGCCATTTGGCTTGCCAGGAATGTGCTTTTAATGAGAAATCAATGTTGGTCCAAACTCCCTTTAGTGCAAGGATTTCTACTGCCACATTTTTGGCGCCTACAAAGAGGCATCCTAAAACTTTATTTTACCCATGTTAAAATGGTGTTGACATGTAAAGTGTGAATAAGGAACAGAGGAGAGAGAAGGTGGATTGAGGAAAGCTGGAGGCCATGATGTAAAGGTACAACTGCACGCTCTTATTAATCTGGCCTTGGGAGAGGGTTTAACTCTAGTTCGTTCAGCAGTAGCCTGACTCTAATGGCACATTTACATGCATTTACACACGTACTCTTTCAGGGTTATACAATTTACACATGAACATCAACTTTAACCAAGTTTACTTTAATCTGCGCTACATAGTTCCTTCTGCAGAGTTCACCGGGACTGTGTGACTCTTGGTGTTTAATGTCAACCCTCACTTACATACATATGTACTCCTGCTTGTTCATTCAGTTTTTTTTAGCCTTTATCAACCCCGTACTTAAAACACCAGAAGTCACATGCAGTCTATGCTTATAGTGGAGAGTCAGCGTTTAAAAAAGTGGAACTGTCATATTTTCTTCAGGGGGTGTTTGAGTTTCATATGATGGTTATTGTCTGGGGAAGTGGCCCACATCGTCACATGCATTTGGGACATTTAACTGACTCTAAGACATTAATATTGAAACATTTGTGCAGGGCTGTTTAGGGTAAGAGACTAACCAGGCATGGTAAGGTGATCTGATATTTCACTTCTTGTGTTATGATCATACTGCTCTACTAACATTTTGGATTAATGACTGTGTAATTAGGAAATTTGATCGTCTTTAATGATCAATTTCTAGTTTAACTTATTTTAATTTAGCTTTAAAAATGTAAGTGTTTTTCCTTGCTCTATAGTTTGTTAAGATAGTTTGTTGTAAGCCTGTTAATAATAGCGTGGATTTTTTTTTTAATTTACAAGTGTGTCTTAATTTTGGGCAATATCTGGTTTTTCAGTATTTTTAAAATGAAGCTCAAGAAATAATCATAATTTTGTTTTGGGGGGGGGGTTGTTATTAGCCTTATTCAAGAGTACCAAGTATCCTTACACAGGTGGGCATAAATCAGTAATATGACCAGGATGAAATGCATGAAAGCATACATTGCTCTGGTCAGTAGGAATGTGAAAGGCTCTATGATATGATAATGATTGTGCATCACAGTCAACTGCAACACAATTAACTTGACTTTTTTTGTAGCAAAAATTATTTTAAAAATGTGTATTTGTAAGGAATTAAAATATTAGGCTAAATGTCTTAATGTCCCGGCCTGTTACTCTGACAAAACCAGACATCCGAAGATGTAAGTTATGAACATCTTTGGCTATTATAAGACTTTGTTGTCCAAATATGAATTGGAGCAGTGAGAAAGTAATAGTTGGTAGTTACAGCTCCCCTTAGCTTTACTGGGTATACTTGATAAATAAAATACAAAACAAAAATCTGTTGTTTGAAACTATTTACAGTACCTATACCACCACCCGGTATACGGTTAATACCACAGCTGCCCTAAGTTAATAGTGTTGGTAATTACCATTCTTTGTGTTTCTGTAATGATTAATCCACCAGTAAGCTCAAGCACTTTAATTGAAATTGTATTTATTAATGCTAAGATATAATTGTTGTTATCCATAATTTCCAAATGTACTGTTTTACAGAAAAGCTGAAATAAATAATAAAGCATGTTGGGTTTAAAAAAACAAAAACAAAGATACAAAGTCGCAGTTGTTTGTATCCATTTCTGAAGAGAAAAATTTGTCAAATTTAGTTAAATCTAACTTCTCAGAGAAATCCAGCGTTCCGGCTTAAATTGGGTATTAAAAGCGTAAATTTACCTAAAAAATAACACCATAAATTTTTAGTTTCAAATAGCTGTTTTTTTGTTTTTATGACAGGTGGTATAATACTTCTGTTGAGGGCTATATAGTCATAACTTTTTTTCCCCAACAAAACAAAATCCAGACTGCAGTTCCATCATACTAAGAGCCCAGATGAATTGAACTGTGTGACACTTTTGCCCCGAAGGTTTTTAACCTTCAGCCACTATTTTATTTAAGTGGCTTAAGCTACCTCTCAGCAGTTCCTCTCAATCTCTTCTTGTGATGACAGTGTACCACAGAATAAAGTCAAGTCAAGACTTCCATAACATTTGATTTGTGGTTGCTTTTAAAGCCATGTTTGAAAAACAGCTGGATAACCCCACGCTGAGAGATCAGGGAGCATCACATGACATTTTTAACATGTATGGAGTCAGCTGAGAGGTGTTACTTGGGTTCATTGACCTCTGTGCTCAGTGAGCGTGAGTGGAGCATGTGCTGACATGTAATATGTGGTGATCTGAAGTAACCTCTCTGTCTGAGCAGCAAAAGCAGAAGAGAAACAATGATACCCCCTCTTGACGCAGATATAGAGCCTTATGCAATCAGAGTGTTAAACGCAGCTCATCAGTGACTGATGTTTTCTATGTTTACAGTTTGCTCCAAGGCGCATTTGCCACAGCGGGGAGACGGAGTAAATCTCGACAGACAGCTAATTAACATATTTATGATTGCTCGAAAACCTTATGATAAGCCGCCTTGATTACAACACATGACACAAATGCATTTACGGCCCTTTCCATCCAAATCTTCTTTCTCTTGTATTGTTGCCAACTGTGAGGAAAAGTGATACAGGATTTTTATCCCAACTGATTGTTTCCATTTTGTTAAAAAAGTTGTTTTTAACAATTCCCCCCTCAGGATGTGTTTTACATTGATTTATTTTTCACTCCTGTCTTCTGATTATCTGCTCGTGTGTTTCTGTTACCCAAGGCGTGTCGAGACTTTTTGGACCTAGCCGAGACTCACAGTAGGAGATGGCAGCGGGCTCTGCAGTATGAGCGAGAGCAGCGTACCCATCTAGAGGAGACCATTGAGCAGCTAGCCAAGCAGCATAACAGCCTGGAGCGAGCGTGGAGGGAAGCACCCACGCTTGTTTCCAGCGCACCCAGTGCCCCTACCACCAACAAGGGTGAGACTGGCTGTCTGTTAGTCGCTCCTGTGGACCTTAGCACGGGACTCATACCAATAGCTAAAGGTCACACGTAGCCTTGGGTTTAGTATTATAGACTCTCCTCATGTGGAGGACAGAAGTTTTGAGCTGTGTCAGAAGATTTTAATTAGACAGCAGTTAAGATGTAAATAGTACTTATCTTAAGAGTCTCTTTGGTTAGTTTATATTCTCATGAGTTTTTGGCTGGAAGTGATCTAACTTTTAGCTATGCTCTAAAAAAGTTACACAGAAAAAGCCACAGTTTATATTTTGTAAAAACAAATTGAGCACCCATGAACTTAACCTGGGGACCCATTTCCAGCCCTCCTGTGATCTCTGTCTCTGATGTTTATAATGAGGGTTTAAAACATAGTTGAGTCCCTCTTCCTTCCTTTAACCTTAAACGCAATTGTTAATTCATACAGAGGATAATTATATTTTAACCACTTAGGCAGAACATCAGAAACACCAGGTCCTGTGGGAACCACAGTTTCTTCAAACTTTCATTACCTTTTATACTATTTTTGCCATTTGTCACTACTTGCTATCATAATGGCAGATATGAAATTTGAACCTTTAACACAGTAAATGGTTAGTTTAGAGTTTTTATTATTTATACATTATACAGAGCTTCTACACAGCAAACATACTCCCTCCCCTTTCCCTCTTTTACCCATTAATTGTACTTTATATAAACATTTGTGCTTCTCACTTGGAAGCTGGTTAAAACCCATAATGGATCACTGAACACAGTGAACGTACTGAGTGCTAAATAGTCAGTACTAAATATAAGAAGCATGCCCTGAGGTACTTGCATCATTCAGGCTAGTTACCCAACAGGAACACTGCCAATTTTACGATTAAGCTAATTATTCCCCGATTAATCACCACTGGTATGTGATTATATGCCTGTCTCTCCTGAACACTGCAGAATACAAACTCACTGTTTTTCACTGGGATGTCTGTGTGGACTCATAAATGTATATGTCCACTTGAAGGGAGTGAGAGGTCACGGAAAGAGGAGGCAAGTGATGAAGATGAGGATACTGAGTACTTTGATGCCATGGAGGATTCCCCTGCGTTTATCACAGTGACTGCCAGTGAGAGCACGCAGCACAGGTCAGTCTCACACAGGAATCCGTGCAGTCTCTGCTCTCTTTTTATGTATTCATTAAAAATGCACTGTAAGAAAAAATGGATATGAGAAATATAGTTTAACCATGCACGCTCCAAATTGTAAAAACTGCGAGTTTGACGCTGGGTGACGTCTGAGCGGGGCTCTGACGATAGCTGATGGCATGAGAAATCGAAGAGCGGCGTGTCCTTTTCTGTCATGTGTTCACTTTCGGTTGTACAAATAAAAACCAGCCTTAGACTCTCACAGCGGTCGGTTTTCCTGCAGACAAGTTACCCAATTTTTGTGTCATGTGACATATCCGTCAACTCCAGTTTCACAGTATTCATCTGCAATACTCAGCAATCTCTCCCCTCCCTTGTGTATATTGTGTTTGCATGTGTAAAGGGGAAACAAGAGCGTGAGGGGATTTTGGCGAGATTGTGTCCTGCGTCGCTGTAGAAAATACTTTCATTTTGTTCCAGGCGATCTCAGAGTAATTTGAGCGGAGCGAGCGGAGGCCATCCCGGTGACTGGAACCAGGACGACCATGTAAGTGTCTTCCCAACATGCCTAAATAATGGCACTGACATTTGTTAAAGGAGCAAATATTTGTAATCTCAAAATAGATTCATTTCTGCTGCTGCTGCAAAGCTCACACCTCATTGATTTATTTATGTAACATCTTCACTTGCTGCTTTCACAAGTATCCTTCCCTGCCGTGCTTAAAGAAGGATGCAAGGATACGCACACAAACTTTGCCAGTGGTTTGAATCATTTAGTACTCAAACATCTGTTCTTCTTCTCCCTCAGCTCTTTCTAATATTTTTCTCTCTCTCTCTCTTACACATCTGTGTCTTCTCTCTTTTTCTCCTGTCTTTCTCTTGCTCTGTCGCTACATCTGGAGATATGCTGCCAAGCTGTCCACAAAATTGAAAGTATTGTCTCAAACTTGTATATCCACCCTCTTCTCCTCACCTAATCCCAGATGTCTCCAAGCTGTAACGATGTGTCAGGAAAGGAGCTTCAGCCGCGCAGACAAAGGCGGAGTCATATCCCAGACAAACCCAACTACTCCCTCAATTTGTGGAGCATCATGAAGAACTGCATCGGCAAGGAGCTTTCTAAAATCCCCATGCCTGTAAGTGTAGGCGTGCTCCCGGTTCTTCTTGCTGGCAGGTAAATCTGTAAGGATTGCATCTTATGAGTTTCTCTCCGTTATCTTCCTTTCAGGTAAACTTTAATGAGCCTCTGTCGATGCTGCAGCGCCTCACCGAGGACCTGGAGTATCACGAGCTTCTAGACAAGGCAGCCCGCTGCGACTCCTCACTAGAACAGATGTGCCTGGTCGCTGCCTTCTCTGTCTCTTCCTACTCAACAACGGTCCACCGGACAGCCAAGCCCTTCAACCCCCTCCTGGGCGAAACGTACGAGCTTGATCGCTTGGAGGAATTTGGCTACCGCTCGCTGTGTGAGCAGGTAATGGCACAGCTACAGAGAGATTTTGTTTGCATGCTTCCTGATGTGCACGCACAGTTATTCAACACACACACACACACGACGGTACACAAGGTTAAACAGAGCCTTTGTGTTTCTGTGTCCTCTCAGGTGAGCCATCACCCACCTGCAGCTGCACATCATGTGATTTCCCAAAGAGGCTGGACCTTATGGCAGGAGATCACCATCGCCAGCAAGTTCCGAGGCAAATACCTCTCCATAATGCCTCTGGGTAAGACCGCTAACAAACTTCATGCGTAAATAATAATTATATGCCTGCTGTGTTGTGCTATGTAATAGAAAATCATGTAAGTAGTGAAATATAAATCTTCTGAGGTGGAAATGCATTGCCTGTGCTCTGAGCATTAATGTGCTGGATAACAGATTCAGAAGCACAAAACCAAACAATAATGCGCAACTGCAAATTAGCAATAAAGCAGATGTGAGAATCTGTCTTTTGTCGCCGTGTGTCCCCAGGTGCCATTCACCTGCAGTTCCACGCCAGCGGGAACCACTATGTGTGGAGAAAGGTCACCTCCACAGTGCACAACATCATTGTGGGCAAGCTGTGGATTGACCAGGTCTGTTTATTATGTTTAGTTTATCGACATCATGCCTTAATACCACTGAGCTTCCTGAAAAGCCCGTAGATATTTTCTTCTAGCAGAAGTGTGTGGCACAGACCAGCAGAGTAGGACTGAAGAGGGGAATCAACGTAAAGCTTTTTAACAATTCAACAAGTAGCTCCACAGTATCCGGGGATTTGTCTTTAGCTTTGATCTAAATAACAACCTCTTGTTTCTTTGAGATGCCCCAGTTATAGTGTGGAGGGAGGTTTGAGGGGCAGGCTTCACATGTGTCTATTTGGAACTATAAAACCCCATCCACCTCCTCCACCTACATTTTTTTCCCTGTCCTGCTTTCGTGTGTCACATCCATCTGTCAGTGTGCATTTGTGTTTGAATGCTCATTTTAAAGAATCCATGAAGAAGAAAAACACAGATTATATCCACTGGAATATAAGCTCTTGTGTATAATAACAAAGCGTCAACCTGTTCCTAACATGAAAAAGTAAAAGTACAAATATCCTAAATTACTGAATATTTGTAGTATTTGTTTCTTAAAGGTACTCTACAGACTTGAAATACATTCAATTTCAATTCAGTTTTTTTTTATATGGCACCAAATCACAGCACTCACCTTAATGTGCTTTACATTGTAAGCTAAAGACACTACCATGATAGAGACATAACCAACCCCATGTCCCTCTATGAGCAAGCATTTAGTGAAAATTGGAAGCAAGGAAAGGAAACGATCTAAAAATAAATTACTCACATTAGGGTCTGTTTTCTGATCAAATGTACAAATGCTATCAGTTTTTTGTCCTTTTGAGTGTAACAAAATCACCAGCTCTGTGTTGAGATAAATGTAGTTTTGTCATCTCTGTATTGTATTATTCTCTTCAGTATATTCACCTTCATTCTCTTTGCATTGTTCTGCCACTCGGCTGTCCTCCTTTGCAGAACGGGGTCACCCAAACAGCTTCATATTAACCTACAGCTACACTCTCTGTGGTTGGCTATAGCGGAGCACAATTGTCAGTAATAAAACAGCTGAAACAAGCGAGGCACTGACAAAGAATGTATTTTTACATCACAATCACACCAGCATAAACCTTCATTTTCTCCGCATGGTGGCTATTTTTAATATTTTATTTATTTGTGGTTTAAAAAAAAAATAATAATAATAATAATAAATAAATAAATAAATAAATATATATAAATAAATATATATATATATATATATATATATATATATATATATATATATATATATATATATATATATATATATATATATATATATATATACACATATATATATATATATATATATATATATATATATATAGATAGATAGATAGATAGATAGATGTCTGTCTGTCTGTCTGTCTGTCTGTCTGTCTGTCTGTCTGTCTGTCTGTCTGGTCCAGACTGACCAACCTGTGCACTGCCTGGATTGATTACAAGAAGGCCTATGACTCAATGCCCCACAGCTGGATACTGGAATGCCTAGAATTGTACAAGATCAATGGGACCCTAAGAGCCTTCATCAGGAACTCAATGGGGATGTGGCGTACAACACTAGAGGCCAACTCCAAGCCCATAGCACAAGTTACCATCAAGTGCGGGATCTACCAAGGAGATGCTCTGTCCCCACTGCTGTTCTGCATAGGCCTGAACCCCCTCAGTGAGATCATTAACAAGACTGGCTACGGATACCGACTACGGAACGGAGCAGTTGTCAGCCACCTCCTGTACATGGATGACATCAAGCTGTATGCCAAGAGTGAACGAGACATCGATTCACTGATCCACACTACCAGGCTATACAGCAATGACATTGGAATGTCGTTCGGACTGGAGAAGTGTAGTCGGATGGTAACAAAGAGAGGGAAGGTAGTCAGAACTGAGGGGATTGAACTACCAGAAGGCAACATTGCAGACATAGAGGAC